>NW_025814878.1:97362500-97895000 GCF_022079265.1 Lynx rufus
GGTCATGATCTTGCAGTTCGTGAGTTTGAGCCTCACATCGGGCTCTGTTCTGACAGCTCAGAGCCTGGAACCTGCTTCAGCCTGTGTCTCCCTCTCTCTCTGCCCTTCCCCCATTCATGCTCGCGTGCTCTCTCTCTCTCTCTCTTTATCTCTCAAAAATAAACAAACATTAAAAAAAATTTTTTTAAAGGAATGCAAATGATAACTAGGCAAATAAATACATACCTAATTACCAGGTAAGGGATGTGCTATAACAGAAATGAACAGTGTGTAAAAATAACCTCTATGAGAGGGGAACATTTAAAGTGTAAAGTGGTATAAATAGGGCTGGAAGGGGAGACAGGGAATCGAGTATGCAGGACTTTGTAGTCATCCGAAAGATTTGGGTCTTTATCCCAAAAAGCAATGGAAGTTGCTTTAAATTTAAGTACCTTTGTATATCAATGTAAATATAAGCTTCCACTTAATATGTCCAAAAGAAAATTCTGGCTACAATATAGATTGGAGGCTATAGATACCGGTAGGAAGGTTTTAACAGTGCAATAGGCTGGAGATGGTGGTAGCTTGAAGAGTGTCTGGTGCAATGGACAGATACATGATCAACTCTTGTGGAAAACGGGACTGGACTTGATGATACACCAGCTACGTGAAAGAGAGATATAGCAGGTTAAGCCCCAAGTTTCTGATTAGGGTGAATTAGTTGATATGGTGATGCCATTTGCTGACACATTTTAGTGTTTTGTTTTCTTGGCATGAGGGGGCCTTAGTTATGAGTAAGTAATCTACTGGGAAAATCAACATAGTATAGTCAAGGTGATTATATCCAGAAAACATGAGGAACTCACTCAGTTATTTTGAAATTTCCTTATTTTTCCCTTAATAAAGCTTGCAAAATCCTGAATATGATGTGCTAATTCGTCCCACTTAATATCTTCTCCCTTAAGTCCTCTTTTACTTTTTTAAGAAAAAGAGCCATCATTTATTTTTCTGCCCATAACATTACAACTATCATTCTTAAAACAACTTATCATTAATTAAAAATGGGAGGGATCAAAATGGACACACTGAGCTGAAAGTCATTCCAATTGGATAATTCTCTATGATTTGGGGTTGGGAGAGACTAAAAGGTAATTGTTTCAGGGTCTTTAAACACCTGGAGCATAGCGCTATTTACGACCATTTGAGAAAAGACAAATGATTTCTCCTGAGAACTCCTGCAATGAAGGCAGATAGCTTGTTCCACTGCTCTGTCCACTCATTACTACTGAATGCTTCTGACATCTTTCCAAAGAGCAATGCTCCCTTAGAAACTATGACGTGCGGAAGGCTTTGTGTATAAGCTGCAGAGAGCTGAGGAAGGGAAGGGTGAATGTACAAAATCTAATTCAAAGGTCAGCATTAAGAGATAATGGTACATTTTCTTGTCTTCCCTCCCTTTCATCTTTCGTTCCTTCCTCCTTCTTCCTTCCTGCCTTTGCCTCTTCCTCCTTTGCCTTCTCCCCACCCTTGCTAGTCTCCCATTCTACATGTCATTTCCTCCTCTTTTATCCTTTTCTTTTTCCTCTTCTTCCAAACCATGCTTTAAGTCTAAAGTAAAACATGGTACAATTAATGAGAAATAAAAATAATAGCTGGGGCGCCTGGGTGGCTCAGTCAGTTGAGCATCCGACTTCAGCTCAGATTATGATCTCACAGTTTGGGAGTTCCAGCCCTGCTTAGGGCTCACAGCTGTTATGGCAGAGCCTGCTTTGGATCCTCTGACCCATTTACTCTCTGCCCCTCCCCCAATGGTTCTCTCTCTCTCTCTCTCTCTCTCTCTCTCTCTCAAAATAAATAACTTAAAAAAAATAATAGCTAACATTATGGCACTGGACATATTACTGTTTATATATTATCTTTGGCATATGTTGTAACATTGATGTCAAACAGCCAGTGTTTCAGAAACTGCGGGATCTTTTTTTTTTTTTTTTTAGTAAATTCAGTAAAACGTACTCCAAACAATTTCACAAACAGATTGAATGATTCTCTTTCTAAATGATTATTTAGGTTTCGCAGAGACATCCTCTTACTATGTTGGTTTTAGGAAAGTGTGTGGTCCTGTTTTATTACTTGAAGATAACATGGGTAAAACCCACTGTGACCGGGTCCTTCATTTCTCTGATGGAGGGAGGCTAATGTTTGAGTAATTTACAGGGATTTATGGGTAACACCTGGTTTTTAGTTAGGGCAGTCCTAATAGCAATTGCCATGAGGAATTTGCAATTGCCTGAATTGCACTGGATCATACTCAGGAAATAAATGAAACCAGTTGGTGCTTTGACAAGAGGTAGTTGTAACACTCAGAAACCAACATTCCTATTATCAGTGTCTCATCTAATTTCAGAAAAGGATATGAACAGGTAGTCTGCAGTTGAAGGTGATGGCGTCTTTGTTTTCAAATAGTCCTGAAAAGTAGTGTAATGGCCATAGATGGGTGGGGGAGCAGTATTTAGAGAAGTCTTAAACATTGGGTCACCTTAGATCATTTCCTCCTCTGGAAACTATAATAGCTGGTGTGATTTGTAGTACGAGAGACAAACTTAGTCCTCTAGTAAGGCTCTATTTCATCACTGAGTATGGCATTCTCTAAAGCTGTGTTCTAGATAGAATCTGGCACATGAAATAAGGAACTGGATTGAAAAAATGAATTTCAGATGGTTTCTGTCTCATATGATTGAAGGTCCCAAAATACATCCCCAATGTCCAGCTAAGTACTTTTATACTACTTTAGATTTTAAAAATACCACTTAGGCTAGGGAGACTTCTTCTGGATGTACATACCATGTAAAGGTCTAACTAACACATTCACACAGTTAATCCCATCACATATTTTACCAGAATCCAAAAATGCTATGAAATGAGATACTACCCTCACCTTACAAGTATTTAAATATTAATACCGAGGTAGGTGAGAGTTGGGAAAACTGAAATTCTCATTCCACACTAGTGACAGTATTAATTGCACAATTCTGGAGTACAATTTAAGCAGTATTTATTAAGGGGCTTAAAGATGTGCTGTTGACCCAGTAATCTCATACTTTTATGTTATAGAAATAAATAAGGATATAAAACTTTATGCACCAATATATTTATTCAAGCAATATTTAAACTCACGTATATGTACGCATTCACACACATGAAATGAAACAAACTAAATCTCCCAATGAGAGGATCTTGGCTGAATATAGTAAGCACATCTTTGGGAATCTTACATAGTTGAAAAACATGTATAATAACAGAAAAATGCTCATACTATAGTAATATCTAACACTTGTTGAGCTCTAATCATGTAAAAGCACTAATTCCATTATATGCATTTTCTCATTTTATCTTCACAATAATTGCCAGATGAATAAACAGATGCATAGAGTCAAAGTAACTTGCCCAGGATTACCCAGCTGGTAAATGGTAAATAAATAACATAAACCCAAACAGATTGAGTCAACAGACCTTATTCTTACTAAAACACTGATAATGTTTTTTTTTCTCTAGATAATAAAAATACGTGGGATATAAAATTTGGTCTTTGGAGTTTCCATACTGTCTGTATTTTATAATCATAAAACTTTCATTTAATAATTCAAGTTTTCAGAAGACTTTAAAAGATCAATAATGTCCAATAATTGTCTACCACCACTGAGAATATCATTGAAATGTATGCAATACACTTCAGCCATAAATCCTATAACTTGCCCTCACATACACTCTACTTTTCAATTAACTAATGATTCTGGCCCACTTGTCCCCTGAATGTTTTCACCAATTCTTTCGCATTCATTATTCTGTTCCCCTAAAATGCCTACCCGGCAATTTCTGTAATAGACACACCTGGTGTTCAACAGTATCTATGCTCTCCTCTACTTTCTTAATATACTGCTAGACTGCATCTCCAAGACCTCTGTGTGGGAGAAGCAGTGCATGACTCAGTGTCAACAATGAAATGTGAACAGAATGAAGATATACAGTAGGTACATGATCAGAAGTCATACATAAGGTAGTTTGGGAAGGACATACCTCTCTATGCTCTCTTTTCTTATCTTCCAATAAAGTTCAGTAGAGGACTCCCAAGACCATAGAAGTTGGTGACCCAGATGGAAGGAACTTGATTCCCTGATGAATACACTAAGAGACTCTCTCTGTTAACCTATGATGAATGCAACTTAAGAAATAACACCTCACTGTGTTAAGCCACCAAGATCATGGGGTTATTAGAGTAGCTTATTCTAACAAATACACCTATCCATCTTCCAAACCTCAGAGCAACTGCCACCTGAACTATGAATATTTCTTCAAATATTTCTTCAACCTATGTAAAGCACAGTAATTATTTTTTCCCCTATAAAGTTTTTCTGAGCAGTGCTACTGAACAAGTTGGTCACCAAACACTTTGTTTCCAGTCTACAGTGAAATAAGGAAACTGCATTAGAATTTAAATAAAGGTGATGCTTTCTTCATTGGTAAAATCTTGTTACAAAAATAAAAAATAAAAAAATATCTGATCTAGATAGTGTGTTTAGTAAGGCATTTGGTTTATATTCTTCTTTGTGGATCAGTAACAAAAGGTTCATGGACTTCCAGTGGTCTGGAAACCACATTTTTAAGTAGTTCCATTTTAGAGCAAGAATTGTTTTCTAGTACCTTATGTTTGACTCCTATTTTATCTGCACTGCTAGATGGTGCATACTGAGTATTTGAATTATATTTTATTCATCATAGATTCTTCCACAGTACCTAGAAAACAGTAGATGTTCAATAAATATGTGGAGAATAAATGAATGGTTATGAGTAAATTTGATGCATTTGAAGAAATGGATGGAAATACATGGAACGTCTTGGCATAGAGTCTTTCCAGAACTAGTAAGTGCTTACTAACTGATAAATGCTTTATGGATAATAATCTTGTGTTTTCTCCTCTAGGTCAGTGTTTCTCAAATGAGGGATATTTAGCAATATCTGGAGACACAATTGGAAGGGGTGCTATTGACATGAGTGAGTCAGGGGTGCTGCTAAACATTTTATAATGCACAAATCAGCACCTCACGATAGTTATTGCAAATACCCCAAGTCATACCAGAATTTCAACAGTGCCAAAGTTGAGAAACAAAGTTGAGGCTGATATAAGCTAAATACATTAATTTCATACATTCAAATGATACTAGTCCATCATTTTGTAATATTATCTAGTGTTCAAAAATAAATAGTCCCTTAAAAGAACTATGAAGATATTTAGTTGACTAAAGGTATTCGAGGAAAGATGCTTATTGAAATGGAGTTTGTGGTCACTCGACTGTTAAGTGAATGATGCTGTCTCTGTGCCTAGCACTGGTGTAAACTCAGTAGGACTTGTAAAAAAAGTCTGAGAGACAGCCCTTCACCTTAAGGAGTAGACAGTCTAGTTGGAGAGATAAGTGGATAATGGAAAATATCATGGCAGAACACTGAACTGCTAACCAAGTGAAAACATAAAGACTTCAGAAAGGAGAGAGGTCATATATGCCTCAGTAATAAAATCAATAACTCTGAATAGATTTTCTATTATTGACCACTCTCCATATTTTGACTGATCTACTATGCATCACTATTTCTGCAAACTTAGAAATAGTCTTTAGAGTTAAATGGAAACAGTCGGAAGGAAAAAAAAAATCCCTTTGCAAAATAATTTTGTCTTTAGCACAGAGAGAGGAAGGCTTAGCGGACGATCACTAGACACTCTGATCCTGAAGGGAAGCATCCTCTCAGACATACATTCTGTGCTCCTCTTGGCATCCCTTTCCATACCTTCAGTGTTTAATGATCAAAGCCCAGCCCACGAGAAAAAGTGGTATCTTTTCCCTTCAGGAGCTGGTGTACAATTAGTCTCTTGTAAGCCTCTCTTCTTCATCCCACTGGAAAAAAAAGCATGGCAGAACAGGGGTCACCCTATTTCTTTCTAACTCTTGAGTGTGAAAATAAGAGGAGATATGCGGTCTAGGAGGCATCAGGAGATTAGAAAATAAAAACGCATAAAGCTGCTCATTTGCCAATATGTTGGAAGAGAACTAGAGGATCATCTATTCAATGACTTAATTTTGCATGTGTAGAAACTGAGGCCCACAGTGGGGAAATTATTTTTTTAATGACACTCAGTATATAAGTGATAAAAGAAGGGGATTCCAGGGCTTTGAAACTTGTGCTTTCCCCAATAATTCTCACAGCCTGAAAGCTTAATGATTTCACTCGCTATAGTTTTATTTGAAGACTAGAGAGGAAGACGATTGGGAAGAAGAAAGATTGAAATGGTTAAGGGGTCTCTGGCTCTCCAAGTAACCCAGAACCCTACCTATTGGAAAATAACCCTAACTTCCTCCAATATTCCAGCCTTCTTTTAGACCTGTATGGTATGGAGCTTTATTATTAAACACAATTATCAGACACCTCAAATAAGGAAAGAAAAAAATAAAGAGCATGACTCCTTCCCTGCAATAGAAGGCAAACAGCTGAACTTGAGCAAAAGGGAGTGGTGGCTGGCAAGAGGAAGGAGGCATCAGTTCTAATTCCATGCTTTTCTCATTATTTCTGTTTAAATTACACCTCCCATCTATCTCCATGCTGGCATTTATTAAAATATATTTATTGTAACTGTCTAGATGCCTGCCTCCTAACAAGACTGTCAGCTTTCTAAGAATGATTTCTCAATCTTGACACAGTTGACTTTTGGGGCTGGATTATTCTTTGTTGCGAGGTTGTCCTGTGGATTGTAGGATGTTTAGCAGCCTCTCTGGTCTCTGCACATGAGATGCTAGTATCACTCTCACCCCAAGTTATAACAACCAAAAATGTCTCTATACATTGCCAAATGTCTCAAGATAAATGGGGGAGATGTACCCTGGTCAACAACAGCTGTCCCTAAGGATGAAGACGATGTTTTAATCATCTTTGGATCCCCAGTACATAACTCACTAACCGATGTTCACCCAATATTTTACCAGTCAATTCAGCAATTAATCAAAGTATAGAACTTAAAGCTCAACTCTTAGAAGTAATGCATTACTTAAATTTAGTAGGCTATATATGAAGGATCACTTGTCCTCCCTCCCCCGCAAAAAAGATGTCCTTCTGGAGTGCCTTCGAGTTCTTCTTTTTTTAAATAAAGTTAATTGATTGATTGATTGATTGAGAGAGACGGGGAGGGGCAGAGAGAGATGGAGGAAAAGAATCTCACACAGGCTCAGCGCTGGCACTGTCAGTGTGGAGCCCAATGTGGGGTTCAATCTCACACACCCTGAGATGAGGGCCTGAGCTGAAATCAAGAGTGGGATGCTTAACTGACTGAGCCACCCAAGCACCCCAAGGAGTGCCTTCTTGTTCTATTATCTGTAAAATCGGTATTATCTGTAAAATGGGCCTAATTTTGTAAGTCCTCATCAGCGATTTTCAAAGTTCATATGCATAAGAATCAACCGGATTCTTATCTGGTAGCATGCACATGATAGATCTGCCAGTGAAGCTCTTAAAATACATATATAAATATAATCTCCCTCCATCATTACTGGTAGTGGTTCTATTCTGGAGTTTCATCCCAGTTCATCTGGGATGCTAAATTCCAGGTGGTGGGTGATGATTGTCACAATAATCAGTTTCCTCTCTGGAGGAAAAATATGTGACAAAGACATTTATAGGTTGTGCAAGAGTGGGGAGAAATGAATTACGGAACTTATCTGTCACCATTCTCCCAGCTCTGATAACCCTCCCGCCCTTAATGAGAAAGAAATACCAAGACCCAGCTGGGGATTAAAGTCAAGCCTCCCAGGCCCCCTGCATGTTTTATACCAGCAGCTCTCCCAGGCACAGACCATACAGAACTCGGCCGAATCTGAGCCCTCAGGGCTTGGCCCTGGCAGTTGGACTGGATTAGAAGAGAATGCAAATCTGACTCCACCAGGAAGAAAATACAAGGAATCAGGGGAGCAGGCGGCTCTCTTCTGCGTTGCTGGGAATGACTAACAGTTTGAGAAGCACGGATGAGCAGCCCTTTTAAAATTCGTTCTCTACTTGCCAAGCTCCTGTATAAGTTGGAAATTCAATTTATTGCTGCGCTCCTTCAGAAGCCACTGGTGGAGCTAATGGGAGATTTATTTGTAGTGGGAGTGGAGGTGAGGGAGCTGGGAGGGAGGAGTTGCATGGAGAGCAGAACGAGTGAACTGCTGGAGGGAAGTAACCACAGAGAGGGGCGAGGTCTGTGAGCAAGAGGCTCCCCATTCCTTCCTCTGCACTCTGCCTTCTGCTAAAGTGTTTCTTTTAATGAGGTCCCCCAGTAGTGCGGTGTTTTCCTACAGGGCGGAGAGGATGGAAATGTGACAACAGCTTCATTAGAGGCCAAAGTCAAGATGAAGCCTTTGGGCTTCTGTGCCTACAGAGCTGGTCCTGCCCCTTGTGGTGGCAGTGAAGCCCCCTCCTCTCCCTCAGAAAAGGGCATATTGAAGAGACCTGGTCTGACTGCTGTCTGGGACTTAACAGAAGCCAAACACTGGAGGCTTGTGAACTTTCCTCCAGCCTTGCCTTCTGTCACTAATTCTCTGACTTTAGGCAAATCATTTAACCTCTCTGGGCCTCAATTTTCTCTTCAGCTAAATAAGGAGAATAATGCTGAGCCCTATTCACCTCATAGGACCATCTGATGAGGAGGAGGGCTGAGCAATGAAATTAGCTAATGCTCTGCTCCAGAATTTCCAGGTTGCATACAGAAGACCTCAACAAACTCATGTGAAGCTCTCAAAGAGGACAAGGCTAATAAGTCTCTTTCACCTCTGAAAGCTCTACATTAGCCTGGCACCTGGAAAAAAAGCTGTCTTTGCTTGAATACTATTGTGTACCATGCCCTCTTAGCATTTGATGAACGTTAGCTCATATAACCCTGAAAAACCACACGAGGAAGGTACTATTCTTATCCCCATTTGAGGAAACTGCAGAAATTTTCAACACAGCTGCCAGAGATGGGGTCTAGGTTCCTGCCCTCAGATCTGGAAAGACCTGTGGCTGCTTCAACCAATAGAATATGACAGAAATAAGAGGAAGGATATTCAGGGTGGGTCATAAAAAGCAATGCAGCATTCAGATTACTCCTGGAACATTCATATGGAGTCTAAGGAGCTCTATCAGGAATGAGACCATCCTGGAGTCACCATGATGGAACAATACCAAGTCACATGAAAAGGCCACATGCAGGTGTGCTGGTGAATAGTTCTAGTATTCTAGTCAGCTCAGCCCACCCCCTTTCAGGGGATTCTGAAAGTCTCCAGCTATCAAATCACCCTCAGGCTTACAACCCTCCCCACTCTGAGGCCCCAGCCATCATGGAACAGAGACGGCCATTCCTGCTGTGCCTTGTCTGAATTCCTGACCCTGGGAATCCCTGAGTAGAATAAACCAATTGTTATAAGGCACTATGTTTTGAGGTAATTTGTTACACAGCAATAGTAACTGAGACAGAAAGGAAAAAGAGGGTTAGGCCTAAGGCCATAAGAATCAGACTGAGAAGCCAGTATTCCCAGGCATGTGGCTCCAGCACTCATGCTTGCTTTTTTTCCTTTTTATTTTAGCACTCATGTTCTTAATCATCAGGTTCTTCTGCTTGATAAATTGCATTAATTGCATTAATATGTTTACTAAATGGATGAAAAAGAGCTCTGATTAATAATGACTACTGTTAAGGGTCTCAGTTGATAAAGCATCTGACTTCAGCTCAAGTCGTATCTCATGGTTCCTGAGTTTGAGCGCCGCATCAGGCTCTGCGCTGACAGTGCAAAGCCTGCTTTGGATCCTTTGTCTCCCTCTTTCTCTGTCCTCTGCTACTCATTCTCTCTCCTCTCTCAAAAATAATAAATAAACATATAACAAAATAATGATTACCATGAAAGACTATTTTTATTGTTTTTATAAACATATAAATTTTTAAATTTTAAATTATTTAAACATGTATCTGTTTACACAAATCAACCAAAAAAGATTTATTTTATTTGTGCCTATTTTCATATAACACCTTATAGATAATAACTATGTTTTGAGAAACTCTAAACAGTGATAAAGTGCATAAATTCTCCACAACACAGTCACTTAGATGGACAAAGGGATTCAAACATATTAGTGTGCCAAGGTTGGTCCAATGTCTAAACTCAATAGAGACTTTTCTCAGATACCAAGTGGCCTTCCTTCCAAAGTAAAATTCAGCAAGAATCTTTTCTCCTTTGTTTGATATGCTGGAATCCTTACCATACCATACACCACAGTACAAACCAACAAAACATATTAAATCGTCATGGGGTTAGGAGTAAGCCCCGTAGTCACATGAGTCAATATTATCACTGAGGATGCTGAGAGTGACTCTGATCCTTCCCCTACTCCAATTCAACAGCAAATAACAATGCCTTTCCACAATCTAAAGAGAAAGAAAAAGCCCTCATCTCCCTTCACTTTCCCAGCCCCACCCCCAAGATTCATGGGTTTTTAACTTCCCATTAATAAGTGGGAGAATCCATATCACAATGTTGGTACTGGTTTTCCTGAATTTAAAAGGGAATACTAAGTGTAGGTATTCTCTCCCAGCTAAAGAAGAAAAAAACAAACAAACAAACAAACAAAAAACCTTACCACAATGTATCATCAATATGCTGCATCCCCAAAGCCTCTGCACTATTAGTGCAGACCCTGATGTGGGGCTTGATCCCACAAAGTGTGAGATCATGACCTGAACCGAAATCCAAAGTCAAAAGCATAACAGACTGAGCCACCCAGACACTCCCAGCATGCAATTCCTTAAAAGGCACACATGAGCCAGGAGATCATAAGCCCAATCTGCAGAAACTCCCTGGTTTTCCAGTACATATATATGTTCCAGTGAGCCCAAGGAGATCACATGAATTCGGGTACGCTTGTTTGGCCACTTGCCTTCTGAGTGAGCCACAAGACACTAGGACATTAATTGTTCCTCTTGTTTTGTGAATATCTGCTCATAAGCTCTTTACCTTCACTGTTCCCTTTGCATGAATATCCCCTGTATTCAGACCTCTCTGTTGGTTGGTCCAAGTTCTGCCCTTTTCATAAGGACTTGTTCAAGTTCAATAATGTCCACCCAGCATCCCTCTCCAAAATGTCTTTGTCTTCTGAATTCCAGTAACATTTTCTCTAGATATTGTCTACATCTGCCATTTTTCATATAATATTTGTCACATGTCACTGCCATAAAAGACATCCCTTTTCCCCATAAATGAGGAGCCATGTGAGGAACAAAAAGTTATCTGAGAATTTATAGTATCACTGACAATTGTGGGGCTGGTACATGTCCATTATTTGGTGATGAAAAAACACTGTGGGGGCACCTGGGTGGCTCAGTCAGGTCAGGTCACGATCTCACAGTTTGTGAGTTCGAGCCCCTCATCAGGCTCTGTGCTGACAGCTTAGAGCCTGGAGCTTGTTTTGGATTCTGTGTCTCCCTCTCTCCTTGTCCCCCCCCCCTAAAAATAAACATAAAAAAATGTTTTTAAAAAGAAAAGAAAAGAGAAAAGACACCATGGTTAAGTAAGGAAGGAGGTAAAAAAACAAAGAGGAATGCTAATCTTGGCTCTGTCATAGTTCAGCAGAGACTTGGCCAAGTCATTTACTGTGTTTAGAACTCGATTTTTTTTCTATAAAAACCTTGGTTTGGGCAAGATGACCTCTGAGTCCCTTTGAACTACTCTGAGGTCCATTGGTAAGTATGTGAGATAAAAAGAAAACTGTTTCTCTGCTTTAGGACTGCATGTTTATTAATTAAAGTATACTAAAAGAGACAAACATTGAACATTGAAGTCTTAGTGACTGAACACAATATGAATAGATTTTTTGGTTTGTGTACAATCTACTGTATGGCAGGAGAAGGGCTCTGCTCCACACACAGAGTCAGAGATCCAGACAGGTGGGGGCTCTTACAGATTCAGTGTGGCTTCCAACACCTTCAGGAGAGAAAAAGAGGGTCTTGCATGAAAACAAGGTTGCCAGCTACAATACAGGATGCCTAGTTATATTTGATTTTCATATAAACAACAAATAATTTTTTAGTGTAAGTACGCGGTATGTAATTATCTGAACATTTAAATTTATTGGGCATCCTGTGTTTTCATCTGACAACTCTGCCAGGAGGTTTTCAGGTGCCAAGCCTTAAAATGGTACTCATCATGGCCACTAACTTTCTGTTCATCAGAACTCAGTCACATGACCCCACTAAGATGCAGGGGATGCTGGGAAGTACAGCCTCAGCTGGGCAGCTGCTTCCTACCAAAAGCTCTACACTTACTGTTTCCTGTAGCTCTACAGGATGGTTAGCCACCTCTGCCACTACACAGTACTGCTATCAACCTGGTTGACTCAGAGTGGGGAAAAGAGTAAAGTAATTTTTCTAATGACTTCAAAGACTTGCCATTCCTTTTAAAAAAAAAAAAATGTTTACTTTGAAAGAGAGAGAGATCTTGTGCAGGTCAGAGAGAGAATCCCAAGCAGGCTCTGCATTATCAGCACAGAGCCTGTTGCAGGGCTTGATCTCACAAACCTGTGAGATCATGGATCTGAACCAAAATCAAGAATCAGACACTTAACGAACTGAGCAACCCAGGTGCCCCTCAAAGATCCGGCATTCTGAAACATAAATGGGCTAAGGCTAGAACTGAAGGAAATAGACATTTTATTTCATTCTGAGGTGGAGAAAATGGGCTTCACTGTATCAGGATAGTTTATTTGCTGAATGGAGAAAAAAATTAGGATTGATATTCAGGGCTTTTCTTTTTCATGTACCTTAATCAAATTAAATTTTAAATTACATGCATGCTCTCTATTTATGTACTATATTCTCATTTAAAAGTCTCCAGAATATCATTTTGATTCAATGAAACTGGTAATTCTCTATGTTATTTCTGGGGTCCTATCTATCCTCCCCCCCCCATATTATTTGGATTGGCTAGTCCATGTTATACTACATAAGAGGAAGAACTCTTACTTTGCTATTCAGAAGTCAAAATTAACTGCTACTGTATAAACTGCCCAGTTTTCTTCTTTGCTCTGAAGGCTATGCCAGGACTCAGCGATTACAATGTGAAAACATCTGAGCTACCGTGGCTAGCCTCCAAGACACAGAAAAAGCTATAATGTCTGAAAGCTAATATAGAGTTGGGGATGGATGGGCCAGACTGCAAGATGAATGGAAAGCAGTGTGGTCTGTAGAGTGTTCGAATTTTTTTTTCAAAAGGAATTTTTTACCCCAGGCCAGAAGCCTTTGTGTCACGGAGACTGTCTCATTTCTCTGCTCAAAGGCTGTCAGAGATGACTGAGATTTGAGAACAGTTTCTGATGTTGACGAGGTCAAGGGAGGCAGCACTGCGAACCATCAGTCACTGCGTCAGCGGTGAGCTGAGGAGACACGTGAGCCCCACACTGAAACCTGGAAAGCCGTTTTCTCCAGAGGAACAGAGGGGAAGGGGGAGGTGCAGATGAGAGAAAGGAAGAAAAGACACAGGTCAAATGGTCACGACAAAGTTTACCACATTAGTATTCAGCTGGAATCAGAGAAACTTTCTCAGTCCCAGTTGGGAGTGTTCTGAAGAAAGAAGTTGGCTAGAGGCAAAAATCATATTAATATTACTGTGCTTAATCAATATATGAAACCCTCCAATGTAGTTTTGCAAGGCTGCTCCACAAAGTTAGGACCTGAAGTGATTCTTATTCCACCTGATTGTGTTTGCAAACAGCACAGGTCAGGGGCATCTGGACTCAGACCATGGGAATATGTACCGGCAATGTATTCCCAGCCTCAGGGATTGGCTGGGTTTGCATAAAACTGGTCAGGCGACAGCCTAGCCACCATTCTTTTCAAAATCAGGCACTAGCTCAATAGAAACAAGCCTCAGTGGACAGCATAATGCTCTGCTCTGAGAAGGATGGACCAAGAGAAGTCACCATGTGTCGTCCCTATAGGTCAACCCATACAGGGTCAGCCCAAGGACAGAAGGTTAGAAGCCTTAAAGCCATGAGTATACCTTAAAATCTTAAATGAAAATGTAAGAATTTCCCGTATTTCAATGTCTTTTTTGGATCAAGTGTAAAGAACATCCTAAATACAGTGACTTGGCCAAATATCTTTACATCCTTCCTGAAACTTTAAAGGCTATGTGAGAAACCAACAGGCCATACAGAGTCTGCACAGAGATATAGAGAAAAGATATCTTTCTATTAGAAATCTATAGAAACACTTCCAAATTTGGAGGATGTTTTTCCAATTCCATTTATCTAGTTCAGTGCTTCTCAACTGGAGGGTGACATTGGGAAATGTGTAGATACACAACTAGGGTAGAGTTTGCTCTGGGCTTCCAGTGTATAGAAGCCAGGAATGTTGCTAAATAACCTATAACGCACAAGTCACACACACCCCTTTCAAAACAAAGAATGATATGCTTGAAAGTGTCAACAGTACTGAGATTGAGAAACCACTGCTAGTTAAAATTAAGGCACTCTGGTTATCAGATAAGAAAAAAAAAAGACCCTCTCAAATCACTTCATTCACTATCTGAAAATCATGATCTAGGGTTCATACACTTACACTCCTCTGCACTCCTTCTTTCCTTCATTATTCCTCCTGTTTCCATTTCTTTCTGTCTGTAAGTATGAAAATTAAATTTTTATTTTTATTCAACCATAGAGAGTACAAAGTTCCATGCACCTGTTGTAATGAAGGGGTCGGTCTCTTTTTACCTTTATAAAAATGGTTGGCAACTCCAAATTGATCAGTGGGACAATTTGGTAAATGTGAATTTGTCAAATCCTTTGGAGTTGGGCCAGCCTGACATGAGACAAGTTTGTATCTTCTGAAATCCTAATATTTAGAATTAGGAACCTGGAGAAAGCCAGCTGCTGACCCTCCCTACCCTCACCCTCAGGAGGAGGAAAGGTCTAGAGTGAGATTTTCTCTTTCTCTCCACTATCTTGCATTTTCTGTGGTACACAGGGAGCACATTCAGTGGTACATGGGGAACTTAGAGCTCCTGGTAGCCCCCATTAGCCTTTCTAGAGATTTATATTAAATTTAAGTCCTCTTTCTTGAATAACTTTTTGCACTTTCTTGTCAGCACTACTGCTTCCAGTGCTTCATCTGTGTTTCTGCTTATAAACGCTCCAAGTGGAAATTCGTTTTCTCTTTGCCCGCCCATTAGTCTCATTTCTCTGCTCTTCATTTCTTTGCAATGTCTCTAAATCTTCATATCTCATGACTGTGTTCCTAGTTCCTTTGACCAAATCATGAAGAGAAATGTAAATAGCACTGAGCCTAGTTCTGCTTGTCCCCTGTGGCACTCCACCAGGCACTCTGCCCAGCTGGGGATGCTGCCATTTATCTTAACTTGGCCTCCAGTTTCTTGGCCCAAGTCCTTAATTACTTAAAAGGTAAGACAGTTTCTGTTGGTGGTTCTCAACATCTTTAAAATTAAGTATATTTCTAAATATTCCCATTGTCTTTTCTTGGTGGTTAAAACCTCAGCGTGGCTCAAACTATGCACTATTCTCTACCCCAACACTCTGAGGTAAGTTTCAAGTGATCTCTACAGTTATTTTTTTTTTATTTTGAGAGAGAGAGAGAGAGAGAGAGAGAGAGCAGGGGGAGAGAGACAGAGACAGAGACAGAAAGAGAGAGAGAACCCAAGCAGGCTCTACACTCAGCACAGAGCTCATGTGGGGTTGATCCCAGAGCTCATGTGGGATCATGACCTGAGCTAAAATCAAGAGTCAGACACTCATCTGACTGAGCACTCAGGTTCCCCTAGAGTGATTCTTAACATACCATACTTTTTAAAAACATGAGTCAGAAATGATTAAATTGCTAATGCATCCACTTGGTTCTTGATTTAATACCCTAGAAAGTCACTGTTTGGTTCACAAAAACTAACTCTATCCCCAGTCCCCACCTCGTTTCCTCCACCTTACTGTCAAACGCCAAATGGAAACCTTGTCTACAATCTCTTTCCAGACAATCGCAGAGCTACATCTGAGGCAGGTGTACCATAGCCACAATCTGTTTCGTAGGACTGCCCAAGATGGCACCCGATGGAATAAATCAAGGTATGCTTCACAGAGAGTCTCTCCATGCCACTCCCACCTTGGATGCAAATTTGTCAGAAATTCCCTCTTTATTTTGAAAACTGGTTGCCCCCAATCCAGTTTCAGAGAGGCAAGTGATTTTAAGATGACAGTTACTGCAATGAAGTTCTGAGATCTCTGATGATGCAAGTCCTAGGATGGGGACCACTAACGTATTTCCTACAAAATAGAATACTGTCATGTAAATCGATGCCTATTCTTCTAGATTTCATATGAAACCACAAGTATTAATCAAAAAGTATTAAACCCAAGCCTACTATGATAGCCCTGACACTATTCTAGGTGCTGAAGATTGAGTGCTGAAAAAGAGGAAAATATCCTGCTTCCATGGAGCCTAAAATTAAAGTGGAATGGGATAAAATAATATGCAAAGAAATGGTAGTTTGTTGTCAGGTAGTGATAAGTGCTCCATTAAGAAAAATAAAGCAGTGCAAGGAATAGAGAATTCTGTGTGAGAAAATAAAGTGGCTATTTTAGGTAGGATGATAAGGGAAGGGCCTCCCTGAGGGGCAGCCATTTAACATAACCTCAATGAAAAGAGGAAGCCAGTCAGGTGAAGATTTGGGAGAAGTACCTTCTGGAGGTGAAATTCTGAGGCTTGAGATAGCAATGAATCTAAATCTAGTATGGCCAAAGAATAGCAAGAAGGTCAGTGTTACTGGAGCAGAGCAAGAGAGAAAAAGCAAGGTTTGAGACATGGACAGAGGGTGAGTCACATAGACCCTGTGGAAAAAATTCCAAAGGGTGTGTATTTGCTTCCTATGGCTGCTGTAATATATTATCAAAAACTGGGTGGGTTAAAACAATAGAAAATGTTTATCTCACAGCTGTGAAGGCCAGAAATGATGAAATCTAGGTGTTTGTTGGATTGGTTCCCCCTGCATGATCTGAGGGAGAATCTGTTCCATGCCTCTCCTAGCTTCTGATGGCTGCTGGCAATACTTGGCTTGCAGACACATCACACCAACATCTGCCTTTGCCTTCACATAGCCTTCTTCTCCACATCTGTAGCCCCCAAAGTTTCCTCTTTCACTTATAAGTACACCTGTCACTGGATTTCAGGCTCATCCTAAACCCAAGACGATCTCATCTCAACATCCTTAACTGCATCCACAAAGGTCCTTTTTCCAAACAAAGTCATATTCAAGTGTTCCTGGAGTCAGAACATAATCATATCTCTGGGCGGGGTGGGGGGAGGAGGCACTATTCAACCCACTACAAGGAGACAGCAGAAGACTCAAACAGGAAGTTGACCTCATCTTTTAAAGGTATATTTTAAAGGATTGTCTTGTATGTCATGTAGAGTAGTCTGGTGGGAACAAGAGGGAAGCGTGGAGACGATGCACACTTTCCCATGGATTCCACTGCTTTTGATTTGCCCTTTTGTTTTTGGGTAGCAAAGGATCTTTGGACAGCCTAATTGCAGGGTTTTGGTAAGAAGAGAGGATAAAATGTTTCTTTGCCGACGCACAAGAGGGCCATTACTAATGTTCTAATGGACAGGCCATATAGTGAATCCACCAAAGTTTCAGTTAGAAAATCTCAAGGTTAATCACCTACATAGCAAAATGTTTACACAGCCATCATGCTGAATGCTATCTTTATAACAACCAATAATATAACTTTTAAGAAGTGCTTACTAAGCACCAGACACTGATCTAATTGCTTTATATACATTATTTCTCACCAGATTTTAGTAGTATTCAGTGGGAGATAGATCATTAATTCTCTTTTGCTTTTAAGGTCCTATAATTTGATGAATTCAGATATAGAGTTATTATAAGTTACAGTTTGGGTTCTAACCATCAATCTACATCATCATTATCAAAAATTCCTTTTCAAAATTCTAATTTAGTATCATTATCAAATTGAATATTTCAAACACTGCATTGCACTTGACTCTGGATTCCATTTAAAATCCAACCTGCTCATCTAAACAACTTTCATGTCACATAAAAACTGCTGTTTATTGCTAACCCAGTAGGGGCCCAGAAGAAAAAGTATTGCCTACTATGCTTACCATTACTCTATCTTATTTTAGATGTGCGTGATCCTCACCAACACTGGGGGGCGGGGGTACAAGATATGTCATATCTAGAATGTTATACTTAGCATTCTTAGCAATACTTAGTAAATTGATGATCATTGGTAACTGATATTTTCAAAAATGATGCAACCAGACTATGTACCTCCTGATGGAAATATATAATACTACCTAGGAGTAGTGTTACTTTTCCCTGCTGCTCCCCACCAAAAATCAAGTCTAAAATAATTTTCTAGATTTAACTATCAATGCACAGGAAATACAAGGCATGTTCAGTAACACCAAGGATATAAAATCAGCAAATTCCAAATGGTAATAAACTCCAAGGACAACTGATTGAATTTTATTAAAATATAAAACATATAGAAGGAAATTAAGAATTTCTTGCTGCAATGTATAGCAAGCAAACTGTTAATGAGATGTATTACATAATTACAAATTTGAAGGGCATTCAAGGGACAGTGGACATGTGCAACAATGCCATGAATTGATACTGAAAAAATAAGGAATTATTGTTAATTATTTGAGGTGTGACAACAACATTGTGGTCATATTTTTGTCCTTATCTTTATCTTTAGAAATATATATAAGAAAATACAGATGAAACAATGTTTTGGTTTGGCTTCAAAATAATCTGAGAGGTGGGGGTGTTCCTGAAATAAGACCAGACACAAGTTGATAACTGTGGATGTAAGAAATGGGTGCATCAGGATTATGATATGGTTCTATTTTTATGCATGTTGAAAATTTCCAACATTACAGTTTTCAAAAAACTTAGAGTCCAAAATATACATAAAATATAAAATAAATGCTATATATGCTCATTGTATAAATATGGAAAGCACAGAAAAAAATTTAAAGTAATATTATGAAACTACTCATAATGCTGCCCCATTAAATCAACTACACAGTACTCAGGACACCTACTGTCTGCTTTTCGGGCCCATGTTCTAATTTGAGTGTAGCGAATAGAATGAAGAGCTTCTGTGAAGTCTGAAGAAACTATTCTTTGAAAACATTTTTCCTTAGGTCTCTCTTCATGTTCCCCTACCTTCAGGTCAAAACAGAAGCATCACTCAAGAAATGCATTCTTCTTGTGCATAACTAAACTTAAGTGGGTAGCTACAGAGGAGCAAATCTGGTTCTAGCTTTGCAAATCAAATGCGTAAGTAGAAGAGGAGCTTTCACACAAACACCAGATTGAAGCTTTAAGGCTTTTATTATAGGGCTCTTGCTTTGCTGGGATCTTGCTCCCTCTTACCCTTTCCCCTCTTCTAGATACACTGATACCGTAATTAAATGTCTCTTCTAGAGGCTTAGAGTTTACACTCTTCTGGAAGATATACCAATCAAATAACAAACCGAGAGCGGGGACACCGAACTTCGCAATAGTTATTGCCACTTAGGATTGTTTTCCCAAATGGGCTGGGAAAGTCTGCTACAGTGACCGGTAAGCTCCGCCATGCTTCCACACTGAAAGTGCCATTATCTTTCCACAGTTTAAATCCTGTCCTAAGGAGCTCACACATGTATGCTGGTTTCCTTCCTGTGACAAGCGTTCTTTCTGGCTGCTGCTTCTGCATCAAACAGCTGTGGCATTTGTCACTAGGACTGTTAAGACAATTTCCCCATTCTAATAAGATTTTACTCTTGAGTAAAATAATTTTTCTCAGTATGACTTTAGATTTTTTTTTTATAAACATAATCAGTTTTCAATGAAGGGTGGATTTTCTCCCCCACATTCGGAAATGATTTATATTAGGCATTTGAAGACAAACATGGACATTTTTATTATTTTTAGAAAATTTCTTAAAGCAAGCAAGAGAAATCCAACAACTTGGAGTAGATTTACAGTTAGCCCCCACCCCCCACCCCTTTGTCTTGCCCTGGAGCCTGATGGGACTTGAGTGTCCTTGGAGGAATGGCAGAGGGAAATGCTAGGGGCCAATTGCTGATTTTATCATTCAAACACAAAATTTGTTACACCACTTTATCGGTCACAGGGAAAGCAATTATATTGTGGTTCAATTTTCCACTCAATGGCTGTACTGGGGATCAAAGTCAGTTTTTATGATGGGAAAAAATGTTTTGCTATTTTATTTGTTACCTAAAATAAAGAAATACGCTATTATAATGCTTTCTGAGGTTTTCCTACCCCCACCCCCTACTCCTTCATGAGGTACAGTGGATTATTTTGGCTTTCTCCCTTCCTTTGACTCAATAATCAGTTTTCTTCCTGTCCTCTAAAGCGTATTTCACTGTAGAAATGAAATTGGCACGGTTTAAGGCAACACAGCATTAGGGCTCTAATCATAGCCACAAAGAGCAAAAACCTGCCCTGCGCTATTTATTCTTTCCTAGACGGGTACTTTTTCAAAAGAAGTAGGCATTGTAATGATTTCTGTATGTGTATAAACTGCTACATGTTGTGTGATGTGTTATGTTGTGCACTGTTTCCCGTCTTCCATGTGAAATAATTAGCACATCTTTCTGCTGCATTTACAACCCCCTTTTTTTTTTTTTTTTTTTTTTTTTTTTTTGCTACAGAAACAGTGAAATGGGATTGGGTATGAAAGATTCATATGGAATTATAAGTAAAAATCATCTATTTCAATTAAAAAATAACAGAAGATGTTCTGTCTTCAATTACAATCTTTTTGCCTTATTGTCTATCTCCTTTGCAATGAGGAAACTGAAGTAAAATTTAAATTATTGAAACCAAGTAAAAATTATTCTTATCATTTGTTGGGAGATATAACTTCAGGACTAGTTAATGATTAGTGCTTTTTGTTTTAAAGTTCCAATTTTAAACCCAGAAATCCAGTGAAAGGAACCTCAAACAATCGTGCTGTGGGGCTACAGTTTGTAATAAAGCTGACTAGCTAAGTGAAAACTAATACTTTTTATTGCACACTTATTCATATTTGTTAAGAAAACAGAGAAAAGTGACAGCTACTTCCCTCTTTCAAATGATATCAAGTTTACATTGACATTTCTAGTTGGTTTCGACTTTTACAATTTGATTGAGATCATCTTTATTTTTTCTGGTCTCCTGCTAATTGCCTCCAGGCTTCAGAGTCTTACAACACATCCCCTGAATCCAGGAGTGGAGGATTCTGGAATCTGCTGTAGGTGAATAATTACTGCAGTAGCTGAGTGATGGTCTAGCTACCATGGGACATTTCTGTCCGTGGAGCTTCAGGCGATGGCAGAAGAGAGGAGTGTGAGGCCCCATAATGGTTTGCGTGGGGAGGCAGCCAAGTACACCCGAGGGAGTGGCGCCACAGGCCGGCTGGTGTCTGCTACCCTCATTTCTGCCCATCCTTGGTGCTTAGAACTAGGTATTTGATGTGAATTAGGGTGACTTTTTTTTTCTTTTTTTAATATTTATTTATTTTTGAGAGAGAGAGAGCGCGAGCAAGCACGAGCAGCAGGGGTGGGGGGCACACAGAGAGGGAGACACAGAATGCAAAGCAGCCTCCAGACTCTGAGCTGTCAGCATAGAACCCCACGTGGGGCTCAAACTTGGAAAGCGAAATCATTACCTGAGCCAAAGTCAGATGCTCAACCAACTCAGACACCCAGGTGCCCCGAATTAAAGTTACTTCCAATGTTGAGAGTTTGAGTCTCCCTCTCAGTGGTTCCCCTATAAGTTTTGCTCTCTCATATACGCTTAAAGTGCTTTTTAAAGCATTTTCTTGGGGCAAAACCTGGGCCTCAGAAAAAGGCAAACATGCACCAGAGAAAGATATTTTTGATAACTACAGCTACCATTTATTGACATTTTATTATGTGCTACTTTGTGTGTATATGTTGTATATTACATCCTAGGAGCAATCCTGGAACATACAAATTATTATCCCCATTTTTTAAGATGAAAAAGCTTAGGCCCTAAAACCTACTTAAACTTTTCTTTAAACTATCTGCCAAACTGCTCCTAGAACACTTGCTTACTATATGGTAAAGAGTATACAGATAACAATATTATCCAGTCCAAACACAATAATGCTCCTCATCCAATCTTAAACACCATCTTCCAAAGCTTTAAGTTCATTTTTTTACCTTTACATATTCCAAAAGCCCTCATAATCACAAAGACCTCTAATTCAATAATTTTGCCAGAAATTTAACTTATTTTGGAAGACTAACACAAATTCAACTTTTCTATAGTAGTCTTAGACATTGTTCTGAACCTGTGAAAATACCATCTATTAAAACTTAATAAATGTATTCAAAGCTGGCAATCGGCTATTATTTTGGCCTGCACTGAGCTGAAATCACTTTTATTCTATGAAACAAAATGCAACTTTTTCAACTTAGTAACTAGTATAATGCCTAAATACTGTTATTTGAAATATTATTTTGGGGGCTCCCGGTGGCTTAGTTGGTTGAGCATCTGACTCTTGATAATGGTTCAGGTCATGATTTTCCAATTGTGGGACTGAGCCCCACATCAGGCTCAGTGCTAAGCATGGAGCCTACTTAAGATTCTCTCTCTCCCTCCCTCAACACCTGCCTCTCTGTCTCTCAAAATAAATAAATATACTTTTTAACAAAAGAAAAAAGAATGGGGAACGTGGGTGGCTCAGTCAGTTAAGCATCCAGCTCTTGGGTTCGGCCTAGGTCACGATCTCACAGTTCCTGAGTTTGAGATCCGCATCGAGCCCTGCATCAAGCTCTGTATTGATGGTGCAGAGCCTGCTTGGGATTCTCTCTCTCCCTCTCTCTCTCTGCCCCTTCCCTGCTTGCTCACTCACTCTCTCTCTCTCTCAAAATAAATAAATAAACTTAAAAAAATAAAATAAAGTAAAAAAAGAAAAAGAAAAATATAAATTATTTTGATTTAGATGCTTAGATGTCAAAGTGACTAGACCAACTGTTTTACTTTCCTATTACTTTTAATGAACTTAATGCTGAGTTCTATTCATCTTGTGATAATCCAGTCAATCAATTAATAATTTACCTACAAATGGTCAGCTCGAGCCAGAGGCAAAACAAACTGATTTTGGTCAGGACATGGAAAAAGTAATTGGAATGGGAATGGGTGTCTTAAATATCTAGCCTTTAAAAACAGTATTATCTAAAAGGAATATAGTGAATGTAATCCTAAGTATCGTCCCACGTTCCCAATGGGTCGTTTCTACATACAGATTAGTTGGTTGCCACGACACCAAACTTAATTTAATGCAATGTGATACTGTGAATAAGATTAGTTCTCTCTATCATGATGCATTTTGAATAACAGTTTTAAACTTTCTTTGAATTGTGAACCAAATTTTTAAATAGTCTATTTAGGATGCTCCTTCCTATTTTAGGTAATTTTACATTAACTCTGATGTACAAAAGCTCCAGTTCTAATAAAAGCACAAAACTGAATACCTTGTAAACCATTTAAGTACCCTCCCCTTTAAGAACATCTAGTATGTAAATATCCAAATTAGAAAATAGGTGGAGGGCAGATTAGTAATGATTCTATTTCTTTGGAATTTTTCACTTATGGATTTTTTAAATTCCAAATTGTCCTTGCTCATTTATTTTGGCACTTATTACATTTGCATTTTTATTATCTGTTTACCTGTTTTCATTCCTTTCTACACAATGCCCTTCTGAAGGGCAGAATCCCTGACTTTATTTTTTCTTACTCTAGTACTTAACACATATAAGAAACTCAAATACTGTTGTATTAGTGAAGTAATTAACAAGCTAACTATGATTTGAAACAACTTTTCAGATATATATATATATATATATATAATATATAATATATATGAAAAAACAACTGTATATGTATATTTACATATATGTATATATATATTCTTTTTATATTCCTACACATCTCAGATGCACTAAGATATCTTTGTAAATTAGTTCCAACCTTTTCTGTAGTTTTTTAGTTCTTAGAGAAAACATATAGGATAATTTTTCAGAAAGAAATATTACAAAGCTAGATTCTTCCACTCTGAGAAAACTGAGAATTAGAAAGAATGCACTGAGCCAAACATTTCCTTCTGCAGTCTTCAGAGCAAATACTTTTTTCTGTCCTTTTTTCCTTTAGCAGCACAAAGAAGTACATAAAAATAAATTTTCAAATAAACAAGTAAACAAACAAACAATTTTATCCCCACTGCTCTAGTCCTTCAATCTTGAACTTCTATTTACAAACACTGGATTTGAAATAGCATCATCGGTAAATAAGGCTGCCATTTCAAGCTTAAAAGCATAGCTGATGAGAGACATGATGATTGCTTAAAATATCCTAAGGGGATGAAAACTAAACTGGAGAAAGAATTATTTAGGCATAACTAAAGCATAACTAAAGGGAGATATAACTGGATGGAGAAATACTAAATTTAAAAAAAGAATAATTTCAGGGAAAGAATCAGTATATAAAAAACCCTCAAACTTTCTTAACAGTCTATTGGGCTGTGGAATTGCTTCTAATGGAAAGTAGTAGAAAAAAGTCATGAGTGCTTAAAACTAGACCAAAAACTACCAAGGACGAAACAAAGATGAGGATAGTCTCACACAGGCAAAGTGTGTGTCAAAGTGATGAAATACAGTCCCTCCTAGTTTTAAGCATCTTGATTTCAAGAAATGAAATCCTAATGTTTCTCCTAATTTGATTTTCCAAGGAAATATGGTAAGCAAAGCGCCTATGAATCATTTCTAACAGACTTCAAGTAAAGTCCTACTTTTCATCCACAAAGATAATGACTGCTTACACACACACACACACACACACACACACACACACACCTTCTAAAGTTGATATTCTGTTTTCTCTTAAAGCATATGTAGTCTGTTCTAAATAACTAAGTAAGTAGAAGTCACATTCTTTGGGCTTTCTTCCCCAAAACCAATTTCCCTCCATATATAACCATACTTAGAGTAGCAGAAAAATAAAGATCCATTGTTTTTCCTCCCCAGCTATAAAAGCGCCAAGCCTCTTCAGCCTGACAATTGAAATGAGTTGAAGGCATCTCCCACATGGGAATCTGTAGTGTCAGAGATAAATTTTTCAGTAAACCTGGACCAAGGGTGAGGAAGGGAAACCTGTTGATCTCTGATTTTTTCCCCTCTTTATTTCTTATTTCAATTGCAGAATGGATGAGCAAAAATGGTCTCATTTTTCTCTGAATTCCCAAAAGAGTGATTTCAGATAAAACGAGGAGATTCTATATGGTCTCAAATTTTGTGAAAGTAAGCAAACAATTGTTATTCTGCTACACACCAGCTGAGTGTGTAGCCCTCTGATTATAATGGCATCCAGTTGTGATTGAAGCACCTAGTGACGATGATCCACGAAATTTCTAGGTTAATACAGGAGCCACCTTCCTCCCAGGATCCATTCCTCCTCTTGGATTGGATGGTGATGGGCTAGGGTTGTGTTTGTCACACTTTGTTCATCTACTATTTGCGTTTTTACTGCCGTTAAACTGCTTTCTAGCTTCATCGCCTATTCACCCGTGCCTTGTTCCTGCTAAACAACAATGGATTTCAAAGACACAAAATAATTAAAAATAAAGTTTGGGGGTGTGTCTTGGGGCAAAATCAGCTTATTTGTTTGAACTGATCTGACAAATCTATGAATTCAGTAGAGTATTTAACTAAACCAATTGGCATTCAATTGAGGCTGTGGTATGAATGGTCTATGTAGACCCAAACCTCAAGATTTTGGGGATGGCATTTAAACTCCTTCTCAAAAGAATCCTAGGCTTAAGGATTAAGACCAAATTGAAAATTTTGAAAATGAATCTTATCTACCAGCTTATTATCTATGTGACCTTGGGCAAGTTATTTAACCTTACTAATCTAACCCTCAGTTTCTTCATCCACACAGATGTATGTATAATGAGTGTATATATTCAAATGGGAAAAGAGTCCTAAGAGTATGTATTTTCTAGAACTTTGTGAGCACTGGATGAAATGTCGCTCAAGGAATGATATTGTGCTGTATGGATGTTAAGTACGATTTTTCAATTTGCTGTATTAAATACATATTTGGGAATCATTAACTATCAGCTAAACCATGACTCTCCAAGTGTTATCCAGGGGCCCTTATGTGTTCCAACGAAATCTTTTAGAGTTGGTAAAATTAACATTTTTATAATAATACTAAGTTGCTTTTTAAAAAATTCTCTTTCTCTAACAATTATATAGTGGAATTTTCAAGAACCTATGTAACATGAGATATCCAACAGCTAAGTGCAGGATTAGATATGAAAAGAGATTTGCAAGATTGTAAAGAGGTCCTGAGAGAAAAAACTTTGAGAACTGCAGTGCTAAACCATGTTCATTCACTTTAGGTGGATGTGTCCTGAGATGAACCTGTGTGTGGTGACTGGAATTACCCTGCTAAGTACCTCAGCTGTGTATCTCACAGAGGTGAAGGCAAACCTTTAGTGTATGCTTTTTAGTCACATGAGCTATAGTTAGGGAATTTAAAATCCCATTATTAGATGCTGTTATTAGTTAAAAAATGAAACCTGGGATAGGAATATACATAATGGTTTTATCTATTAGTGATTTACAGAACTGGGAGTTAATTGTCTTTCTTTAAATTCATCAGCAACTTACTAAGGACCTACAGTGTGCCAAGCACTGTACTGGAATTTGCACAAATGGTCTCTTATTTAATCTTCAGAACCCTGTGATACAAGTGTCATTATTTGCCCTTGGTGTATATGGCCTACTAGAAAGGTGAGAGAATGTAGTGGCGAAGGCACCGACTCTGTGGAGCTCAGCCACCTGGTTTCAAATCCCAGCTCTGCCATCCACTAGCTGTATGACCACAGTTAGGGCATGTAACTTCTCTGTGCTTCATTTTCCTCATCCATAAAATGGGTATAATAATAGCCCCTAAATCATGCATTTGTTACAAGGATTACATGAGTCGGACTATGTAAAGTGCTAAGAAAAATCTCTGACTTTTTCTAACCACTATGTAACTTTTTACCATTATTATTTCTAATGTCAAACAAATAATATTCTTGACTATGAGTTAAACCTACCATTTAACATACTCATGGACAATGTAATGCCCACGAGCCAGTCAGAAGATGTTATTATTGAGGGCATAATGAGGCCAGAGTCAACAGGAGCCCAAACCTTTTGTGGCCCAACCATCTGTCTCATTCCAAAGATACATATTTCATTCCTTGTTCTGGTAAATCCATTCAGAAATGCCTCCCTTTGATATAGAGGTGGAACCAGGTACCAAAAGCTGAATTTATTCCAAAAACATTTTTTTCAATTGTCAGTTATGTTCCAGGAAGAGTGAGCAACATGACAGAGGCATGGGGACATCACACCATAGGTGGTCCTGTTAAGGAAACCCTCAGGGATGCCCAGAACTAGAGCATGGAGTGAGAGGAGATGTAAGGAGACAGTCTTGCTCACCAGGCTAAAAGGCTACAGTTGGCTCTGAAGACAACAATTCTGCAGTTTGAGGCTGCAGAACAATATGGTCAAGTCTGCACTTTAAAATTATCTTGGGTGTAAGCATGGAAGATGGATTGTAGGGACTAAAGTGGAGGTAAGGGAATTGAGAGATTATTAATACATTTCCAGTGAGAGATTATGAGGGTTTGAACTCAGGGGTAATGGTGCAAATAAGGAGGATGGTGTGTTTATGAGAAGTGTGTGTGTGTGTGTGTGTGTGTGTGTGTGTGTGTGTGTGTGTGTTGTAGTGGGAAACAATTCTTTAGGGCTGGAAACTACATTATAAATCATCTAATCCTTGTCTCCCTTCCACAATCAACTTTAGCGATTAAAAACTGAAGTTAAATGTCTTTCAAAAGCCTCAGAGAGACAGAAAGGATTAGTGAAAAGAAAAAAGAAGTTTAATAATTTGACCAGGTTCCTAATCCTACCTCTGTCCCTCACCTTTTTAAGATTCAGCTACATATTTTCTGAAATGTAAATGAAACTACCTGTCCTGCCTGCCTCACAGATTGTTGAAGCAATCTGCCTAATGAGATAATGTATTTGTAAGCACCTGATAGCCTGTAAAACATGCTCACATATTAATTTCCAGGTCCTCTGATGCATTTTCCATTCTTTGAACCATGAGAAAAGTGAAAAACACTAGTGAAAGTGAGAAAGAGAAAAGCTCTAGTGATGTCAGGAAGGAGGGGCCTCCCTATATTCTGATGGGCAGATCCATCACCCTTCTAGAGAAAAGAACAGGGATGGTTTCCAGGATCTGAGAAAAGTTGACAACAGTGGGTTGCCATGTTCAGAGATGGTTGTGCTCCCCACTCCTTCAACGAATTGAGAGATGATGTCTCACTTTGTATGCTCAGAGGCCAAGAGTGAAGAGAATAATTTCATTTTAGATAAAAATGAATGAAACATCAGGGCATCACATGTCCATCAGTACATGGACAAAACTTGCTAATAAATACTAGAAGTATTTATATGTCACAGAGAGAAGCGATTCACATCAATAGTGTCACATTGGTCCCAATGCACTAAAATATTAGCAGTCATGAACATTTTGTAACATTATATACTTTTTTAATTTAAATTTTAGTCAACATACAGTGTAATATTAGTTTCAGGAGTAGAATTCAGTGACTCATCATTTACATACAACACCCATTTCTCATAAAAACAAGTGCCTTCCTTAATGCCCATCACCCATCTAGTCCATCTCCCACCCACCTCCCTCTATCAACCCTGTTTGTTCTCTATTGTTGAGAGCCTCTTAAGGTTTCCCTCTCTTCTCTTCCCCCCACTTCCCATATATTCATCTGTTTTGTTTCTTAAATTCCACACATGAGTGAAATCATGTGGTACTTGTCCTTCTCTGCTTGACATATTTTGGTCAGCATAATACATTGTAACTCCGTCCACCTCATTGCAAATGGCAAGATTTCATTATTTTTGATTGCTGAGTAATATTCAATTACACACACACACACACATATATATGCGCACACACACACACACACACACACACACACCACATTTTCTTTATCCATTCATCAATCTATGGACATCTGGGCTCTTTCCATAGTTTGGCTATTGTTAGTAATGTTGCTATAAACATTGGGGTGCATGTAACCTCTTTGAATCTGTATTTTTGTATTGTTTGGGTAAATACCTAATAGTGCGATTTCTGGATTGTAGAGTAGTTCTATTTTTAGTTTTTTGAGGAAACTCCATGCTGTTTTCCAGAGTGGCTATACCAGCTTGCATTCCCACCAGCAGTGCAAGAGGGTTCCCCTTTTTCTGCCTCCTTGCCAATACCTGTTGTTTCTTGTGTTGTTAATTTTAGCCATTCTGACAAGTGTGAGGTGGTATCTCATTGTGGTTTTGATAATAATTCACAGATCCTGAAAAAGCTTTTGAAAAAATTCATTTTTCATTCTCAATAAAAAATACTAAATATAATATAATGTAATATAATATAATATAATATAATATATATTAAATACATATATAGCAATTATATATAATATATTAATTATAAATTTTTATACAAAATACTATATATAATGTATATATACACATATGTATATATGTAATATAGATATAATATAATATATGTATATATACTATATATAAAATATGAAATATATTATATATACATATACATATATGATATATAGCAATTATATATAATATATATTAATTATATATTAATTATAAATATAAATATAAAAATTTTATACAAATACTATATAATATATATCACATCAATTACATATAATATAATTAATATATTAAATTACATATATGATATATAACAATTATACATATATGATATATAACAACACATTATAAATATGATTTTTATATTTATATTTATAATATATTATATATCTTATATTTACATGTATAATATATATAAGATATATATTTTTTAATTTTTGCATTTTTATTTTTATGCATACATGCACACACCTCAGTCCTAAAGCTAGCATCTTACTTAATGGGGAAATGGAGGCATTTCCATCAAAATTAGACAACAAAGCAAGGATGGCCACTATCTACATTGCTGTTTAACATATAGAAGGCATTTCTCAATGCAGGTAGATAAAAAAATTCCACTAGAGACATAGGAATTTGGGTAGGAGAGGAGTCTCATTTTTTGAGGATGATATGACAGTAACTTTCTGGCAAAACCTAGAATATTAAATGATAAAACTACTTGAACAGTGAAATAATCCAGGTCAGGATAGGATATAAAGGTAACAGGATATAAAGGTAACACACAGAAATTCACAGCCTGCATACACAGTAAGATAGAGGACACTGGAGAAAAACACATTTTCAATTACTTAGGAATATTCTCAAAAAGAAATGAAATGTAGAAAACTTATATGATAAAAACTTTAAAATATTCCCGAAAGTCATACCAGAAACTGAAGGTATTTCTTTATCTTATGTAGCATAAGCATAAAGCTTATAACCACAGCATAAAGATATTAATTCTAAGTTAACTTATAAATTTGAAAAACATAAATTTAACATAAAAATATGAACAGTCTTTATTATGAAACTAGACAATATTTATTATGAAGCCAGATATTTTTTGATACAAAAATTTATATGGAAAAATAAACATGCAAGAATAGCTAAGAAAACACTGTGAAAGAAAAACTAGTGGGGCATTAACTCAACCTGTCTTAAATACATATCAAACATGTATGATTAAAACAGTGGGGTAGTGGCACATGAGTGGTCAGATAGAACAGTGGAAGAGAGTAAAAGTCCAGAAACAGACAAGTACTTATAGGAATACAGAATATAATGAAAGTGGCATCTAAAATCACAAAGATGGGCCATTAACAAATGAAATAACTATTTGGAAATAGAGGTAAATTAGATCTATATCATGCATCATGCACAATACATTCCCAGTGGTCTGAGATCTAACTGTAAGCCATGTATAGAGGAAATTCCCTTCTAAACTGGATATAGTTAGGAAAGAGGTTTTTATTGATTTTAAATCCAGAGCCCATAAAAGAGTGATAATTTGACTATACAAACATTAAAAAAAAAAAAACCTTGCACAGCACAAAACACCAGAAACAAAACTAAAGCTAATAACAAACTAGTAAAAAATATTTGCAAAATATATCACAGACATAAAGCAACCACTGTGTATATATGTGTATGTATGTCCCATATGTATCTCTGTATGTGCAGGTGTAATCTTACAAAGTAAGGGAATAAGGACACGAATTGTGGGGAAAAAGACATGAATAGATAATGCAAAAAAAAAGATAAAAATTAGGTCTTAAATATATGAAAAAAAATGTCAACTTCATTCCTGGTAAGCAAAATGCACAAAGGCACTCTGAATTACTTCACTCATCAAAAAATGTTAAAAACTTGACAACAGATTCTGTTAGCAGGTTAGGGAACCAGGAACTCTTATGTATGGGGGTAAGTAGAAATCTGAATTGGTGCAACCCTGTGAAGGAGAAATTGGCATATCTAACAAAACTAGGAAATTACACTAATGATATATCTCCAAAAATATTTTTTAAACATATGCAAAAGGTTATTTATTGCATCACTGTTTTAAGTAGTATGATCTAGGCATAACCTCAATGTCAAAAAATGGGAGAATGATTAGAAACAATCAGGATACATTTACACAATGGAGCACTATGTAGCTGTACCAAAAAAAAAAAAAAATGCAGATCTCTGGGAACTAGTATGTTGTGATTTCCAAGATACATGGTAAAGTGAGAAAAAAAATCAAGGTGCAAGAGTATCTACTATGCTATCTTTTGTTTAAAACAGTTTAACTTAGGGGGCACCTGGGTGGCTCAGTTGGTTAAGCATCTGACTCTTGAGTTTGGCTCAGGTCATGATCTTATGGTCCATGGGTTTGAGTCTCACATCAGGCTCTACGCTGACAGCACGGAGCCTGCTTGGGATATTCATTTCTCTCTCTCTCTCTCTCCCTCCCTCCCTCTCTCTCTCTCTCTCTCTCTCCCCACCCCTCTCCTTCTCTCTCTCCCTGCCCCTCCCTTGTCCATGCTCTCTCTCAAAAGTAAACTTTTTTAAAAAATTTAAAAAAATAATTTAACTTAGTAAAAAGTGAAGTCACGGAACCTACTAAGCCAGGCACTTGTTGCTCTCAAGGAAAGAAGTTCTGTGGTATTTTCAATTTTTTTTTCAAATCATATATAGTCAATGTTTTCTCTTTAATATGAAAAAGCTCGCTATTTATAAACTACGAACACACTGAGGAAAATCATGTAAGAACCAACATGATTTCCTCAGTGATATTCCCTTTTACAGATAGCACATGAACCAAAAAAAAATGCATTGCAGCAGAGCAGACTATTGCTAATAATTAGCACTATTTTAAGGAAATGGGTTCCCCTAAGACCAATAAAGTGGTCTTGCTAGTTGTGTGGCCATGAGCTCATAACTCAATTTCTCTGAGCCTCAATTTTTTTATTATCTGTAAAACTAAGATATTAAAAATGCTTATCTCACACAGTTGTTTTGATGATCAAATGAGATGATGCATATAAATGTCTAGCACACAATCAATAAAAGCACTTTTGTCACTGTCTTGGTTAGCGTTGTGCCCTTTCTTTGGCTGTGTCACAGTACTCTCTGCGTATATGTCATGCAGACACACGAGCTCACACACATGAATGTAGGCACAAATAGACATGCCCAGACACTATCCAGTCTTTTATTTCACAACTCCTTCTCCTTTGTCCAGCTTGATAATCTTAATGTACTTTGTACCTCAAATTCTTATTTTAATCTTGGGGACTCTGCTCATCAATCTCCTTCCACTTGGATATGCAGCTCCCCATTTTTCAAATCCTATCTTGAGTCTAAACATCTCTTTAGCCTTTACCACCTCACCCAGAACCCACTGTGCTTCCATAGTTCATTGGTCTATAGCAGGCTTGAATATACTGACTTGTAATGTTCTTCATCTATTTTCTGTGTTTACATCATTACAGCAACAAGCTTTTCAGCTCTTTGAGAGTAGGAGCCATCATTTATTCCTCTAATGTACCCACCACACCTGGCAGTGTGTGTCCTGTATTGTAGGTTACCTACAAAACCTTATCATGTTGAATTGATTTGAAATGTGTCTCACTATATTTTTCAAATATATTTCAAGCAAAGAAGATCAAGTATTACAGAGTAGTACAGTAAAACTGGCTACTTATTTATAAAATCCCACCCCTGAGACTTTGTAACAAGGAATTTATGAATTATATTACACAAATTATGCCATCATATAATTTTGTCTATTAACCTCAAGGGGATGTTATCAGTTGTGGAAATTTTCTGACAGGTTGTCATATTTCAATCCAAGTTATAACAGATTCTGACACTCTAAAAATCTTGACATAATATGCCAGAAAGAGACAGTGACTGTCACTGATGGCCTCGTCCGTGCTGAACTAAATTCATTCCTCAGGGTCATAGCATCACATCTCAGCAATGAGATTTCAACATTGGTTCTGATCCAGGTCAATGAATAAGATATCATGCACCCAGGCTTTACATAGAAATAATAAATGGATTCGGGTTTTCTCCTCTGGCTATCGGGTTTCTTTTTTCATCTCCACCTCCCAGTAGTTTAAAGGAAAAACACAACTGCAAAATTCTAGATAGAATTGGGAAGGAATAATTTATTAATCAAAATATAATTCTCCCTGGAAGTTGGGCATAAACCTAGGGTGCAAAACAAAGCAACAACAATAAAATCATAAGCTGTGTTGCATGGGGTTGGTTATATTAATATAAACCGAACAACAAATAGTCAAACAGAGCAATTCTAACTCAACCAAAGTGTGCTTTATGTGGTAAACAGAATAATAGCTCCCAAAGATGGCCACGTCTTAATCCCTAGAACGTGTGACTATGCAAATATAATTAATTTGAAGATCATGAGATGGGAAGATTACCCTAGAGCATTCAGGTGGGCTCAACATGATTACAAAAAGTAGAAGACACAGGCAGAGAGAGTGATGGGACTATGGAAGACTGGTCAGAAAGATGCTATGATGCTACCTTTGAAAATGGCTAAAAGAGTCAATTAACCAAGGAATGTAGGCAGCATCTCAGAAGTTGGAAAAGGTAAATCAATGATTTTTCCCACAGAGCCTCCAGAAAAGGAAGCAGCTCTGCTTCTACCTTGATTTTAGCCAATGAGACCCATGCAGGACTTCTCACACATACAGAACTGTAAGATAATACCTTGTTTTAAGCAACACAGTTTTTGGTAATTTGTTATGACAGCAATAAAAATTACACACTTGACCTACAGTTTGGTATAATCTCTATGAAAGCATAAGCTTTGATGTTTACTGCTCATTTCCAAAGCCTATAATAGTGCCTAATCCATTATGCACTCTTAGTACATATACACTTTGAATGAAATATTGATAAGACTTTTTACATTTTACCAAAACAGTCCTACTATACTATCTACACTCACTCTCACAATAATCTTACTCCCTATATTTAGGTATCATCAGCATCTCTTGAATTTTATAGATAGGGAAACATTTAGTAACTTCTTGAAGATTATACAGCTATTTACTGGTATGGTCAAGGCTTGAGACAATGTCACTTGACTTTCAATCCATTGGCCTTTTCACTGCATGACTGCTTGACTACCCAACTGCAATTTGTATAAGAAAGAAAGTGGACTGGCCAATCTGTTACAAGGAACGTGTCTTTAAAAAAGCTAACATTCTCTTTCTAATTACATTTGACTTTGAAGATAATTTGAATTAAGAATAAAATGACAACATCACACATTAAAAGAAATGTCTTGCCATTCCACTTAAAAATCTCATCATTCAAAGGGGGGAAGGTGCCCCAGGTTCTTTCTCCAGTTACAGAGAACAAAGACTTATCTAGTACAGTGGGTCCTGGAATGGGAGCTCTAGACTAGGTATCATTACAGGAAAAGTGGCCACCACACTGCTAATGAACTATTCAAGAATCCAGAAGTCCACACTAGAGACAGGCCCACTATCCCAGAATCAGGCCTCCATAGTCACTTTGTACACAGTAATCCTGCTTTAGTCTTCTTTGATTCTATTCTGAGCTGCTCTAGTGGCTGTATTAGTATACAGCAATATAACAAGCTGCCCTAAAATTTGGTTTTAAACAATAATAATCAGAATTTCTTACAATTTATTTAGATCATGAATTCAGAAGGACACAGTGGGGATGGATTGTCTCTGTTCCACAATATCTGGGACTTCAGTTACACATCTTAAGAGTCTGGGGGCTGGGCGCCTGGGTGGCGCAGTCGGTTAAGCGTCCGACTTCAGCCAGGTCACGATCTCGCGGTCCGTGAGTTCGAGCCCCGCGTCGGGCTCTGGGCTGATGGCTCAGAGCCTGGAGCCTGTTTCCGATTCTGTGTCTCCCTCTCTCTCTGCCCCTCCCCCGTTCATGCTCTGTCTCTCTCTGTCCCAAAAATAAATAAACGTTGAAAAAAAATTAAAAAAAAAAAAAAAAAAAAAAAAAAAAAAAAAGAGTCTGGGGGCTGCAATCATCTGAAAGCTTGACTGGGGCTGGAGGATCCACTTTTAATGTGGCTTACTCATGTGACTAGCAAGTCAGTGCTGTATATTGGCAAAAGGCCTTAATTCCTCTCTATTTGGATTTCTCTGTGGGTTGCATAATGTCTTCCTGGGATGGCAGTGGCTTCTTCTAGAGTGAATAATCTAAGAGACCAAAGTATAAGATGCAATACATTTTATGACCTAAAGCCATATACCATCATTCCCACAGTATTCCATTGGTCACTAGGTCAGCCCTGATTCAATGTAAAGAGGACTACCCAAAGGCATGAGTATCAGGAAGAAAGAATTATTAGGGGCCATCTTGGAGGCTATTACATCAACACAATCAAAGCACTTTGCTCTTAGAAAACATCTTAACAAGTCCTAGAACCTCCAATACTGCCTACTCAAAAAAAAAAAAAAATAAGATCAAGACTACTAGGTCTTGTCAACCTTAGGTTTCCAAGGGAAATAATCTTTTCCCATTCCCCAAATCTATTGTTCATGCACTCCATAGGAAGTACTTTCCCTTCCTGTGAGGAGAATACAGAATATTAACTAGTCAAGATAGGCTAAAAAGGTAAAGGAATGACTATAACAAACAACACACCAGATTTCAGTGGCTTCTGAAATTAATGTTGCATAGAGCAATGACAGTCAGTGGTTCTGCTGAGAGTATCTTCTGTGATAAATCAGAGATCCATCTTCTGTACATGACCACCATTGTCACTGCAGAAAGGGAAATGAGTGTGGAGGATTGTCCATGGTGATTCATAGCCAGACGTGTAAAGAATGTACATCTTTTATACATTCACATGGACATGAAGTTCAATCACATGCAAGGAAACCTGGGAAATGCAGTCCTCCTTAATGCATCATTGGGAATCTAAACAGCCCACTAATTGTTCTGTGCTACACTGCACTAAGTCAATCCACTACCTTAATTTGTCTTAGTTGATCATATCAATTCTGTTTTCAAACTATTACTCAGGATAAAGACTAAGCTCCATAGCAAGGTGCCCAACACCCTTGACTGCTGGCCCTAACTTCTCCTCCCACACTTCTAGTCATCTCTTCCACCTCTTTCTGTCTTAATTTTTCCCTTCCCTCTGGCCCACTGCTTCACATAAGCATGAGGTTCCAATCCTGGCTCTTAGTTGTAAAAAGATTTTAATTAAGCAAGTGTTTTACCTCCTTCAGCCTCAGTTTAATCATCTGTAAAATGCAGAATAAAAATATCCACCTCAGAGTTACTGTGAAGATTCAGTGAGAAAATACATATAAAGCATGGTACCTGGAGCATAGGAGTAACTCAATATATTCTGGTTGTTTAATTATTTTCCTTCCATTTTTCTATGTGGCCAAGCTCATGTGCTTGATGAATAATAATATACCATTTTAATTTTTATTATGAATACACATTCCTTATATTTGGAGAGAAAGTTTGAGTGACTACAAGCTTGCATTTAAACTCAGTCATAGTTGTTGGATTTAATCCCAGGATTTACCACTTTCTTGGTTGTGAGCTTGGAAACATTCTTTAAATTTTTTGGAATTTCAGTTTCCAGACTCATTAAGATTGTTAAGTAAAGACAATAATTATACTCATTTCACAGTATTTTTTTGAGGATCAATTGAACAAATGAATGTAAAATACTTTTTGGTATCTGGTTCATAGTAAATGCTTAATAAATAATAGGTATTATTATTTTACTACTACATTTAATGAATTCCTACCATGGGCCAAATACTATGCTAGGTATTCTATCCTTAAAACCGCCTCTGTTTTAAGGGGGAAAAAAAGTGAGGCTACTAAAAGTTAAGTAACTTTTCCAAGACCACATGTAGAAGCACAAGGACAGAATAGTCTGACTCTGGCATCTGTGTACTTCATATTGTATCACTGCATCTCCCAAATTCAATGAACATTTCTCCAAAAATATGTGTTTTAAAAAAAATGTTTATTTATTTATTTTTGAGAGACAGAGACAGAGAAAGAGAGGCAGAGAGGGAGAGAAAGAATCCCAAGCAGACTCCATGCTGTCAGCACAGAGGCCAATGCAGGCTCAAATTCACAAACCATGAGATCATGACCTGAGCTGAAGCCAAGAGTCAGATGCTTAACCAACTGAGCCACCCATGCACCCTGAAAAATATGATTCTCAGTGAGGGTATTTAAACATAGTGAAGGCACATATCCCTGCTATGACTGTGGCAGATTTGGAACCTTGATTTCCACAGAGTGTAAAGTATAGAATACAGACAGGGTAGCATGACTTCCAAGAGTTCCACCCTGACACATCCCTGAAGACACTGTCCATGGATGCCAGGGCAGGTTTCCAGCCCTCCCATAAAGAAGCCAAGGGGCATCACAGGCGCCTTCCAGGTTGGTTGGTATTAGAATTGCTTTAAAAAGTAATCCAAGTTTCCTTTAATCTTGTTATTCAAAGAAACTACACTTGCCCTTGCCATACATTTTGTTTTGCCAGGACCTGTCCCCTAAAACATTTTGAGTAAGGTCTACTATGCTGCCAGCACCCTCATGTGCAAGCTTAACTATCAGCAGCTCCAGCCAGTGATGAGTTTATGTATTGAAAGCATCCCCTTTCCTTAGTATTCATTTTATTTTGCTGTGTTTACTTGTGTGTTTGGGCCTGAACTGTTCAAAACACATGCCAAGATGTAAAACTCTTTAAAAGGATGGTCTATGACATACAGGATTTATCATTCCAGTAATGTCCTAGGACTGCAGGGTATTGATTTGTTGTTGGAAGTAAATTGGTAGGTAAAAGGTTACCCAGTGATTCTTCTCACCCAACTTTAAGTATTACTTCTTCCTTGAAGACTTCTTTGGAAATTCCAAGTGTGCAGTGACTGCCTGTGGGCTAGCACTGCTCATTCCACGCGTAGGTACATGGTGGGTTTTGTTATTATTCATTCAATCAATAATTTACTGAATACTTACTCTATTCCAGACAGTGTTCTAGATGCTGAAGATACCTCAATAAATAAGACAAAATCCCTACTTTCCTGGAACTTACACTCTAATAAAAGAGTCAGATAATGAATACATAGCTATTTATAAAGATCAGGAGAAAGAGAAAACTAGGTGAAAGCACAAACACTTATAGAAAGAATCATTTTAATACAGTAATCAGGAAAGACCTCTAAAACGAAGTACCACTTGAGACAATACCTAAACAAAGTTAAGTCACGTGAATAAATGGGCATAGAATGTTCAAAGGAGAGGGAATGGTCCTGAGATGTTTACATGCACAGTGTGCTCAAGAAACAAGAGTGCCTGGGTGGTTCAGTTGGTTAAGTGTCTGGCTTCGGCTCAGGTCATGATCTCACAGCTCATGGGTTCAAGCCCCACAGCGGGCTCTGTGCTGACAGCTCAGAGCCTGGAGCCTGCTTCAGATTCTGTGTCTTCCTCTCTGCCTCTCCCCCACTCACACTCTGTCTCTCTGTCTCTCAAAAATAAATAAACATTTAAAAAAATTTTTTTTAAAGAAACATAAAGGAAGGTAGTGTGGCTGAAGCCCATTGAGGGCTGGGAAGAAGAGTAGGAAATAAAGTCAGAAAAAGAGGCATACGTAGAAGCAGGTACAACTGCTAGATTTTGCTCTAGAAGTAAAGGTAACTCATTAGAAGCGTGGAAGCAAGGGAAAGAGATGATATAACATACCATTTCAGAGAATCACTCAAATGTATGAAGAAAATATTGAGGTCAAGGGGCACTGGCAACACTGGAAGCTGGAAGACAGGTTAGGATGTATAACAGTGGTACACTGAGAAGACAGAGGTTTGAACTAAATTTATCTAACAGTATAATTAACATACAGTATTGTATAAGTTTAAGGTGTACAGCATAATGACTTGACCTATATATATTATGAAATGATTACCATACTAAGTTTAGCTAGCATCCATCATTTCATACAGATTAAAAAAAGAAAAAGAAAAAAAAATGTGTTTTCCTACTGAGAGGAACTCTTCAGATCTACTCTGTAAACAATTTTCAAATATACCAAAGGCAGTGTTAGCTACAGTCATCATCCTGTGCCATCCTCAGCGCTTATGCATCTTGTAACTGGAAGTTTGTAACTTTGACCACCTTCATGACCAATTTACCCACGCCCTACCTCTGGGAACCACAAATCTGATCTCTTGTTTCTATGAGGTTTTTTTTTGTTTTTGTTTTTATATTCTACTTGTAAATGAGGTCGTACCATATTTATCTCACTCTGTCTGACTTATTTCCCTTCACATAAGATTGTCAAGGTCCATCCACATTGTTCCAAATGTCAGCATTTCCTTCTTTTTATGGATGAATAATATTCCATTACATAAATATGTACCACTTCTTTATCTGTTCATCCTTCAGTGGACCCTTAGGTTACTTCCATGTCTTGGCTATTATAGTGATGCTATGAACATGGCGTTGCAAATATCCCTTTGACATGGTGTTTTCATTTACTTCAGATATATACCAAGAAGTAGAATTGCTGGATCATGATAGTTTTATTTTTAGTTTTTGAGGAATCTCTACTATTCTTTGACTCTAATGTTGCTTACAACGGTATATGTGTTTTGCTTCATTTCCAAGTGAGATTTTAAGTAATCACTAGCCACGATAGGGTAGTAGAACAGAAAGGGAGATGGGCTTGGGTGGGGACAAAAAGGAGGGATTGGAACAGTTGCCCCAAATGACATTTCTTAGTAGTTTCCAGAGCATTTGGAACAAAGTTGTGCTATTCACAAAACAGAACTCAATATGTGCTAGTTGAAAAACTGATGTATAAGTTTCTAACTAGCACACTGAAAGTTGGGTTAGCATAACCTGTGTAGTCTTGCCACTGGAAGTAAAATTCTCTTACATAAAATATCCTTTGGGGATCTGATGAGAGACTTTCTAGATTAGGACAAATACAGTCTGTGGTGTGGCTGTGCAGTAAGGAGAGGGGGCTCCAGAAATTCAGTATAGGACTGACCTGGGGAAAGAAATATCATTGGAGGTAGTGATCAGAACTCTATTTTTCAAATTAAAAACAATATTCTTTATTCCAACGTATAAATATTTTTAGATATATTCTTAAATGGCATCATATAACACACGCTGGCTGCTTTTTATTCTGTGCTGGCTATTCTACTTCTCATGCTTTGCCCCTTCTTCTGCTCCTTCTCCTTCTTCCTTCCTCCATCCATATGACTCCCACCTCTGCAAATACAGGCCTGGTCAGGTATGTGTACCCGTGTTAAAATCACAATTTGTTTCTTTTTAACATTTTTTTTACCAAGCCCTTGTGATTACTTATAAACGTATGTCCATATATGAGTACATATGTGTCTGTGTTTCTGTGTGTTGTCTATATGGCATAATATTACTAGCTGCATCTTGCTCTGTTATTTGCCATATACTCATAAAAATTCCTCCAAGTCAACTGGTAAAACTCTAGTTCTCTCTTTTTAATGGCTATATAAAATTGCACAGTATGAATGTACCATAATGTAGTTTGCCACTGTTTTATTTAAAATCAATCTGGTCTTGGTTAAAAAAATTTTCCCCTTCCTCTAGACTGGATATGTGGTATTTTATAATTTTCTTCTAAAATATTTATTATTTCATTGAAAAAATATTAAAACTATTAATCCATGTGAATATTAATTTTGGATATCTGGTATGGTAGCCGTTTGCACTAACACAATTAAGTAACCTATCTTTTATCTCTGAATTGATAATAGGGTTTTTTTTCAAATAGATTAAGTGTTCATATAACAATATTTTTCCTGTATTTTTTATTCTCTTCCACTGATCTATGCATCTAGTGTTATACTGTTACCACATTTATCTAATTGCTGTGACTACAGAGTGCACTGCAATGTTGCCTAAAGCATGTCTTCCCTCACTATTCTGCTTTTCACACTACTCTTGACTACTGTCACACATTTATTTTTTTTTAGATCATTGTATACAACTGTCCCAAAGCTTGGATTGTAATTGTAATTACATGAAATGCACATGCATTAGAACTTCTCTACAATATTTGCCTTCCCATGGAAGACTATGGGTACATTTTTCCATTCATTCCAACCTTATCCCTCAAAGGATTTTATTTCATTCATACATTTTCTGAGCTTTTCTTATTTAGGCTATCCTTAAGTGTTTTATGGTTTGATTTCTGACATCTTGTCTTAAAGCTGCCTTTGCACAAGGGGCATAGTCCTTGCATAGACTTATTTGGGGTAACTTAGAGGCAGTACAGAGGAGGATCATGTTGGTGGGGATAAATCCTTCCAAGATACCTCATAGCACTCACTTGACTGATTCTCTCCCCAGATAGCTACTGGGTTTCTGAACACAAAAGGAAAAAATAAGCACTGTTCTCTATCTTTAATATCAGCTCTGTTTGACTTTGATCATAGTCATTTTAATGCTCTAATTATTGTCATTTCAAGTGCATATACCACGTGTGGTCCTTATTTTTTTCACACAGGTGGTTCTCAGGGAATTATGCCAAATGGAGCTTTTGGGCATTTTTCTTTAAAGAGTTTTTGTGAGGCAGAGAAGGAGTAGGAACACACATACCAAAATTAATAATATTTCCATTGTAAAGAAATTAAGATATTCAACATAAGAATTTCCTACATATGTAGACTAACTTTAATGGCCAAAAAAATAAAAATTAACTCATTAGCTATGACTCTAAATTTCTATGCATAAATATGTTTTGTTTTTTATTTGCCAGGCACCTGTGCTAATAAAATCCTTGGATTCTGAGTTTGATAGCAGTCTTAATAAAAGTAAGATTATAGAAGCAGCAATAAAACCTATCATGCATGATTAAGTATGGAGGGGCAAATTAATTTGGCACTGCTTTGACAGAAAATTTCCCTTTGTTGTGCTTATATGCCTGTATTTTGTACCAATGGCTTTTGTGATTCCCTAGTTTAATCATGCCTTTAAGGTGATGAGCTACATGCTGATGATAGAATATCAAACTCTAGATGTTTACTCAAGAAATACACAGAAGTCATAGCAGGCACAGAATCCCAAGGTGCCTGTGGCATTTACATAAAAAAGGAAGGCCTGATATTTTTCAAAACATTGTATTACTCTATGTTTGAGATATCTTTTTAAGGAAAAAAATGTTAAATACTTTCATAACAGAAGAGGATATATTTTTACATCTTACAATTGAGATTGAAAAAGTAAAGTCTATTAAGGGTTAAGGAAAATTGATAGCAAATTATATATCCCATGGTTTCTCCAATGTCCATCTTCTAGTCCATGAATAATTTTAAGGTTCATGGAGAGTTAGAGACAGATGACCTTTTTTTTTGAGAGACAGTAAAAAATTCAGAACTAGGGTAGAATTTAACATCCCTCTTATTGAGATGATTAAGAGTGTGTGCTTATTAATGGCATGAAATGTGCTGTTAAATCATTTTTGGAATCCAACAATCTCCCAAGTTTATAGGCATCATGATATAATTATGATAAAGTATAATTAATGAGAGGGGGACAGAAACTTATGTTCATATGTAATGTATAAGGCAGTTACCTGAAGGTGAATTGGTAGAACTACTAGTTACCTGCTTCAATGCTTTGGCAGTTACACTGTATTCTACTACAAAATAAACAAGTGCCATATAGGCTTTTGTCTTATCCAAATGTGGCTTTTCTATTTCCTTTCTTATGCAGTGATCAAAGAAATCTTAGTTGATGTCAGCTCTCAGGAAATGTAAGATACCATGTAGGTTAATGTATGGCCAATTTCAGCCCAATTTATTTGTGGGAAGATGACAAATCACTTTCTTTGCATTTATACTTGCAATACTTTACATTTACTTTGATATACTTCTATTTGACATCATATCATTTGCATCAATAATATGGGATTTTCTTGAATTTTATGAAAGATTTCACTCCCATAAATGGCTTCTACCCCATTTATACTGCTTCATAATTGACAAAGGATGATAAATATCTCAGGATAGGAAACCATTCTTTTTTTTTAACATTTATTTATTCTTGAGAGAGAAAGAGAGCATGAGTGGGGTGGGGGGGGAGAGAGAGAGAGAGAGAGAGAGAGAGAGAGAGAGAGAGAGAGAGAAAGAGAGACAGACAAAGACCCTGAAACAGGCTCCAGGCTCCAAGCTGTCAGCACAGAGCCCAACATCGGGCTCGAATTCACAAACCATGAGATCATGACTTGAGCCGAGGTCAGACACTTAACCAACTGAGCTACTCAAGTACCCCAGGAAACCATTCTTGATTCTGTAGATCTAACTGCCATGAAGTTCCCATCCTACTCAGTTTTATTTTATTTTTTAAATGTTTATTTATTTATTCTGAGAGAGAGAAAGAGAGAGAAAGGTGAAAGAGAGGGAGAGAGAGGATCCCAAGCAGGCTCCACACTTAGCATGGAACCTGACATGGGGCTCAATTTCATGACCGTGAGATCATGATCTGAGCTGAAATCAAGAGTCAGATGCTCAATGGACTAAGCCACCCAGGTGCTCCTATTCAGTTTTAGTTCTAATGAACCATTTCTTCTGGGGAAGGAGTATCTGAATTTTAATTTGGAAAAAGAAAGAAAAGCTAAAGAATGAATGTCTAAGTGTGAGATTGCAAGTATTAGTGAAGATTATAGCAGGCAACAATAAAGTTTTCTATGTGGCCATAATATCCCACCTAAAACGATAATAAAACAAAGCACTTAATTCCACATAGCAGCCCACACCTGATGACCAGACCATGGAATTCATATGGAGATAGTCCAGAACCAGAAATGTCTTTTAAAGAAGAACAGTATTCCTAGGAAAGTTCTTTTGACTCAAAACCTTAGCAAGACCAAGAGTCAGGGTTACTATATAGTTCATTATCCAAAACAGAACACCTTTGAGAAAGAAAGAGGGAATATTACAATTACTCCAGAACATCAGACAAAACCAGTACTGTCCTTAGCAAACCAAACCTATCAATAATGTATCATCAGGGCACCTGAGTGGCTCAGTCGGTTGAGCAACTGACTCTTTTTTTTTTTTTTTTTTTTTTTTTTTTTTTTTTTTTATGAAGTTTATTGACAAATTGGTTTCCATACAACACCCAGTGCTCATCCCAAAAGGTGCCCTCCTCAATACCCATCACCCACCCGCCCCTCCCTCCCACCCCCCATCAACCCTCAGTTTGTTCTCAGTTTTTAACAGTCTCTTATGCTTTGGCTCTCTCCCACTCTAACGTCTTTTTTTTTTTCTCCCTTCCCCTCTCCCATGGGTTCCTGTTAAGTTTCTCAGGATCCACATAAGAGTGAAACCATATGGTATCTGTCTTTCTCTGTATGGCTTATTTCACTTAGCATCACACTCTCCAGTTCCATCCACGAGAGCAACTGACTCTTGATTCAGCTCAAGTCATGATCTCACATTCCTGAGTCCAAGCCCCGTATCAGGCTTGTGCTGACAGTGCGGAATGTGCTTGGGATTCTCTCTCTCTCCCTATCTCTCTTCCCTTCCTGCTCGCTCTCTCTCTCTCTCTCTCTTTCTTTCTCTCTCAAAATAAATAAATGAACTTAAAAAAAATGTATCATCAATAGTGAAATTGCCCTGAGTAGAATGGTTTTTTACCAATTTGCCCTGAATGCTACCTTGGTGCAAGAAATTTTTCTTTTAAATCATCAACATGGTGGTCATTATGCCTCTAAATAACAGTGGATAACAATCATTAAGTACTTCATGCTCAGAGCACACATACATTTTATCCCTGGGCTAAGAACTTTTACATGAATTATCTCATTTAATCCTCACTTACTACTTTTAACCCAGACTTTACAGTTGAGAAAACTAAAGCGCAAAGAAATTAAAATGCCAATGGCCATTTGAGTGGCAAAACCCAGATATAAATGCAATATGATTCTGTAATCTGCACCCTGAAATAATAGTTATTCTTTCATCACAATTGCCTTTAAGTATTAGAACCACTATCATATATAACTTCCTTTCTCCTCCCACAACAGACACTGTTAATCTATCCCTGTGGTCCTGGCTGCTGAGCTCAGGCATTGCGACAAAATTGTTCTCAATACAACACTCTAGGAAGCAACTACCAAAGTTCAGATCTTCCTATAGACCTTGAACTAGTCCAGACCCCTACTTTTACAAATGGGAAAATTGAAGCCCATTGTTCTCCCTGAGGCTGACACTGTTCTCCCTGAGGCTGACATTGTTCTCCCTGAGGCTCCCAGCTTTGTCACCTACCCCTTTTTTCCTGCTACCAAAACCTCAGTTTTGTTCCACTCCTAAGTGGCCACATGTAACAGAAGATGGTGGGCTTTCTCTAGGCCCAGAGCATAAATCTGTATTAGTCCAGGCTGATCATAACGTCAGCATTTCCCTTATCAGTGGTCCATTTGGCAACGAATATGAGACACAATTCTGGCCAATGAGATGGGAGATTATTAGCTACTAATATTATTAGCTACTAATTATTATTATTAGCTATTATTATTAGCTACTGTTATTATTAGCTACTAATTAGCTAGAGCTAGGGAGAGGGAACTCTAGAAAACTTTTTTTTTAAATGTTTATTTTGGAGAAAGAGAGAGAGAAAGAGAATGAAATCAGGAGAGAGGCAGAGAGAGAGAGGGAGACACAGAATCTGAAGCAGGCTCCAGGCTGTGAGCTGTCAGCAAAGAGCCCAATGTGGGGATCAAACCCAGAAACCGTGAGATCACGACCTGAGCCGAAGTCAGATGCTTAACCAACTGAGCCACCCAGGCATCCCTGGAAAACTTTTTTCTTGAAGAAGAAACACGTGAGAAGATACAGTTCATCCTCTTCTTCCTGCTGTGGGAAACTATATAATCCTTGGGGAAGGGTATCATTTAGCTCATTGTCAGCCATAAAGCAAAAGTCCGAAAGTAACAGTTACTATATCATACAGTTGACTGAAAAGTACTTTATTCATTTTCTATTGCTATATAACAAATTCCCCCAAACAACACACATTTATTACCTGTTTTCATGAATCAAGATTCCAGGTATGGCTCAAACTAGATCTTCTGCTCAGGGTCTCACAACGCTGTAATCAAGGTGTTGGTCAGGATACATTTTTACCTAGAGGCTCAACTAAAGGAGAATCTACTTCCAAGCTCATTCGCATCATGGGTACAATTCATTTCCTTGCATTTGTATGCCTAAGGGTTCCCATTTTTTTCTGACTGTTGGCTAGAAGCCACTCTCAGGTTGCATAGACTGTCCACAATTCCTAGAGGCCAGCTGCAATTCCTTGACACATGGGCTTCTCTAACATGCCTATTTTATTAAGGCCTCAAGAACAGTCTCTGTGTTTTGTGGAGCTATTTGTGGGAAAAAGAAGCATACTGATTTTCCAAAAGTGAAAATAAACACAGGAGCCTGGCTTCAAAAGTCTCCATCCAGTCAGATAGTTTAACTCAATGGGTAAGAGCCACCTTGGACCTGGGGCACCTGGGTGGCTCAGTTGGTTGGGCATCCAACTTCGGCTCAGGTCATGATCTCATGGTTTGTGGGTTCGAGCCCCACATCAGGCTTTGTGATGACAGCACAGAGTCTGCTTGAGATTCTCTCTCTCTCACTCCCTCTCTCTCTGCCCCTCCCCAACTTGAGCTCTCTCTCTCTCTCTCAAAATAAATAACTAACTTTTCTTTTTTAAATAAAAGAGTCACCTTGGACAAACTGGGTAATAAATGTAAGGAAAATATTCTCTCTTCTTATGTGGATACCTATAAAGAGTAGAAACGGAGAACTGGATCCAGGAGGGGTACAAGATAAACATTCATACATTCATTTGTTTGTACATTCACTCATTCCTACATTAATCCACCAGATATTAAGCAAGTACAGAATATTGGATAGGGGTTCTGGCAGATGCAGTGATGAATCATACACAATACATAATCTAATATCAGGGAGAAGCAAAAAATACAAGTACAGAATAATATAGAAACTATTAAGCACCTTAAAAGATGAACGTGCCTTAGCAAGGACCAATGCCTGTTTCATTACCACTAAATGCTAAACTTGCCTAGAGGTGAAAGAGCCTTTGTCCAGCAGTAACCAAAAGGTAAATCAGTACATTCAAAAACAGGGAGGGAAAGCATTCCAGGTAGAAGAACAGGAAAACAAAGGGAAGAAGAAGGAAAGCGTTAAGTCTATGAGGTTATGCACAAGTGAGAGCTTATAGTACAATGTAACAGTAAAACAGCACAAAATCTCATGGGACAAAAAGGAAGAGTGAATAGAAAGAGAATGTGCCAGAATTCACTTCATTTATATCAGACCTTTGTCATGAGACCTCAACTCACTGATGCCAACTCAAGATGATTTGTAAGAGTTAGGGTGACTAGCACATGGAGAGGTTTCTGGATTCCATATGAGTTGAAATAAAAAGAATAAATTATTGGAGTTTGCATTTTCATGATTACCAAAGAATAAAAGAAATATTAAAATTATTCACAAGGACCCATCTTAAATGTAGTGATGTGATACATAATGGCTGCCTGTGTGAAGCAAAGCTACCCCTATAAAGGGAATCCTTTTACTTTCTCCCATGTTTATCCCTTCCCTGTACTTCTCTCCTAAATTTTGGTCCTCTGATGGACTCATGGATACCTTCCAGTCCTTCAATATCTTCTCTCAGGAACATCTCATTCCAGAAAAGGACAAATATCTCATGGTAATTTTTCACTTAAGGGGATAAAATCTTAAGATATAGTAAAACTGTAATGGAGGTGATTGTGGACATGAACAAAGAGCCAATGCTTCACTCCACTAGGGCACTGAGCTTGGCCCACAGTGTGTCCTCTGAAATGGGGATCCTAAAGCCCCTCGATGCTGTTCAGCAGAGTCTCAGTGCTTCATATGTGTAATCTGCTTAGCAGTTAAAATGCATTTGCATGCTCTCTACCTCCTCCCTCCTCCAAGGTTATTTAACATTCACCAATTCAGATATGGTAGCCTTTTGGGGATTTTAAGAGAAGAGATCTGAGGGTGAGTCTATGTGTGTATGCTTCTCTGTGTGTCTCCTCCTATGTAATGTTGTGGTCAGCAAATTATATGGAGGCATATAAGTCCACATGCAACTTTTGGCAAAGCATATCATCTGATTTGTGAGCATGTGCATGGATGTCTGGCATTGTTTAAGTATGTGCTTTTTGGATTAAAATTTTTTCTTGTCCTTTTGTTTCTTCCTAAAAAATCACTCTTCAGCTCTTATGGCCTCACATTCTAGAACAGAATACAATCTTCACAGAGATTATCATTAATGTTGGAGACAGTAATAAACAGTATTCCACTGAGACCCAATGTGGAGTCTGTTAATGAACAAAGAGATGAGTTTTATTCTCATGTCATTTTCGAAAATATAGATAATCTCATGCTAGACCAAATAAGCAAGTAAACATTTTGCAGCTCGAATTTTAACCCCTAGCATGAGAGATTGAAGAGGGGAGCATTGAGTCTACAGTGTTTGGCAAACAGTATAGAATAAATGAATGAATGAGGTTTATATTTGCTTTCTGGCTTTTCACAGGTGCTGTCTGCAAGCATACCAGGATACTATTACCAATGTTTTAGTGAAGTCTGGAATGGGCAAAATATGGCACTAACTTCCATTCTGAAGAACATACCTGTCAATCCACACCTTTGATTTCAAGACAGTCAATTAGCCAACATATTCAGTGAATGCCTGCTCTGTGTCAGGCTCTGTTTAGGAACTGGAAATACAGAGCTAACTAAGCTATTGCAAGTCTCTTCTCTTAAAGATAGTTTCTATGTAAGACAGTGAGGGACAGCAGGTGGAGTGTATACAACATACACATCAAACATTCAAAACGACAAACCAACACTGAAAATCACTTGCTATTAGGGAATGAGGATTGCAACAGTAGAGATACCACTGCATATACATCAGAATGACTAAAATTTTGAAAAATGACAACACCAGTTGCTTGTGAGAATGAGAAGTAACAGGAACTCTCATTCATTACTGGTAGGAACACAACATGGTATAGTCACTTTGGACAGAGGTTTGACAATTTCTTCAGGAGCTAACCAGTCTTATACAGCAACTGCACTCTTAGATATTTATTCCAACTGTTTGGAAAACTTAGGTTTACACAAAACATACACATAAATGTTTATAACAGTTTATTCATAATCACCAAAATCTGGGAGAAATCAAGCCATCCTCCAATAGGTGAAGAGTAAAAAAAAATGGTACAACCACACAATGCAATACTGAATGATAAAATGGAATGAGCTAACAAACCATGCAAAAACATGGATGCCTATCACTGAGTGAAAGAAGCTAGTCTGAAAAAACTGCATTCTGTATAATTTTATTTATATGACATTCTGGAAGAGGCAAAACTCTAGTGGTGATAAAGAGATCAATGTCTCTATAAGTCAAACTATTCTTAAGTAGAAGTTTACTGAAAAAAAAAATAACCCATACAGATGATGTTTGGGGAAAAGATAATAATTCATTTTTAGACATATTGTATTGGAGGTATCTAAGAAATATCTAGGTGGAAATATGCATTTATTCACTTATTGAATGCCTACTGTGTGCCAGGCACTGTTCGTGCATTATAAAAAAAAAAACACCTAAAAACAAAAACAAAACCTGGTTTCATCAAACTTATAATGGAAAAGATAAATGTATAGTAAATAATTGTAAAATGGATATACTATTACATGTCAGTAATGTCATGAAGAATGGTTATATGAAAGAGTACTAAGATCTGATACATAAAAAAACAATTGGGTTTGTGTATCTGGAACTGAAGATAGGTTTCTAATAAGAAGACAGAGGTCATGCCTGAGCCTATAAAAGCCCATACAACTCTGATTATTCTATTTGGGTCCTTTTCATGAGGATTTGAACAGGTCAGTGGTATCATAAAACATATTAGAATCCATTTCTTCTTTGGAAGGAATAAAAGTTCAAGTAACTTGGCTCTGGAATGACCCTGGATGTTGGCAATCAAGGCTGAGTATTTAGAACTCTAAATGAAAACAGAAGGGGAGACCATTGAGAAGGAAACCAGGAGTTGAGGTGGTATATTCTAAATGGCTATGAACACAATGATTTGAGGAGCTAATAAAAATATATGGTCCCTCCACTACCCCCCCCCACCAAAATTTCAGATTAAGTAGATGAGGGCTGTATTTCTTCCAGATGATTCTAAGGTCTAGTGCTTGGTTAAGCACTAAATTGAGAGGATGAAGATACAGGTAAGGTAATGCAATTAGCAGATACAACTAGCACAACCAGGGTCACAAGAATGAAAAGAGAAGATATGAAAGATAACATTAACTGGCACAAAATAATTTATGACACAAAGACAGAGAAAATGAGAGGTGCTGGGCCTAACTGAGAGAATTGGGAGAGGACCCATGTAGGCAGAGAGTCCAGGGTACTATTTTAAGGATACTGTAAATATATCTGAACAGAAGGGATAACTGGTACACTAGGATGGGAATGTAGAGTATCAGAGATCCTGGTAGGCATCAGTAGATAAAAGGCAGCAGTTTTTGGCTGGGGCAATTATTTGGGCAGCCCTTCCAGGGATGTGGAAGAGGCCACAAACCATATCATGCTAGCCCTTAGCAATTGTGAGGGGCCTGAAACCTTCTCAAGCCTGAGATTTGGAGGTAGAGAGTGTACTAATCAGAGTTTTTGTTAGAAGCAACAGAAATCAACTCTGGTAATTTTAGGTGGAAATACATTCACTAAACGGATGCTGGGTGCCTCTCATGGAGTGTGGACACCAAGGTGGGTAAAAGAAACCATTTGGCTCCCAGAGACTATATAGAGGAGGCTGATCCTACACACTCATAATTTTCTGTATTTCCTGCAAGAGTTGTTGTAAGTAGGAAGCAACAAGCCAGCTGATGAAAATGTCATGGGCAATCAGAGCCAATTTAGACATTGAGTGACTTGGTCCTGCTTACATGAGAATTTGCCTCAGAACTTAGGCTGGGATGAGCCTACATGTGGCACTGCGATTTTGTCCCACCTTCACCCACAAGGGGAAAGAGGAAATGTGAAGTTTCAGAATGTTGTGAGGCCTGATCAAGTTACAGCAAGGCCTTCAAAGCTAGGGTGTCAATTAAAAGAAAAGATTATTATAAGCAGAATTCAAGAACTTAAGAAAGCTGATATTGAGCCAACCCTGGCCATATCTTTGTGATGAATTCAGCTATCACTTTGATTCAGTGATATCTCACTCAGAATACTCAACAATTAATTACTTAACCCTCAAAATGACCTACTACCATCTGTAGGTTGTAGTGAACTCTGTAAGTTCAGTTCACTTAGTATTTGCATTTTATGCTTCGTCTTATCATCTATATTATACTTCCCTAAAGGTAAAGACTACTTAAGTTTGCCATTGTATGTCTCCACTCCCAAGTGCCCTGTAAAATATTAAATTCATAGTAAGCACCCAGTAATTATTGTAAAAAATAACAATGAATTTGGAGGGAGATAGAGAGGGAAGGAAGGAGGAAGGGATGGATGGATGGATGGATGGATGGATGGATGGTTGGATAGACAAATATATTCCACAGAACCCCTGCATTTCTGAAGGGATAATAGGGTCAATATCAAAGCAGTTTACTAACAATCATTTTCTCCAGTTAGAGTCCACATGTTTTGAAGACTATAGCCCAACCTTCTCCAACACATTTGAGATCATATTCCTATAGGTGGATCAAAGGAAAACTAGATTTTTTATTATAGCTGTTATTAGTTGAATTCTGTCCTTCCCAAAAAAGTGTGTTGAAGTCCTAAACTCTGGTACCTCAAAAGGTGATGTTACTTGTAAATAGTTTCTTTACAGAGGTAATCAAATTAAATGAGATCTATAGGGTGAGCCCAAATTCAATATGATTGGTATCCTTATAAAAAAAGGGGGAAATTTGGATACAGACCAATGAAGGGACACAAGGGAAAGACAGCCAACTACAAGACAAGAAACATCTGAGGTTACCAGAACTTAGGAGAAAGGCATGGAACAGATCCTTCCCTACCACCTTGAAAGGGAACATGTCTCTGCCAACACCTAGACTTTAGACTTCTGGCCTCCAGAACTAAAAGAATAAATTTCTGTTTTGGTAACAGAAGTTTGTGGTACTTTGTTTGTGGTACTTTGTTATGGCAGCCCTAGCAAATGAATACAGTAATGAAGAAGTTATTTTTGGTGGGGGAGATGAATGTCTGAATACACTTGTATGCCTGTTTTCCTTACTATGGGAAATACTTTTGATCATTTTATTCCTATTCTTTTTATAGAAAACTAATGACAATAATCCTAGAAGCTTTTTGACAAGCTTACAAGGCATAGAGCTCACTGGCTCTAAGGAAAGAAAATTGAAGACACCAAGTAGATAACTCTTTCAAGGCACTTTGCTGTCAAGAGAAAAAAAGGGGGGTTAGTGGAAGTCAAAAAGATGGGAAAAACCTATGTGCTAATAAGGATGCCCAGTAGACAAAAATAAAAAAATTGGGTGGGTGACATCGTTGCACTGGTAAGATGGATTAGAACCCAGTGCAAGGGTGATATACTAGCCTGCATACATGTAGTAATAGCTTTTTTCTCTCTCTTCTCCATACTTCTGAAACATTATTTAAAAAAAAAACTGACAAAAATCCTATATTAAAACTTTACCTTGCCAAAGAGAGGAATTAGGGGGTGATTAATCTTATTATAAAAGAACCTTTTAAATAGCAAGCTCCCTTAGTGCCTTTAAAGGATTTTTAATATTGAATTTGCACTCCACTTTTTAAGGAGTAAGACTATTGCATAACACTGGGTACATCTGTATACAATTATACAGCAGAGAAGTAAAGAGACATGTGGCTCCATGGTTGTGCGTATAGTTTAGTAATTTAAGGTATAATATAGGGCATTTCCCTACAGACTTAGAATTTAATAATTTGGGAGATTGTTTTGTTTAATTTCATCCTGGCAGGATTATGGGGTGGAGTTTGCTGACATGTTAGAATATTTTTCACCTGAGTTGATGTCGCAGCTGTCTGAGGATATTTTGGGGTTTTTTTTTCATAAATTAATAAGCTCAAATGTAATTTTTGGTCTCCTTCACTGCCTCTGTGCTTTTATATATTCTGCACAAGCGCCTCAATGTTCCATTCTATTTTAACTATAAAATATATTAATGCATTAAAGGGAGGTGGTAACGTTTATCATAAAGTTATAGTTTTTCCACTTTGCTTTCCAAACCCATTTAAGTTAGCAGCACAAAGCATAGATCCTTTATAATGCTTATGTTCATAGCAAGAGCATATAAATATTCCATCCACCAAACCGGTTCATAAAGAAAACGTTATAGGAAGGGGTATTTTAGGTAACATCAGTACATATGTGTAAACCCCATATAACTCAGGCCATAAATTCACAGGATCTCAAACACTTTGTGCTGAGAAGTTCATACAAACTTCTTAATGAGAACAGAAGAAAAGCACCTGCTGGCAACCCCTCCTCTGTAATGATTATATTGGTGGAGTTCCTGCTTTCCTTACAAGGAAATGGAGCCTAATTAAATTATAGCTCTATCTGATACTAAGGAAAAGTGAACAGTGAAAAACTGAGCCAGTCGTCCGAATCTTTACGCTCCAATATGGCAGCCATAACACAAATGTGGCTACTGAACCCTTTTATTGAGATGTGATTTAAATGTAAAATAGGCACCCAATTCCCAAGACACAGGATGAAAACTACCTCATTAATACTTTCATATTGATTACATGCTGCCATGATATTTTGGATATACTGAATTAAATAAAACATATTATTGAAACTAATTTCATCTGTTTCCTTTTACACTTTTAAACGGGGCTTTAGGAAAATTTAAAATTACATATGTGGCTTGCAATTATATCTACAGGATAATGCTCCTTTCGATGTTTCCAAATGTCACATACTTCGTAATCCATAGTGGACTTAATTGCTGGTTACTTATCTACATATAAATGTTTACTATTATTATGATTAAGATCACATTATGAAACCAGAGTGGCTGCCTCCACATTCTGACTCTGCTTAATAGTAATTTACTTCTTTGCTGAGCCTTAGTTTTCTTGGCTGGAAAATGAGGATGATAGGAGCACCTACCTCATATAATTTATTATGAGTTAATTATTCTAATTCACATAATGATTTTAGCAGAGTGCCAGCCTTGTGTAGCATTCAAAAGTTGACGGACATCTTTTGTTCAGCCAGTGCAGCATTTAAAAAAAAAATGAACTGGATTGCCTATAGATGAGGCACATTGTTTCCAGTTTAGCCACTGGCCCTGACATTTTCCATTGTCTATATACTACTTGAGTTGATTGTACTTGTCCTGGGGACATCTACACTGGTGAAAGTGCCATGGAATTGCTCAAAACAGCCCCTTTTATCACCAGAAACTTCAGACTGGTTAGGGATTCTAACCAAATGCAATTGGTTCAGTTTACTGTTTCTTTGTTAACTAATTAACTTACTATTTTCAAAATTTGCCTCTTTCATTGCGGTTCCCAGGCACAACACAAGGATTTAAGTTGCTAGCATTAAATTACATTATGATAGCCCAAAGACATCTGAAGTATCCCCCACCAAACACACTAACATTGGGACTTACAGCAGGCTTGAGAGGTAAACCAAGTAAAGTTCTTCCAGGCCAAAAGAAGAAGAGAGAAAGCTCACATGCTAAGATATTCTAGAACATTAATTCAGAAGGCTAGGGAGTCTCTTTTTATGAACAGTTGATAACGGAGGCAATTACATAGTTAATTAAAATATCCAGATAGTTTATAGCATGTTGCTGTGGAGTTGGAGATCTGACAATGTTATTACCTCATTTGTGCTTTCTCTTTCTTTATCCTCATCATGAATGCTTGGGAGCACAACCCTTCATACAGACTTTGTCCCTTAATCCTCCTAAATACTGAGCTCCATTAAAAGGTCTCTTACGACTTCCCTAGTGTAGACTCACTATGCTGCAGCCACACTGGTCTCCCAATTGCTCCTCCAAGTATCCAAGTTTGCTCTCACCTCCAGGCTTTGCACATACAGTCTCTTCGGCCTTGAATGCTCTTCCCTGCATATACCACCTAACTCCTGGCTAGCCCTTGGCCTTTGGCCATTTTGCCTAAAACTGTAATCCTAGTCCCTCTTTCTCTCAACTTTAGTTTTCACATAGTAGTTATTACTGTCATTCTATACATTTTACATATTTTTTTCTTTTTTTCTCATTTGTATTTCCTGCTAGAACATAAGTGCCACAAAATCAAGGATTTCTGTTCCTTTTTATAAGGACTTATAAAAATTTTAAAAAAATATAATAAATAATGACAACTGTTAAGAATAAAATAATGTAGGGCATGGAAACAGGAGGTACAAGTAATGGATTGGAAGTGTGACCAGAGGGGACCTCACTGAGAAGGTGCATTTGAGGAAAGATCTGAAGGAGGTCAGAGGATGTTCAGGGACAAGCATCCAGAGGAAAGATCCTATAGAGAGGCAGGTCTGACTGACGTGGTAGAGTCCACACACATGGCACACTGTAATTCCTCAATAAGTATTTGTTGAATGAATGAATATTTTTAAATTACATCACAAAAAAAGCCCATGTTCATGAATCAGAAGACTTAACATTGTTAAAATGATAATATTCCCCAAACTGACCTGCAGATTCAATACAATCCACGTCAGAATCCCATTTGATTTCTTTTAAAAACAGCTAAGTTTTAAATTCATCTGAAATTCTTTTGGGATGAGCACTGGGTGTTGTATGGAAACCAATTTGTCAATAAATTTCATATATATAAAAAAAAATTAAAAAAAAAAAAAATAAATTCATCTGAAATTGCAAGGGACCCACAATAGCCAAGCAGTCTTGAAAAAGAAGAGCAAAACAGGAAGACTCACACTTCCTGGTTTCAAAACTTACCACAAAGCAACAGTAATCAAGACAGTGTAGGACATATAAATCAATGAAATAGAATTGAAAGTCCAGAAATAAATATATACATTTGTGGATTAACTGTTCTTTGACAAAAGTTGTGGGATTTTGTATTGGTGGCACAATAGCCTTTTCAACAAATGAAGCTGACACAACTGGAGAGCCACATGCAGAATTAATGTGGACCCTTATCTTACACTATATACAACATTTAACTCAAAATGGATCAAAGACTAAAAACTATAAAATCTCAGAAGAAAATTTAGCACCATCAAGAAAGTGAGTAGAAAACCCACAGAATGGGAGAAAATATTTGCAAGTTGTATATCTGAAAAAGGAACTTATATCCAGATTATTAAAAGACAATCCAGTTACAAAATGGACAAAGAATATGAACAGACATTTCTTTAAGAAGGATATACCAATAGCCAATAAACACATGAAATAATGCTTGAAATCATTAGCCATTAGGGAAAAGTAAATCAAAACTACAATGACATACCACTTCATAGCCACTGGGTTGGCTAGAATCAAAAAGCCAGATAACAACTATTGGGGAGGATGTGGACAAGTTGGAATTCTCATATGCTACAGGTGGGAATGTCAAAATGATTACACTACTTTGGAAAAACATCCTGGCAGTTCCTCAAAAGATTGAACATGAAGTTACCACATGACCCAGAAACTCTACTCCTGGATATATATCTAAAGAAAATTAAGACATATGCCCACACAGAAACTTATACACAAATGTTTATAGCACCATTATTTATAATAGCCCTAATGCAGAAACAACCCAACTGATCATCCATCAGTTGATGAAAGGATTAAGAAATATGGTATGTCCATTCAATGGAATACTATTTGGCTCTATAAAGAATGAAGTACTGACATATGCTACAATACAGATAAACTTTGAAAACATTATGCTAAGTGAAAGGAGCTAGTTGTAAAAAATTGCATATTATATGATTCCATTCATGAAACATCCAGAACAGGGAAAGTTATATAGACAGAAAACAGGTTAGTGGTTGCCCAGGGCTGGGGGGGGGGAGGGGGTGTAAGTGTGGGGAGTGACAGTGAAAGTTTACCAGGTTACTTTTGACAGTGATTAAAATGTTCTAAAATTGACTACAATGATGTTTGCACATATCTGTGAATATACTAAAAAACAATGAACAGTATACTTTAAATGGGTGAATTGTATGCATGTAAACTATTTCTCAATAAAGCTGTTTTTGTTTTTTTTTAATTATTATTTTTTAAGTTTATTTATTCTGAAAGAAAGACAGTGCAAGCAAGGGAGGGGCAGAGAGACAGAGGGAGAATCCCAAGCAGGCTCAGCACTGTCAGCTCAGAGCCTGATGCAGAGCTCGAACCCATGGAATGTGAGATCATGACTTGAGCTGAAACCAAGAGTCAGACACTAGTTGACTGAGCCACCCAGGTACTCCTCAATGAAGCTGTTTTTAAAAGTATATCACAAATGGACTCATCAAAAATCCTTACAGTAACAAATATATTTCTATGTGAAAGATCAACCTTCAATCCAACTCCACATTTTAAGTCTATAGCATGATTATATAAAACAAGATTCTAATTTCTACCTTACATCCTTCGATCTCTCCTCTAGCTCTTCCTAATGAACATCTCATCTCTTTTTATAGCAAGAAAGCTATAAAAGTTCTGTGTGATGCCTGCCAAAGTTCTCTGAGTGACAGAGTTCAAGGGTTCAGATTTCTTCACAAGTGACAGGTTCACACTAAATGTATGTTGAATGAATCTAGGTTAATTTCCTATATTTTTATCAGCAGTGCAATACATAGGACAATAGATGCTTATACATGGAAAAAGCAAGTCCGTAGTCAAAAGGAGACAGAATGATTTTATTTTGCTGCTTCAGTCAGAATTACTCACTTAAAAATAATAAAAAATGTTTCTCGGGGTAAAAAAATGATAAACACAGCTAATGCTGAATGAAATGATTAATGATGTTCCTTTGAATAGAAACACAGAGACTGCCACAAAGATGAACTTCCAAGATATATTTATTGTGTCAAAATGTACAAAGGTAGTATTATTCGTTTTGTTTAGTATGTATATTCAGTTAGAATGACATTGCCCAATTGATCAATTTGTTAACCAGAAACTCAGTTTAAGAGGACAGTACCAACAGGTTTCTCCTTGAAGACTCCTTTGTTTCTCTGTCTGCACAGCTGATGCCCATCAAATGCACCACCCAGGTATTCTTTTGCAAATCTAAATGGGATAGCACATTTGACCTTAAAGACTCACAATGTCTCGTATTTCTTGGTGTTACTCATGTCTAAGCCCGCTGCTGTCTGGTTCTAGGATAGGATATCATTGAGTTTCTGCTTGACTTATGGCTTAGTCTCAATTCTACACATAAGTTTAGAAAGCTCGGCCTTCTAAAGTGAGGGGAAGAGAAGACATTCCTTTTTTTTTTATGTCACTGTATGAGAAAGATAAAGTGTTCAATAAACTCATCTTTAGACTTCTTTACATGTGATTTCAAAAATATATATATTTTTCAAAGCTATTGCAGAATGGTTCATCTATGTTGTGGGGGTAGCTGAGGTCAGGGTAAGGGTGATTATGCTAAGACTTGTTTTGGTCACAAATTGTGACAACTGAGTTTGTTATATAGACAAATCCATTAACTTTTATTGACTATGCTTGCACATGAGCCGGAATCCTAACATTTTAACTTGGGAGCTATGTAATATTAAGCAAATGACTCAACCTCTCTGAGCTCAGGGTACTCCTCTGTAAAATGAGAGTAGTAGTTGTACAGACTTCTTTGAGATGTAATGGAGAGTAAGTGGATGAATTCATATAAAGCAACTTATATGAGCTAATTCACACAAATTTTGCTCTCAAACAACTTAAATTCAAATAAGAAAGAGAGAAATCCAGACATAATTATAAACTTAAACCACAATCTTATAAATCTATAGCCTTCAACTACAACTCATCTAAACTTTTCCTTAAAAGACAAAGCATCAAACTCAGAAAATATTTTTAAAAAATTCAATTATATAAAATAGAAAATTTTGTGCATGGCTAAAACTTCCACAAATAAAGCCAAAAGAAAAAAAAATACTAACTGGGAAAATACTTATAACACATACTTCTCCAAAAGGCAAGGGACTTACATAAATAAATAATATGGCAATAACCCAACAGAAAACAAGAGATAAAATGCATTAACAGAGAATTCACACACAAAAAAAGAACTACAAATGGCTCTTAAACATATGAAACTATGCTCAAAGTCACTCCTAACCAGGGAAATGCAAATTCAAACTACACCTCTCAAGGAGGAGGTGAGTTTATGTGAACACTACTTGTACACAGGGCTGGTGAGCATAAATTAGTCCAACTTCTATGGAGGGAAGTTTGGCAATATCTTTAAAAAGTCATAAATGAATACACCATGTGACCCAGAAATTCCACTCTGAGGAATTTATGCTGCAGATATGTGCAATATAATCTAGAATGATCAACGTGAAAAGTTTTTAATTATATCATTCCTTGCAACACCAAAATACTAGGGGGGGTCCTAAATAAGATATGGTTAATATATTAGGGAACAGCCAGCCATATACTGCAATATTGTGAGGTGTAAAAAGTGAGAGACCTCTTCATGTACTAAAATTGAAACGATCTACAGGATTCAAAACTAATGATAGTAATGGTAACAATAGCTTGCAACACTGGATGATTATAATGTGACAGAAATTGTGCTGTTACATGCATGGTGACTCATCCACAACAACCCTGTAAGACACAAAGGATCTCATTTCCCACAGCAGAGAGGTTAACAAAGTTGTCTGAGATCACTCAGCTAATATTTGACACAGCCAAAATTTGAAGTCAGGCAGTCTAGCTCCAGTCTTTGCTTTTAAAAGAAGTTTACTGCACTGTTTTTCCAACAACAACCAAAAAATCAAGGTGCAGAATAATATGATCTTACACTGTTCATATATTTTAAATGCATAAAAATGACATTAGATGCACACACACATACACATATGACAAATAAATAGCATGCACATATTTCCTTACTTATTATATAAACTATTACTGGAAAGACTTATGAAAAACTGGTATTGTCTGAGGAGGGAAACCAAGTGCTGAGAAGACAGAAGAGCGGGGGGTCTGGGTGGGGGGAATTTTCATTGTATACCCTTTTATGCCATTTTCATTTTGAAAGATTTTGAGAAAATAATACAATTTAAAACAGCTTTCCTTTTACTTAACTCTGTGATTTGGTATAGCCTACCTAGTTCCTCTTTTAGCCTAGTTTTAACGTACTTCACCTTAAGAGACAGTTTTGGACGGGGCCTTTACTTCACTCTTTAGCAGAAAGCTGCACATACAAAGTAGGATATGTCCATAATGGGCAGGGGGTGAGGGCACTGTCTTCTGGAGATGTGGAGAAGAGACAATGTCTAGAATTGGGGAAACAGTGCTGTCTGAATGTGTCCTTCCCTGAGACAAAGCTCCAACCAGCTTGTCCTAACTCAGCAAGCCTTCTGAGACAGGTCTGTGTCTAGAAAGGCACTGAGCTCAGAGGACTTAAGATAGTGTGCCCTTCTATCCTAATACTCTTTCTAAGCCATCACACCAATCCTAAATGTCCACTTTTCTAACCCCTTCCTAGAATTTACCACCCAGCAGTATATGACACATAAAGTACATGAGCTGAATTCATTACATCTAGGGACAAGAAGGGCATCTCAGATCATGAATAGACAGAATGGGACCACTCTGAGCTCAAGATTTCACTATTACTATCCAAACACTGGTTGGAATCATTAAAACAAAATTCAATTAACCTAAGATTTTCGAATAGCAGTTATTGGGCATCTACTATTTTGTCTCACACTACAAGAATGATGATCACATTTTCCAAAGTAAATCAGATCAGGTGGCTTGATATTTGGTTGGCTTGTTTCTTTTTAACTGAGTAAAATCATTTATTTGAAAAGGCATAAAATTCAGTTCCATGCAGTCATGCATTCATTCATTCAAATATATTTACTGATTGCCCGATATATGCCAAGTGCGGTTCTGTGGTTCATCAGGTCAGAGTCTCTGCCCTAGGGAATTCACATTTTAACAGAGAAGATAATCGACAGTGAAGGAGAGTCATGGGTTGGGGAGACACTGCTTGTGTCCAGTGGTCAGAGGCAGCTTCTCTAAGGAGAAGACATTTGAGCAGGCACCTGAATGAAGTGGTAGATGAAGACATGAGGGAACAGCAAGCAAAGGCCTAAGTGTGAAATCAGTTTGATGCACTCAGGTACCAGCAAGAAGGCATACAGGTGGGGTGTGGAGGCCAGGACAAAGATTAGTTAAAAGGGGAAGGCAGGGAGCAGATTTGGAAGGATTTGAGAAGCCAAACATTCCAAATACAATCAGAAATCACTGAAGGTTTTGAGCAGGAAATCAATTTACATTTCTGAAGATCATTCCGGTAATAGGCCACAAGCAGGCAAAAATGGAAGGGGAGATGCAGAAGGAGGCAAGAAATGATGAGGGCCTGGACTAAGGTGAGAGCAGATGTTGGAATGAACACCACCAGATCAGGAATGTGTCAAAGGTAAACTCTCTTGGGAATGTGCAGTGAAGTGTGAGTAGAAGCTGGCCATCAGAGATGACGGTTCTGTTTTTGACCTGAGCCGTGAATGAATTTTGGTACCCTTTTACTGAGATCAGTGAGTTTAGGTGGAAAGCAGGTTGGGACAGTGGGGTTACAACAGAGTTCCGTATTGGGTACGATAACCAAACACGTAGGTAGAGTAATTAAGCAGGCAGTTAAATAGAAAACTCTGGAGCTTAAGGAGCAGACAGGGCTATGAGGTAAATTATGGATTATATGTCACATTGCCTCTATTGCAAAGAATAGTTACATCAAATCAGCACGACCCTTGAAAAAAATTAAGAAAGTACCACTACAGCACAATGAATCAGACTTCAAGCACATAGAAGGCCAGAAGTGGTGATGTGCCCACCTTTGTGATTGCAGAAAATTTTGTTAATGAGTAACTAAAATCACCCAGGCTGAGAGTAAAATTTCTGAAATAGTATTACCAGTTATGAGCTACAGAATTTTGTTATTTAAAATCGCTATGCTTCAACTTTTCATCCGTAAATATAGTATGTGATAAATGTATATGACTTTTTACATGGGCCAGTTCTTGTGCCAGACTCAGAGGCAAATAGTGGTGAACAAAGCCAGTGTGGTCCCTGCCTCAGAGAGCTTACAGTCTAACGGGTTGAAATGAAAACCATAGTGCTTTTTCCCCTAAATAGGGTGAGGATTAGATGAAATGATGTGTTTAAGAGTTTAGCACTGTGCTGGCACTAAGGAAGTGCTTTGTACCTATTAGTTTTTGTGGCTGTAGTTTGTTATTATTATTACGAATAAATCATAAGTAATATCCAGCCTGTGTGTTGAGAATTAGCAACAAATGTACCTACTTTGAATTTAGTAAGACAATGAAAATATAAAATGTGAAATATTCAACTAATTTAGTAATTGGGAAAACACAAATTGAAAAAAAAAGAAATACTTTTTTTTTTTCTCTTACTAGTATTTCCTTTTAGGGGCATCTTCTGTGGAGGAGAGGGAATAGTCACTTTTATCCACTGATCGTTGGTGTATGCATTGTTACAACTTTTCTGGAGGGCAGAGGTATATTTATTTTTTAATAGATAATTCATGTGTGTATGATTTGAAATGTGCATTCTTTTTGATGGAGTACTTCCATTTCTAAGATCATTTCCTTAAGAAATAATTAGAATATATCCTGAGGATAAATATGGGACATCACATACCCCATGTATTGTAAGCTCCATGTGGAGAAAGACTTTGCCTGATCTCTCCAGAGTTGGATCCCCAGTGTCTACCATAGCAGCTGGCACACAGTAGACACTCACTAATATTTATTTAGGAGCACCTGGATGGTTCAGTTGGTTAAGCATTTCACTCTTAGTTTCGGCTCAGGTCACGATCTCACAGTTCATGGGTTCAAGCGCCACATTGGGCTCTGTGCTGGCGGCACAGAGCCTGCTTGGGATTCTCTCTCTCCTCCCCTCTCTCTGCCCCTCCCCCACTCATGCTGTCTCTGTCTCTCTCAAAATAAATAAACTTAAAATTTTTTTTAAGAAAAAAACAATAATGGTACCTATTTAGTGAATGAATGAACACATTAACAAGTAAGCAAAGGCTTATATACAAGGATGTTCACTTCAGTGTTTTTATAATTGTGATCAAAGGAAATCCTCAATGTCCATTTGCAAAAAAATGTTTAAAGCTGTCTATTCCACTTAAAGAGGAATTCTGTGTTCCTTCCCATCATCTATGAAGCTCATATGACCTGACTCCAAGACCATGCTCAATTCTCCTATCCCACCCTTTTCTTCTTAATTCCATTCCAAATACAGTGTCCTCCTTGCTGTTTCTCAAGGCATACATGATCTCACCTCAAAGCCTTACAATTTGCCATTTCCTCTGCCTTTTGATATGGACACCGATTTCCCATGTCTCAGCTCAATATCAACTGCAGCAGAGGCCTGGCCATCCCACTAAAACAGCAATCTCGGGGCGCCTGGGTGGCGCAGTCGGTTAAGCGCCCGACTTCAGCTCAGGTCACGATCTCGCGGTCCGTGAGTTCGAGCCCCGCGTTGGGCTCTGGGCTGATGGCTCAGAGCCTGGAGCCTGCTTCCGATTCTGTGTCTCCCTCTCTCTCTGCCCCTCCCCCGTTCATGCTCTGTCTCTCTCTGTCCCAAAAATAAATAAACGTTGAAAAAAAAAAATTTTTAAAACAGCAATCCCAACCCCTTCACGCTGCCCCCTTACTTTGCTAGATGTTTTTCTTTACTCCTAGAGCAATCCCTGAAACCCGTGAAAGAATGATATAATGTCTAAAAACAAATAATAACAAGGCTTTGCTACTCATAATATGAGCATACACCGAAATGCCAGAGAAGCATGTTATCTGTTAGTGAGGCTGTTAACTTATGTCTCCATGTAAACTCACCTGGTAGTAGAGACAGGCCTTTCAGGTTAAAAAAGAAATGGCTAGGACCTAATGATGTGTGGGTATTTGGCCTGCAGAAGCACTCAGTTTTGTATCTTTTTTAAGCCACAGACTCAGGAAACTAAATGACAGAACCTACCCTTTTTTTTTTATTCTGAAAGACACCTCCATAGATACACACAGAACCCCACATAAAAATAACCTGTATATTAAAAACAATAAATGCATATTAACTAAACATACCTAGAAACAATCAAAAACATGAGGAAATTAATATTTGATAGGAAACGGGATATATGGAGCCACCATTGAATTCATGGTTTCTAGATAAGCACCAGCAAGACCTCAAGCCAAATGGGCTTCATTTACACCATTTACCTTTTCCTTCAATTAAGAGGAGGGAGGTGATTTAAAATCTGAATCCCAGGCAATCCTTTTCTTCATAAGTATTAAAATGCCAGCAGTGTTGGCATACTTAAGGCTGAACTAAAACATAAATGGTTTGTGAGTTGTAGTTCTTCCAGTTGGAACACCTCGATGACCCCTTATCAGGTCAGAAGAGCATCCTTGCAGAAAAATGGGTCCAAAGCACTATAGTAATGTCCCCAGTATAAATAGAAAGTCAAGTTCACCACGGAGCTTCTGTATCATTCTCTTAAGGAAAAGTAAGTATGTTCCTGTAAGCCCTAAGCTCACAGGCAATCATACAGCCAATGCTAAATAACCCAGTCTTCAAGGGATGTAATCATATGGTTAAACTTTTCTTTTTTTTTTTCCTGATTGCTTTTACATTCAAATTAAATGAAAATCCCACTTGGGAGCTCCAGCCAAAGGTTCCCACCTTGAAGGCTTTTTAAAAGAACTTAAAAGAGACCTTGAGTCACAGCCTCATTCCTTACCCTAGGCAAGCTCCAACTGGGGTCAGAGGAGGTGACCTGTGGGCTTCCCACCCGCGTGGCCTTCAGCTCTCGGAGGACAGGCGGTAAGTAATGACGCGTGGCAAACAGCGCACGCACACAGGCGTGTGCACCACCCCCCAACACACACACAATTCTTGTGAGCTGCTATTTGCATCCTCCCTTCCTCTTCTGAAGTCCAAACTATTTTAGGTTTTTGCAGAGAGAACCACCTCCTTCTCGTGAGTAGGAGAAAGTACTGGAACACTTGGAAGACCAGAGAAAAGGACTCCCAGACCCAAGCAACAGCTAAAGAACAGGGAAAAGACTGGGATTAATCGGAACTGGGGTCATTCCCTTAATAAGGTATACTGCTTTCGTTATGATAATAAAACATTCCGGGAAGTAAGTTGCGAGGCAGAGAAAAGGAAAGAAACTCTCCGTCTCTGTCCCTGTCCCTGTCTCTGTCTCTCTGTCTCTCTCTCTGTCTCTGTCTCTCTCTCTCTCTCTGTCTCTCTCTCTGTCTCTGTCTCTCTCTCTCTCTCTCTCTCTCTCTCTCGCCCTCTCCCTCTTCTGAAGGAAGCAGCAGCGTCTCCTTGCAGAACGACAACCCTGAGGATACAGCAGTTGTCTTCAAATCTGTGACCATAAAAAATCATTATCTCTGTGAAATACAGCAATTTGGGAGATAATCAAACGGTGACCAGGGGGCAGAGCTGCCAATCTGAAGGATTATGCTCCCGCGCGCCCGCCTGCGCCTGACCTTCCTGGGAGCCAGCTGTCGGCGCGGCGAAGACGCCCCATCCACTCCGGGCACATTCATTAGGCTGCCTTCGGTGCATGAGCCATTTGCATAACACCCCGGCTTTCTTAATTAGTACTTCATTTCTCCCTTGACTTATTTTGTGGCTAAGTTCACTGCTCCCCCCCCCACCACCTTGATCCTCTTTTCCCTTGCTGAAATATATGAAGGAGGAAAGGGGGTGGGCCAGAAGGGTGAGAAGGAAAAACGAATCGGACTTGCAAATTAAGGCACTGGTAATTAGTCTATTAATATTTCCAGATTTGCGTGAGGTTTCTTCGTGGAAAAACTAGGAAGAGAGACGGCTTGAGGAGAAATTTATCCTCGAAACTTCTAATTCCACTACCCGCCAATGGGCAGCGGGAAGGATAGACAGTGCAAACACGTTTGCCTCCTTCTCTGCCCCCTTACTTAGGGTACACACTATCAGGGGGTGATGAGTCGCTGGTGTTGGGTTTTCCGAATTAATATTAATTCCATCAGAGGGAGGGATCATGTCTGTCCACTCATCATTGAGCTGGTCTCAAATTCTAATGGGGAGTTGGGCAAATCTTCTCCTAGCTGTTCTGTGCATTTCCAATTTCTTACTCAGAAATCTCTTGCTGAATTATTCTATACAAGTGAAATGAAAAGATGAGCAAATATATTCAACATGTGAGTACTACAGTTCTTTAGGGTGGATAATTCGGATTCAAACAAAACCCAAATACTCTGTTAAAGCAAGGGTTTATTTTACCTGATCTGAGGAGTAGAAATGCCTCATCTTCCCTGTTTGACAGCTACGGCCTGTGAGATTAGTAAATCTCAAATTCTGCTCATGAAGAGAAGGCAGATTCTGCTGCGTGGGCCTGGGGGACATCTGATATCTTCCTAGAATAAAACAGAAAGTGACCTTTATTAAAAGCCACAATAAGTGATACTTAGTCCTGAGATATATGGATGACATCGATAGAAATAAAGAATTATTTCTAAAGAGTCTCACTTATTTCTAGATCTGCTACATTCCTCTCATTTCTTTAAATATTTAAACTCTATAAAGTAAATCATTCTATTTGCACTACAATACCCATAGGAATTTTTTTCAATCAGATATTTAATAAATCTTGAATCTTTATACTTATAGAAAGTATAATGCTAGACAGATTAGACTCAAAAGGTAAGAAAAAAGAATTAAGTCCTCTTGAACTTGTAGTCGAGTTGAAGAGAGATGACACATTCACAAGCAAGATGGTAACTATTCCATGGCAATGAATAGGTTAACATGGTGAATGAAGGTGTCTTGGCCGGAGGTTTTATAGACTTATTAGAGATGGGAAATCATCTGTTGGTTGCTCCTGTAATGTGAGTCCCAGGGTTATTGACCATGTCCTGTCTCTCTGCACCTATATGTAACAAAATACTTCCTATGACCCAGGTTCCTCATCGATATACAGAAAAATTCAATACACTACCAATAATTCAATACACTACCTGATGCTTCTCAATGCCAATAAAAAGATTAGTTGGTGAATGTTACATGATAATAGATTGCTCACAACTTTATTCTTTATTTCCATGGTTGAAAATAATTGAAATGAAAAACTGAAACCTAAATACAAGAACCTTTAAGTATAACTGCCTGAGGGGAAAAAGTCTTTAAGGCAGACTTTTTAATTGTTTCAGTGATTAGAAAAAAAAATAATAATAATAACCAACTACATTTCTATGGCATTTGTGCTCAACATGTTAATTACGTCATAATCACTTAGAAAATTCTTAACCCCATTTCTTTAAATATGGCTTGATTTTCCTCCTCCAGTGTGCTCTGTAACTAAGCCAAACATAAAGTTTATAGCTTCGATGCAAACAGTATCTTAACAATACAGAGGGAAGGGGTGCTTTCTAAAAATCTCTTGTAACCCCCAAACACCTGAATCTATTTTGTTGTAACTTTTAAGCACACACATACATATATACAAATAAAAATAAATAAATAAAAAGGAGACTTTGAACATTAATTTAAGAAAGGACACTTTTCGACTCCAAACTATTAATTTGGAGAATGCTGTAAGCAACCTAAGGAAATAGTTTTTAAAAAGGAATTACACCTTAAAAAAAAAAAGGATACATATTCAGAATTTTCTTTTCCAGACTATTTTTTCTTAAAAAGTAAAATTTATAAATTACAATTGTGTGGAAAATATAGATTTTCCATTATATATGCATATACACTTGTACTGAGAATAAACACATTTATATATGAAACAATATGCAAATGATAATTTTTATGACTAACAGATTCTCTTTAATATGTAATCATGCACACATGCATAATTTATAAGTAACATATACCTAGTCACATCTCCAAATGCATTTCCTTTTTATTAGTTCTTATTCATTCTTTATTTTCAACTGAAATCAAATCATTCTTTCATCAGGGACTTTTTCCTCTCTCTTAAAAAGAAAAAAAAGTGAATGCAGTAATTGAATTCTGACAATTAAAACTCTGTAAGAATTCCATCTGCAAAGTTAAAAACACACAGGGCAAAGGAGAGGCCAAGAAGTTATGTTGGCAGCAATATATATTACTCATGAACAATAAGAGGGGGTAAAATAGTATGTGAAGCGATCATTTGAAATGTTAAGCTTTGAAATATTTGCCCATAATGTTATTTTAACATAGTTGGTTGCACTGAATGGATGTGGGTCTCTGTCCCAAGTGATACTTCTGTGAACATAAAGTGTCTGCAGGTGTTTGCCTCCAGGTAGGTCACTGAAAGACAATGCAAATGAGAACAATTTCCCCAGTAGCAGCAACCATAGAAATTAACAAGCAGAAACCTGGTAGACACTGGCATCCTTCTCTATAGCAAGATAAGTTTCGGGGCATTTTAAAATTTGCCCTCCATTAACTCCTGGATTACCCCATCCCTCATGTGTGCCACCAGGTCATAAGCAAGGAAACTGAATATAAGAAATTCTCAATTATCCACTTACAGAATATGCACTTTATATTTTATGCAAGGCATATGTGATGCCCCACAATGGCTACTGGCTGCCCCGAGCCTTGGGTTTGTTTCTGCAGCATACTCCTCTCTGTCAAGTGGCCAGCATTTTGGGCAATAATTTTAGTAGGAGCTTCAAACAGACAAACGTCTGTCTCTCCCCCACAAAAGTTACATACTATATTTCTATAGTATGTACAAAAAGAGTAATCTTTTTGTAGCAAATCTTGTTTTAGATTATTACTACATACACTAGTTCACGCTGTCCGTTTTGTCAGTACAGATCATTGAGAAGAGGTTAAAAAAAAAAGAAAGAAAATAATTGGTATAACGAGTCAGGCTTTTTTATGTTACTTAATGCTCTTCAAGATTCCATGAACTGTTAATGTTCCCATTTCACAGATGAGGAAACTAAGGCATAATGGATTGAATAATTCCCTGAATACCACACCTAGAAACAATGATGTTAGTATTGAAGCCAGGTTGCTCTAACTGTAATGCACTTGTTTTTTTCCACAATAAAACATTGTTTTGGCCTTGTATGTTCACGCAATTTTGCAAATGGTTTGGGTAATTGCAAAATGAAAGGCATCTACAAAAAGGAACCATTCATAGTTCAGTGAAACTCATTTAATGAAGCAGCTCTCAGATGTATATAACATATATAATAAAATCACTGAAATTTAACAACAACCTAGAATGATAGGACATTCATGCAAGTCAAGTCTGGCCAATGTAGATAAAACAGAAGAGATGGCCTCCTGAAAATGTTTCTAGCATTCTGACCAAGATTTTTCATACATATCCTTTAACTTATGCCATTGCTGGTAATAAAATAGGAACCCGAATTCTACAACACCGAGGCAATGAAGTGTCCTGCTATGGGACTGCATAGCAACCAGATGTCCACAGTGGAAGGTCTGGGAAAGACAATTAAATACAGTACTTTCCCTCCAGGGCAATATTGATCAAAGGAGTAACACATATACATGTTTCATCATTCAAATGCTAATGAATCTATAAACCTCATTATTTCTTATCTATCTTTTGAGTTTCCACAGCAGTTTTTGGTGACATACCATATTTATGCCAGTAATGTTTGCACTTTTTATATGCATTTTCTGAGCCCAATAACAGGCAGGAAACCATTAGCCAAGGAAAAAAACATTATATGAATATAATCCCATAGCATGCATTATTTGCAGACTGAGAATAAATACAAACTTTTCACCTCTCTTTCTGCTTGAAGTGTAACTTGTGTTAAACTAGGATTATTACTAGCTAGAATAACAACAACAAAACACTTATTAAGTGAGACACCAGAAAACATCCACAATGTGAATTTTGAAATTTTCAGAAGGTCAATCTTATGAAAATGTTACTATGTGTTTTCACACATATTGCATGATCTCTGGACAACCATCAGAGGGATCAGCAAGAAACAGCTGAAAAAAATTAGAGATAAAAAACTCTTTCTCTTCTCTTTCTTTATCACACTCTTTTTTTGTCATCATTGTCATTTTATGTTTGGTTTTAGAGAGTACTGTGATATATTGGAAACACCAGGACATTTGGAGCCAAAAAGATTTGGGTTCAAACCTGCCCTGCTACTTATTTGCAAGATGACCTTGAGCAAGTTAATTCATCTCTCTGAGCCTGGGTGTTTTCACATGTAAAATGAGGATAATAATTATTATTGCTAGCTATGTGATGTAATATAACTTATTCAACATTTCTGAAATGTGGACTCCTTCTTTATAAAATGAAATTAATATCTACTTTATAGAGTGTGGCAAGGATTAAATGTGATAATAGCTCCACACACATAGCACAGTACCAAGTACCCAGTGGGTTCTAGGTAAATCAGTGTCAGTAATTTATGCTACAAATCCATGCTCCTGGAAGGATATTTATAAGATAATACCAACAGTCAGAGATAATTTTTGCCTATTGTGGTGTACTATCTTCTTTCTATGTATGTACTTTTGTATGTAATTGAGATTGTATTTATCCATAGTTTCATAGTTGCTATAATAATTTATCATATAACGAATATTTCCCCCAATAATATAAATTCTTCATAATCAGTATTTCAATATTAGCATAATATCACACTTTGGGGTATAATTTGTCTAATTAAATTATGGTTTTGCTAGGATACATATTATTCTCTATCATTAGCCACATTTCAGAATATTTCTTTAGTCTATTTATTAAAGTGCTTGTCTGTAGCCATGTGCCACAAGATACATTGAGTTGGAAAAGTTTGGGGAAGGAAATACAAAGAAGGATCAATTTCTGCAACAGCAATGAAAGAAAGTTCAAGGAAAACTCAATATTGATACAGTGAAGTGTAAGGAAGGAAAGGGAAATGAGAAAAACACAAGGAGACCTCCTTTCAAAGCCCCTGCAGTTTGACAAATCTATAATTCAAAAAAAAACTACTGGCTAGAGAATTTTTGATATTCCAGGGAGCCCCTGTATATGAAGAAAAAAATCCTTAGGACAGATCTGAAAGCCATGGCATCAGTGGCTCAAATGCTGTTATTTTGTATACATTCAAGGTGGGACTAGAAAACATTACAAGTTCATAGATCTGAAAATTAGGCATGGCTTTAAAACCCTTCAGAAGTGCAGGAGAGACCCGTCATTGATGTCCCCACTTCTTTTTTTTTTTTAATTCTCCCCTAAAACCACTGCCAAGCTTTTCTTGCAAAATTACGTGTTAAAAACAAAACAAAACAAAACTCCAAAGGGCTTTACAAATCAGCTCGATCCCCCTATACAAAATGTTCATTTGTTAAAATGCAAAACAAAACATGCTGGCATTACATTTAGATGGAGAATGTGAATGACAATAACCAACTGCCATACCTCTGTTCCCTTTGATAAAAGAGGCTCCTTATTTCTCAAGGCAAACTGAACCAACATTTCAAAAGTAAAGGTAGAGGAAAAGAAGAACACGGGCAACAGAGGCCAAGGAGCTTGGATCACAAGTTGCAGACCTTTTACCCAAGTCATCCTTGGAGGGCAAAAGCATTTCTACACACTCAGACTTGGGAGCAGGATCATCTTGTGAGCTAGGCAGTCCACTGCATCTGCTTTCTTGGATACTGTGAGAGGAAGGAGTTTGGCAAATTTGAAGAGAAATGTGATCTCACTCCTTCCCATGTAGTCCATGAAAGGTGCTGAGGAGAGCTTTTCCACATTCAACAAGTTTGTTTCAGCCCTTATTAAGAAACCACGTACGTTTTCCTTCTCCTCCAGTCTTTCCTGTTCATAGAGCCTCCTTATTGGGCCTGGGGTTTCGTCTAAACAAAATTACCATAGAGCCTGGGGTAGGACTCAGTTTTTTATCCTATTGATCTTTATATCTGGTGGTTGCAGTTGTAGCAATAAATTTCTGTTTACTGGAAGTCCCCTGGGCATGTGACTTGATACTAGACTTGGGGAGGAGTGTGGAAACACACCTCCCACTTGGAGCACATGCTTTCAGAGCTTCCAATCTGACAAAGACCAGAGTACAACACAATGCCCAGAGGAAAGTACAAAACGAGAGGAATGGAAATCCTTCACTTCTATCCCTACCCACAGAGCTAACTATAGCTTTAAAGATACGGTTTAATATAAATGGTATATGTGTTATATCAGGTGTCAGAGTATGACTCAAGTCAAATAAATCCACGTGAAAATTTATGTTATAAAACAATGTTCTTTTCTATTTATAACAACTTACCCCTAGCTATCCAAAACCCTACCAAAAGGATGTCATACAATCCTAAGTCATCACAAAGGCTAGGTCAAAGTAGACAATTATCTCACAAAGTCTGCATGTGGGACATATTGTTCAAAATCCCTAAACTTCCCATTCCTGTACATCTCAACAAGTGCGCCTTCAGTTGTCAAATGTCTGATATTATTTCTGTTTCTTGTCAGAGACTCACAATCCTGTTCTATGGCCAAACTTGAAATCTTCACGGATGAAGAAAAAGATAATCTACATCAGAGAGTACGTTTGATACTAGCATAAAGCTGAGTCAACTTGCTTCATGTATTAAATTCCCCTAGAAAGAAACATCTAGTGCACCTTCTCACAGAAATCCCTCCCCTGTTGCCTTGCACACCTTTTGCCATTGTGTCATTCTAGCATTGTCCAGTCACCCCACTCATTTCATCCTCTTTGTGCTTGTTTACTAATATGACTATCATCTACTTTTTTTGTTATAAATTATCTTCTAAAACTAAACTGGGGCAACCAATCTCATTTTCAGCAAAAGACCTCAGGCTGAGCAAAGAGTAGAGTCCCGGAAGTGAAATAGCAGGGTTTTACTTACTACTGTATTCAGTCTATTCATCGTTTTTTTATTGGCATTGCAATGACATTTGGGGAAAACTTTATTGTAAATTTTTTAATGATCTGTTTAAAGGCTCACAATTAAGTAACTACTATTAATTCCCAATACAAATGAATACTGGATACACTAGTACCCCTGATTTCCATAATTGAGGGAAGAGTTGTGGTAAAAAAAAATCTTGTAAGGGAAACATGAAGAAACTGTCTCAGACTGGGTAGAATTGTAATACAACAGCAAGAGAATTATTTAGAAATGTGTTCCATTCACTTTACAAAATTCATGAGTGGAAATGGAGGAGCAGAGAAGAGGAAGCAGAGAGGGAGAGAAAAAGGGAAAAAGGAGAGACTGAGCATATGAACAACTTTTAGTTATTTTCAAATATGTGGGACTTTTTATTATGTGATATTTCTCCGTGGTAAATATCAACCTTAGTGGTCAATTTTCAGGACTAACTAACACACCTTAAGAATATCTATAAATTGATAAATTTACATAGACTGTTTTTTGTTTTTTTTTTTTTTTGCCATTTTCTGCACTGGGCTCCTCCATTCCCTTTATGCATTTAGCATTGTGCCCTGCTGTGGTCTATGAGACGACACTCCGGTCTTGAGTCCCATTAAAGGACAGACTGACTAGATGACCTTCATTTCAACAAGTCATTCATTCACTGAGCCTCTCTATGCACCCGTATCCTGTTATAAATGTACTTGGAACACATTCTAGAGTGACTAAATCATTTTAAGCTCACTGGCTTCTATAAAATATGGTTATTTCTCTCCACGAGTTTGATATCACCATTCATTTAAAAAGAAATGCTGATTATCAAACCAAACCAGAACAGAAGTGACAAAGCAAAGATTAAACAACCGTGGGCATTCACCAATGATTTCCAGAATACAAATGATCATGTAAGATATAGTTTATTGTACTAAGCCACTTTTATCCAAATTTATCAAGTGTTCATTTTAATAACTTTCACTGCCTTCCTTCCACCATTTACATTTAAATGCAAATCTTATTTTGTGATTCTACTAAAGATCTTATATAGAACCAAGGGAAATTACTATACAAATGCCATTACCTAGAAGTTTGAAATCCTAAGACTACAAAAGGGTTAATTAATTACATTATCTGTAGCATTACCCTGGCTACATTCTGCCTGGAAGGCATATGGATCCACTCAGCTGCTGAATTTGAAAGAGCTGTGTCCTTTTCGTGCAGAAGAAAAATCATCGACATTTCTACCCCCACCGTAAGCACTAGATGTTTCTTTCCCCCTGATTATTGTGTTTCTGATGAAATAATTAAAAGAACCAACCAAAATGTAAGTACCAAAATATTTCATGCCATCCTGAAAATCTGAGTATTGCATAATATATTTCAATCAGTTCCTACTTATTAAGTTTCTGTTATGTTCTAGACAAAGTGCTAGACATCAGGGAGGGCTGGAGAGATTCAAAGATGAATGAGATGCAGGGCTTGCCAACCAGGAACTCATATCAAAATAAGTTCATAAGAGGTTAAGCAAAAAAGAACATTAAAAAAGGATCCCAAGATTTGATTTGCTAAGAAAGCAGTGATGGTGTGTCAACCATTTGCTTAGCTCTTTACTCAATCCAAATTAGCTGTATAATTGTTTAGCTCATTTAAGATTTTCCATTCTCTTTTTCCTTTTCTCTCCTTTTTGTAATTTTCCTCCTTCTTAGTTCTTTCATCTTTGTGTTCTCTATTTTTGCTTTTTCTAAAAAACAACCAAAAATGAGGCCTCTAACAAATGGACATAATATCATAGGAAAAAATGCCAAATGGGGCGCCTGAGTGGCTCAGTTGGTTAAGCGTCCGACTTTGGCTCAGGTCATGATCTCGCGGTTTGTGGGTTTGAGCCCCACATCGGGCTCTGTGCTGACAGCTCAGAGCCTGGAGCCTGCTTCGGGTTCTGTGTCTCCCACTCTCTCTCTGCCCCTCCCCTGCTTGTGCTCTGTCTCTCTCTCTCTTACAAAATAAATAAATGTAAAAAAAAATTTTTTTTAAATGCCAAATGGCAAAGGGAAATTTAGGGTAGATAAGTGATTGAAATGGGATAAAATTAGTATACAAAGTGTACACCTGTATATAAGAATGGATAGCAAATGACCTCTGAGTTCCCTAGTGGCCAAAGACGAAGGAGGCATCATTCTTAGTTTCCTCCAAAATATTAGTAGCATTTCAGCAGCTGCCAAGAAGGAGCAAGCTTATCCCAGTGTTAAGTTAGACAGAACATTCTTAAGTCCACAAGAAGGGATGTTGTATGGAGCAGCAGACAATATTCTCCACAATATCCAATTAACCAGTCAGAGTGTGGTGTTTGCATATGAAACACCAGAGATTCTATTTGGTGGAGTGTGGTTGTGGAGAGAAAGAAAAAGTTAGAAATATGAATCATGTACAACATGAGGTTTCTCTCTCTCTTTGTATGTACACACACACACATACACACACACAATTTAAAATTAGCATTTTGCATCAGATAGTTTCCCTGATTTAGAAAGTGTTAACTCCATAATTCTTAAGAGGAGAAAGAAAAAGAATCAACAAAGAAAAATTCCTATTGTGTGGGTAACTCTTACTCCAACTCAAAGACTTACCAAATTAGAAAATGAACAACAGGACCACTAAAATTGATATCAGTAACAAAGCTTTAGAAAAAGATAAATACTAAAGCTAAGCACAGAGTTAAACATAAAGACTAAAGAAGACAACTGATGGTTTTAATTGAAATCAAAATCAAAGGAGATTACTTTAACAAATTGTTATCCTCAGTCCTCCCCTTCAAAAACAGTTTAGAAAATTCTCTTGGATGAATATGACATGAAATTATCTGAAGTTAAAGTATTTAGCTTATTACTATTCTAGTTGTAACCAGCATTGAGTCTGAAAAACTGCTTATATAGATGGAAAGTTTTTCTCAAAGATACACTTACAGTTTAAAAATATTATTGTTAATACTTTGTTTTTATGGAATTACAATATTTTAAAAAAATTTAATGTTTGTTTTTGAGACAGAAAGAGACAGAGCACAAGTGGGGGACAGGCAGAGAGAGAGGGAGACACAGAATCCAAAGCAGGCTCCAGGCTCTGACCTGTCAGCACAGAGCCCAAAGCAGGGCTCAAACCCACAAAGCGTGAGATCATGACCTGAGCCAAAGTCTCCCTCTCAACTGACTGGGCAACCCAGGAGCCCCATTCTTTTATGGAATTACAATATTTAGTTTAAAAGGTCCAGTGTTACTCTATTTTTCATTTTCAAGAATTTTTTTTTTTACTTTCTGGTTAGCTTTTTTTAACATAATGATTTATTTCTATTGAACTTAGCAAATAATATTTTTATTGAAATGATTGCAGTTGTATTATTTAAATTTTTATAAGTTTCTGTTTTTACTTGACATTCTATGATAGGTTTATACACTTTACAATTTTGATTTGCATTGCAAATTTATCACTGATTCCTTTATGAATCTTGATTATTTAAAAAATAAAATGCCATGATTATCACCCAATGTTTCCAAATGATGTACTATAAATATTAAAATGTTTTTCTTGCCCTTTTGTGCTGGTGTTGCAATCATAAATAAGCCCGAGAGATGAAATTGCTCCCACTATCAACTGTATATGTCAACCATCCGCGACAATTTCTCCAACCCATCTGAGCAGAATTAACAAACTCCCCAATATACAAAAACAAAACAAAACAAAACAAAACTTTTACCTTATGAGTTTACTACAACCTGTTCTGCTTATTTGTCCACCCAAGATCGAACGAATACCTATTTTGTGATTGGGTGGCATGGTCAAAAAATTCGAGTTTCGGGGGCCTGGGTGGCTCAGTCGGTTAAGCGTCTGACTTTGGCTCAAGTCACGATCTTAGGATACATGGGTTCAAGCCCTGTGTTGGCTGCGTGCTGAAAGCTCGGAGACTGAAGCCTGCTTCATATTCTGTGTCTCCCTCTCTCTCTGCCACACCCCTGCTCACGGTCTCTCTCTCTCTCTCTCTCTCTCTCTCTCTCTCTCTCAAAAATTAATAAACATTAAAAAAAGAATTGTTAAAAAAATTAGATTTTCATGAGCATTTAGCATAGAGAAAAGAATAAAAAACTTAATAATGTCAACACTTTTGTTGGAAAACATGCAATTCAACCTTTAAAAAAACTCACTGAATTTTATTTTTTGTTCACCTGCAAAATTATGTTTGACCTTAGGCAAGTCACCAAAATTCTTTGCATCTTAATTTCCTTATTTTGCATATGGATCTACTGAAGTAAAATTTTCTGGTTTAGAGGGATGCTTTGTAAGATAACATATTCATAATTAAGTTACTATGAAGTGTAAATGGCAAGCATTCCTTTTTTCCAGGAAGCCATATATCATTTTAAATCTCAATTTGTTTCTGGTAGCACAGTAAGAGGGTCTAGTCCCTTGTTTGGAAGAATTGGGTTAAAGTAATATAAAGGAAGTAGCTGGTTACACAGTGCTATAGCACTTAGAGTTGTTCAAAATTGGTCGTCTTCCAGATACATGGTCTGCCTAATACCCAATAACTAGTTGCACTTCATATTTTATTGCACTGATGAGGTCTTTTGTTATCCTGTCATTGCAGACTACATTTCCATAGCAGGGATTCACCCGTTCTGATCATGGCCATGTACCCAAAGTACCAAAATCCTACACAAATTGTCATTTCATAACTGGTGGCAAATTCAGTCAACCATATTGGTGCCTTACAGATAAGATTATTTGCTGAATGACCCTTTCTTTATGTTTCAGGAATCTATTTTGGCTCCATATAGGGAGTCAGAGAGAAAGGAGGTTTGGCAAGATGTGTACTTTGAGTCCAACCAAATAAATAAATCAGAAAGAATAGATTTTCTGTGAGCACAGGTCATTTTCTGTGTTCTCAAGTTGAGTGTGACCTAGAGATGAATCACTTTATCACCTCTCAGGAAAACTTCTCTGGTCTGCTGTTTCTTAATTTATAAAATGGGAAGGCTGCTTGGAGGAATTATGGTCTGTCATCTAGAAAGTGTTTTGAGCTCCCTCACAGTCACTGGGCAGCATTTATTGAGCGCCCACTGTGTGCTTAGCACTGTGCAAATACAAATGTGTCAGGTTAACAAATCACAACCCTTCTGGCTGCAAAATAATTTTTAAAAACCCTCAGCTCCATTAATATTCCACGCCATTTGGTGGAGAAAGGTCTAAATTCTATTGCTTTTGCCTTTACAGATAATTTATGAAAAAAAATGAAATATTAACTAGGAATGTGGTAGAATGGCTTTCTGTTTCACTAGGAGATGACAAATGAAGCTGCATAGGCACACATTTGAATAAGGAATTATCAATCAACCTCAAACTTGACCCACAGCTGTCATCCCTATAAATTAATGTTTACCATTTTTAAGTATGTGCAGGACATCTGGAAACACACACCGGCTGTGGCTGGCGAGAAATCTCCAAGAAATAGTATATCAAAAGCTAATTATAGCAGCAGCGAGCCCAAGTGTCATTTTGTTATGGTGAATTATAGACGGGGAGCTCTGTCACCGCAAACTGTTATTCATAACTAAATCATAATGCTTTTAAGTTTTAATTAATCTGCTTAGCTTTAGTTGCAAGGGAGAAGCTTGCTTAACTGTTAAGCCACCGAGGCTCTCTCGGGCTACCCTGAAACTGCATCTGAGCACCTGAGGGAGCAAGACCACATTATCAGGCTGACATTGTGTCTATTAAAGAGAATTTCTTTTAATATGCCAGAGTCTGAATATTTCTTTCTATTTCATTATCCAAAAACCAATTAATTTTCCATAAGAGCACCAAATTAATTACAAAATACTATGGAAATCAGAGATGTCTCTCCTTCCGCACCATTATGGAAATGCCAAGCCCCCTGGCAGCAGAGTGTGTTTCGAAGGTACTAGTTTTTCTCTTCAGTTAACGTTTTATTTGTGATGTGGGGAACACCCTTACGAGCTGGTGCTTTTATTTCTCTTCCACAAGACTTATTTCTTCTGATTGCTTAATCAGCCCATACTCTATTTAATCATCCTTACCTCATGAAGGTTAGCTGGAGAAAGGGATTTTTTCCATAAAGAAACTCCCTCTTACTCATTGTGACTTCTTGGGGTTTCCTCTTGTCTGCCCAACTAGACTATAAACTCCTCATAAGCAGGGCTGTATTTTAAATTTATTGTATATCCATACTTTCTCCTAGCTACACTTGGGTATAAACTTCTGTTCTGAGCCCATTCTAGGCATTTAGTAAATCCTTGTCCGTTGAAAGAAATCTAAATTTAATTAACAAAGAGAAATCTAAATTTCTTGGATTTGAAATCCAAAATAAACCCAAGAAGAGAAAAAGTATGTTGGTTTCTTCACCAAACAACCGAAGGGGAAAAACGATAGCCATAACGTGGCTTTTTAAAATTCTGTTAAGCAAACAAATTTTTTTCCCTTCTGAGGAATTTACGATGACCTTGTGAAAAGCGAAAGAATGAAAAGAAATGCAAAAAATATGTATGTAGGGTGTTAATATTTGATTATAAAATTTTAGTATTTCTGAAATACAGACATTGCGTAATCTTCAACCTTTTATTTAAAGGGTAGAATCTTTTCAGTTGAAATAAGAGGACCCTTTCTCCCCCTAAAAGTCCTTGGACCAAGGCAGGTAACAAGGGGCCTGGTGCATTCTTGGACCTCCTTGGCCCCAGAAGTGACACCTCCACTTTCTACAAAGAGGCCTTGGTTTCTGAAAATGGCTGGGAAAATCTTCCTGGGGACAAAGTACACATCACACTGCATCTGTTTCTCTGAAGTGTCCAGTATTATGCCTTAACCAGCAGCCATTTAGCTGACATTTTGTGGATTTATCAAAAGGGTCAGTGTCTTTCATTGCTTTTTTTCTTGAATTACTGATTTCTTAGATTAACTAATTGCTGATTTCCATCTAGATTCACTGAAATTTAAAGTACAGTAAGTATTTCCTCCATGGTTTTGTCATCATGTACCTAATTTAGCTTGCAGATGAGCTTATGGTTAAAACAGTATAATTTATGCAGCAGTAGACAATCATTTAGATAAAGGCTCTCTTTAAAACAGTTTTCAAAGAACTATTTGTTTTAAAGTGAAAAATGCAAGGTAGGCTCACTTGGCCTTCTTCCCTAGAATTGCAGGTCAGTTTCACCGTTCAAATGGAAGATCCCATGGGTGCACTACCTGACTTCTAAGACCTCTTCCAACCTTCAGAGTCTACAATCCTCTGGCTAAAAAAAAAAAGTAGATTCTCCTATTCCACATATCAAATAATGCCGCCACTTCTCCTATATTTGCTTCCTCAAGAGAGGTGGGGAATTAAAGATGGAAGAGGAAGTGTCCATATTTAATCCTTACTTCAAGTACAGGAAGGCAAAAGATTTTAATTGCCTCTATTCAGCAGGTAATTCTGTCTAGTACTTTAAGACATTATTATGGATTAGTGCAGCTCCATCAAAGTGCTAATCATACTTTAAAGCCTCAAAACATAGGCATTTAAATCGAATTAAATAGAGTAAGTATGTAAGGTACAACAGAATTTTGTATACCCTATTTCTAATAAGGAAGCTCAGGCATAGAATAGCTTAAAAGACCCAGCTAAAGGCACTCTCTGAGGCAGGAATTCAACCTCTTTGGCCCACCGAGGCGTGCTTCCTTCCAAACAGGTTTTGTCCTTGCAGCCTACATTTCTGGGGTGTGTGTGTAGACATAGAGATAGAGATAGAGATAGAGATAGAGATAGAGATAGAGATAGAGATAGAGATAGAGATAGATATATAGATAGAGAGCATATATGTGTGTATGTATATATATATTTTTTCTTTTTCGTTTTTTCTTTTTCTTTCTTTTTCTTTTTCTTTTTCTTTTTCTGGAACCCAGTTAACAGGGATACATATGTAGGGATGGGTAGAAAAATTTTTCCTTCTTCCCTGCCTGGTTCATTGGCTGGTCTAATAGTAAAATTGACATAAGATATATTAACAGAGAAAAATAAATTTAATTTTATATATACAGGAGCCCCAAAGATATGAGATCAAGGGCAAGCCTAGCAGTTGAGGTGTATATGCATCCTGAGCTAAGGAATGGGATAGGAGCTTGGGGCTTCAAAGGGAAGAACCACAATTCACAGGAAAATAGGAAGAGCAAATGTTTGGTAAACAGATGTTTGCCTTATCAGGCAGAGACAGTGGGACACACAGAGGAATTTTATCTCCAGGCCTTGCTGAGCTTCCTCCAGTTTACCAAACCTTTTTTTCCTAAAGTTTATTTCTTTATTTTGAGAGACAGAGAGAGAGAGCACAAGTGGGGAGGGAGAGGAACAGAGAAACAGGGAGAGAGAGAATTCCAAGCAGGCTCCGCACTGGCAGCGTAGAGCATGAACCCGTGAGATCATGACCTGAGGTGAAATCAAGAGTCAGTCACTGAACTGACCAAGCCACTCAGGTGCCCCTAGCCTCTCTGTAGTTATCTCTGGATAGCGCTCTTCCTAGATCAGGCCCTCTATCTAAATGCTCAGAGGACTTGGAGGTAAAAAGCTCTTCCGGAGTCCCTTGGGCCTTGATCGCCTTCAGCTCAAAATAATCCATATGCCAATGTGGCACATTTTGGGGAGGCTCATTCTGAACCCCTTTAACTGAGCTGTTTTAGGCTTTTATTTTCCTTCATTAAATGTTAATTTTTTCATCCCTGTCATAAAACAAAAATAAATTAAAAACAAGAAAAAAATGTCTTTTGATTTAATTTCTAATAGGGAAGAAAAGCTAATGCTGGCATAATAATCACTAAAACACTGCTTAAATCTGCATCTGACTCACGGCCAACATCAGAGGACAAGTTGAAACAGCAGTGGATAAATAATTAAAACATTGGAAGGCATTAGGTTCATATTTTCTTTTAATAAAATTATGTATTTTGAGCCTACAATGATAAGCCTCTAAGTGTGCCTCAGCCAAGGTTCTCTGAGTTCACCACTCCCTTCAAATGCATGTTCCTTTAATTTAAAAACAAAAGATGATGGGAACAATCTAGCTCCATTCTTGCCTTTGTGTCAGCTCCTGGCTCAGACAGGGGAAGGCCTTTTTTTCCCACGAGCCTAACAGACTGTCTCACATTTGCAAACACATGAATATGAGAAACACAACTAAATCAGGCCTGCTGTAATAGCTGCCCCTCCATGTCATGCCCAAGAGCCACCAGGAGAAGTAGTCTTTTGGGGGAAGAGAGGAAGGCTAAGTCAAAATTCAAATTTCAAATGGCCACCTCTTTCTAGAGTACCCAGATTTTAGCAAACAAGGCCCCAGATGTCAACAACTTGTATGCTGATCATGATACAGATGAGGAAACCAGACATAGGGAAGTTAAATCACTCACCTGAAGTCACACAGCTAGAATGTGAGGGAAGGACATACACTACAACACTACAGTCTTGCAATGAATTGAGAATAATAAAAACTGGATTAGCGTATCAAGTTTATCTTGGCAGATAAGTGAGCTATGAAGATAAAATAAAGTATCCCATGAAAAGGCCCAGCACGGTTTCTGTTACTTGCAAGGAAAACTAACATTATTAACATCCAGTCTTGCCTCCCTTTCTTCCTCCTTTCCTACTCTCCTTCTCCTTGTGAATCTGCCTCCAATCCACTTTTCAGGCTTCCTCTGGATTTTCTCTAACTTCAACATGTCTCTCTGGGGGTTCTGACCCCTGCATGGCACAGGGAGTGCCAGGTGCAGACACCTCACGCAATCAGGCAAAAGGAAGATGGTGCATGAACTGTCCCTTTTGTCTGCCACCCTTTGGATGGTCCTCTTTACTACAATAAGACCTAGATTATTCCGAGCTGTAACTAATAGCACAGAATCATCAATTAATGCATTATACAGTATTAATGCCCTTCCTGCCATGTCTTGCCCACATACACAGATCTACACACTCTTTAGCTATTTTATAATCTTTTTTATTTTATTATCTTATTTTAAATAACCTCTACGCCCAACACGAGGCTCGAATTCATGACCCCAAGATCAAGAGTTACATGTTCCACCAACTGTGCCAGCCAGATGCCCCACACACTCTTTAGTTGGCTGGTCTGAACTCTATAGTTAGCCACTTGACTACTGAGGGAAGCTCAGGAAACCAGTGACTACCCTTTGCAATTCACATAGGATTCTAGGCAGAGGATCCTGCAGTTTGTCAGATGTTGTTGTTGTTGTTTTTAATTCCTGAACTTATCCCTCTTCTCACACTATTTAAACAAATATTCTTTTAACATTTATTCACTTTTGAGAGACAGAGAGAGTATGAGCAGGGAAGGGGCACAAAAAGAAAGGGAGACACAGGACTGAAACAGACTCCAGGCTCTGAGCTGTCAGCACAGAGCCTGAAGAGGGGCTCCAACCCACAAACCATGAGGTCATGACCTGAGCCAAAGTTGGATGCTTAACCAACTGACCCACGCAGGTGCCCCCTCAACACTATTTAAATACTTAGAAGTCCTAACAACAATCAGATTGGCTTCCCTTTCAGAAAAGATTCTTCTTAATTGGCTTCATACTCATTTACCATCACCTTCTGAATCAGCTCTTTAATGCAACAAAGAGTGCATTTCTTTTGCTTATGAACTGCCTGTGCTAGAAAACAGTCCTTTGTCCTTTCTGAGAATCTCACCTCCAACTCTTATTATCGTCTGCCCATCTATGTTTGGGTAATTAAATGCACTCATTATTTCTTGGCCCAATGTTACTGCTTCCCCAGACTTTTTAAATGCTTTTTTTCCTCATATTCTTCAGTCTATTCACACCTTTTGCTAATTATTTGTGAAAGTGGCATAAAATTCTCTTCACTGTCTTATGGACCTTCTTTTTTCCAGGATTACTCTTATACTTAAAAATAAACTTTCTTTTTGATAAAAACACCAGTACTTATTCAGTATCAAAAATGAGAAAGTACAGGGGGGCCTGGGTGGCTCAGTCGGTTGAGCGTCTGACTCTTGGTTTCCACTCAGGTCATGATCTCACAGTTTGGACTCCATGCTGACCAGTGGAGGCTGCTTGGGATTCTCCATCTCTTTCTCTCTACCCCTTCCTCATGTGCACGTGTGCACTCTCTCTTTCAAAGTAAAAGAAATAACTTTAAAAAATGTTTTGTCACCTAAAACTGAGCCCATCAGACAAGCTTATTGTAAAGATCACATCAGAAGCCATAATAAACAAGTTATACATTCCTCACACTCCATCTTAAATAGGCTTAAAAAATTCTTGAGAGAAGACCACGTAAATGCTGACATAAACATTAAAATGATTTGGCTTTTCTCCTTACTAGTTTCAGTGCTACACGATTGATTATACATCCACAGTACCCACAGATATAGTCACATAGTTTTCTCTAGCTTTTTCATAATTTACATCATATTATTTCCAATGCAAGTATAAGCTCCTTGGAAATAGTAACTTCGTTTCTTTCTTCTTATACAGAATTCTTCCTTACAGTATTTCTTTATTACTAGCTGTGCCCGTATTTATCTGTGGATAGAATTTGTCACCTCCTTTGAACAATATTCTCAAGCAGCTGAACACTGGAGGGCACAGGATCAATCCATGCTCTGGTAGTCAGTGGGTGCTCACCACCAACCAATCTGCCTCCAATAGTCTTCGTATTTTAACGTGTCAGTCACAGTGCTGGGCAGCAAGCACATCCTCAAAAAATACTGTTGATCCATATTGACTCCCCTTTGCTCTAAAATTTCTGAAACTCAGAAAGGTTAGTTAATTCCTTTTTTAAGGTTCAAAAGTTGCACCAACTTGTTAGATGAAATAATCAGCTAGTTAATCTTTTTTTTCAATCACCAGGTAGGCACATCCTGAAATAAAGAAAACTCCATTAACTTCTGTGTCCCATTTGTTCCGTGTTTTGGCTTCCTAGTAGACTGTGAGATTCCTAAGTTCTGTACCGTTTCTTGGTTTGACTGCACACAGTACCTAGTAGAGCATGATGTACACACAGGCCCTTGGTGCGTACCACTGTTAACGTCCCAAGCATGGTGGCTTCACAAAAGAAGATTGCTCTCTGTGCCCAGTCACCTGGGAGGACAGGCTCTTCAGGTACCATTTCCAGAGATACAATCCTTAGATGACACCAGTGGGGGGGAATCTAGAGCAAGTTGTCAGGACACTTCATCCAGCTTTAGTACGTTGGACAATAAAGGCAGGTCACTAAGCACTTGGTTTCCCACTGTATCTTAGCCTGTTCTACCTCCATCTCATGAGAAGCCTTGTGGTTAAGATCACACACTCCGGTGCCAAATACTGTCTGGGCTTATCCCAGCTCAGCTACTGATTAGCTTTGTTACATAGGCAAATTACTCAATTTCTCAATGCATTAGAATCATCATTTAAAAAATAATTATAAAAACAACAATAGTTTCCTCAAGGAGTTGTTATGAGAATTAAGTGAGTTAATAGGTGTCAAGCACTTAGAACGGTATCTGCCACATAATAAGCTCTTTAACAATGTTAGCACCATCTATCTACCTTTGGTACTGTACAGGAGGGAATTAAAACTGGTCTGCAATGTAAGATGTTATGATCGAATTCTCTCTTATGTCATGGTTCTAACAAAGAAAATGTCTCTGCAGAAATAACTTTTCCCATTCTTAGGATAACTGTCATGGTGACTAGAATTTTTTGTTAGGTGGAATTACAGGATTGGCTGTTTTCTCCCTTCACTACACAGAAATATTGAGATTATCTACCTTCTCAGGTAGGAAGGGCTAATGATCTGTGAATCAAGTGCATAAATACAGCAAAGCTGATGAAGAAATGCTAAGACATGGTACCAAGATATGCTTGATCTTGACTCCTGTGTACAGACCACTAGGAATGGCTTTCTCAGAACTGTTGACCTTCCCAATCCATTCTTTTAAGGAGAGCAACAGGATGACAATGGTCTCTGCTCCCTCCTCCCATCTCTGCCTGACCTCTTTTATTTGGGGGACAGGGTTTCACAGGCTGGTTGTCTTTTTTCTTTAAGGTTGAGTTATTTCGTTCATTCTTTTCTGGTGGAGGGCAGAGTTTCCTCCCAAGTCAATGGGGGTCCTCAGACCCACTGGGAGGGGGAGGAGAAGAAGGAGTGAGAGCTGCAAAAAGCTACCCTTAGAATCAAATAAAATTTCAATTGAATGACCTGAACTAGCAGTTTTAAGGAGCAAATGATGAGGTTCTGTATGGAGGTTGAGAAATGCAATCATCACCGAAGGATTAAAATAAATAGTGCAATGAACCTTCGTCCTCCTTCTCCCCATGCCTCAACACCCCCTCCCCTTGACAAAAACACAAATCTACATGGGTGCACACCATTTCAGAGGGTAATTATCCAAACTGTCTAGAACAAACAAAACAAGTGCAAATGTTATGTCCATGTTTAATGAAGACTTTGGAGTAGCTCAGTGAAGTGAAACCCATTCTGCTCCGGTCACGCTTTCCCATCCCCTGACCCCTCACACATGCAACCAATAAGGGGCCTCATTTGAAATTCAGAGGCTCCGCGGCTAGGATTTAATAACAAAACTGGCACCTGTCACTTTCTCTGTATATCGGCTGCACTCTACTGCTTTAGCCATTAAAAACAACTCATCTAGGAGAAAATATAAAGTGACTGCCAAGGAATATTTACTCTTCAGGCCTCCAATGACCCCTCAAAAAGTCGTGAGGTGTGTGCAGCTAATTGTAAGGAATAAACAACTTCTAAGAAGTTATTCATATGATTTAATTTCCATCGTGCCCCTTTTTATTTTTATTTTCTTGCCCTAATCAAGTGGTAACCTGGCATTCATGTCTTTGCACACACAAACAGCTATTTTTATATGAAGAAGCTAAAACTGTCAAGTGGGTAGATGTAAGTGTGTATGTGTATTCCTAGATCTTTGGGCCGGGGAGGGTGGTATATAAGGTACAGTTTAGCCCAAAATTATTTATTTGTTTGTTTGTTTATGTTTATTTGTTTCTGGAGAGTGTGTGAGTACATCTACATGAGCAGGGAAGGGGCAGAGAGGGAGAGAGCGGGAGAGAGAGGAGACCCAAGAAGGTTCTGTGCTGTCAGCACAGAGCTCAACATGGGCTCATGAACTGTGAGATCAAGATCTGAGGTGAAATCAAGAGTCGAACGCTTAACCAACTGAGCCACCCAGGTGTCCCCCCAATTTTTTTTTAAATGCTGATATCCAGTATCATGTGGAGGAGATATGCAGCACTTAAGTGTTTAGTTTTACTGATGTAAACAGCAGAATAGATGGAAGGTAAAAAATCATTTTGGAGTCTGACTTACCTAGATGTAGCTATATAATCCTGAAATAGATTAAATACAAAATAGTTCTGGAAAGACAAGTTATCACATTTTTAAATGATCATAATGACTTTTTGAATACTTCCAAATAGCAAAAACAATCTGCCCCCCCCCTTAAAATCCCCTTACAGTAGAACAGAAAAATGAAGAGTGGCCCTAATATTCTGGCTGTTACAAGTATTTGTTTTTAAGATTCTCCACTGTCTTAATTTTAGGTCCTTCTAACCAATCCTTGGCCAAAACAAATTTGAAAGAAATAAGGGTGGACTAGCCCCACTAAACTCAGTTAACATTAGCAGGTCAGTTTCTGAATTACCTGTCATCTGTAGCAACTCATAGTTTTTATCTTATTCTGCTCTAGCTTTCAGTCTCTGGCTCTCTTAAATGATGGAACAAATTTGTCAACACTGGGGTTCGTGTTTTACAAAACAACTAAGAGCCAGGAGTAAAAAAGGTGGACCTACTTCCTAGAAAATCTGGATTAGGCGTATTGCCTCCCAAGGATCTCTGAATGGTTCAGTCAGGAATGCAACACAGTGACCTCTTTCGTAATAGACTCTAATAAAAGATCAACATATAAAATAAGGGATAATTTCACTTATGCCTCTAACAAAGGGTTAGAATTACTGTTTCTGCTTTTTCTCCTTTCTTGACATGGACATTTAGACTAGATTGGAAATCACCACTTCATTATGAGACAAATCTAAAAATATTCGGGCCTGAGCTTTTGTATAAGGAGTAGAATTGTGAAAATAAGAAAAATAAAGGCCATCGTGATTATTCTGTGATGTAATATTTTACAATATTATTTACCTGCTTTTTAGAAGCAGTGTTAGTAATCACATGAGATTATTACATAATAGTGATAGAGAAGGGACCAAAAAAGTCCAACTCATATGTTGGCCTATTATGCCTTCTATATCTCATGGCCAAAAAATGTGGCTTTTCAAGTGAATATCTGCCTGCTTTCTAGATCTTAACTTGTTGTTTGAGAAAAAAGAAGCTTCAGGTGAACCTTCATACAGATAGAGGACAGCCTCCCATATGGGCAAAGATAGGAGTTATGCTCTTAAATTTTCATAACAGAATGTCAACTCCTGCCTGCACATATGGTATCTCAAGCATATGGGTCTTTGTTTAATCAACGACCCAGAATATAGACACTTCAGGCGGTTTTCAGGAAATTCAATCTTTAATTGCCTTTGATCCTATACTTACTACAACCTTGTTTGGAGATAGCCAATATTTAGGAAATCTAGTGTAAGTAACATGTTAACACTCTCTTCCTTTAGGATCTCCATACTCCATACCTACATTAGATAAATAATCAGAAACCAAGCTATTGACCTCTATTATCTTAGGCAGTTTGCAGAAAGAATTTCACTAAACTTAGCATAATGTTATGCCTTCCATTGTGATAGAAATCATAGAATAAAGATCCATTTAAACACAATTTCTGGATATTAAGAAAAAATGTCAGAAATGAACTCAGATGCCCACATTTTTGCCTATCCTAAACCACAATATATGGCCAAAAATTCATTGAACCATGTGTGATAATAGGGTTTATTTCTGGAAATGACTGTGGGCATAGATATTATAGATATGATAGAAATAATAGAAATAGAGACTCACAGAGATCTATTCCGCTATAACAATAAGGGAAATAAAAAGCCATGCAACTGGTGGGTAAACAATTTTAAAGAATTCATAAAAGACTGAAGGAAGACAGGATTGAGAGAGGAAAAAAGCAACCAAAAATCCACAAGAACATGCCTGTTGAAGTAGAAGTGGCTCTGGGAATGTTTCACTCTTGAGGCAACAGAGACAAGGAGTGGAAGAAGGCCCTATGGCAATTATCAGAGCCATTATTTGAAAAAATCCATTCAGAGCACCTGGGCATCCTGGCTTTTATCCCTCCACAGCTTGTCATAAGTAGGTTGCAACACGACAATTACCTACCACCCCCCACCTCCGCCAGGCTAAAGCAGAAAGTCTGGGTACTCAGGGAAGGAAAGAAGAGAGGCAGCAAAGGGAGTTGAAAGGGAGTGAGAAGAAAGAGGGAAACACTTTACCCAGAAGATAAGCTACTGGCACACTTGTCCCAGTCCTACATCCTGCCCCCCGCAACAATCATCTCAAAAGTATGATCTTAAGTAAGAATCAACATGTATGCATAAACAAAGAGAAATTCACAAACATAACACAAACACAAAGATGAGAGCAGATAAGGAAGAATCACCAGATAAAGTTAAGTTCAACCAACATCATTAAACACCAAATGAAATCAACCAAAGAACACTTGAGAAAAGAGAGCAGTCCAAACTGAAAAAAACAATAAATGTTACTGAATCTCATAGAGATCAAAATCTATACCATCCATTAAAAAACACAAATAGTTACCTAGTAAATGAATGATGCTGAAAAATTTAAACACACTGAAACATATGGAGTAAATTGCAGAATGGACATAACAAAGTTGGGGAGAAGCGAGAGAACGATAAGTCAAAGAATTCTCCTAGAATAACCACTAAAAGACAAAGAGATAAAAATCATTAAATAAAAGTAAAGACAAATTGAGACTGTGTCAAGGAGGCCAACATCTACTTAAAACATTCTAAAGAGAGCAGAGACCAGAAAGGGGGTGGGGAGGGGGGGAGTGGGGATAAACAGAAATAAAAAGTAGAAGAAATCTTTCCAGAACTAAAGAGAAAAAAAGACCCCATTACTGAGAAGACTCATTCTCCAAGGTAATGAGAAAATAGCTATCCTAAGCACACTTTGGAAAAAGTTCAGAAAGATAATTAGAAAATCACAAAATGCTTTTGAAGAGAATGCTGCCTGCAAAGCCAAAAGAATCAGATTGACATCAACCTTCCCATTGACAACACTAGGTGCTAGAAGAGAATGAAGTAATATCCACAAAGTTCGGAAATAACATTATTTTATCCAAAATCTTATGTCCAATCAAACTAGCCCTCAAGTGTAAGAGCAAAAGAAATGTACACTTTACAGACACTCTTTTTTTTTTTTTCAACGTTTATTTATTTTTGGGACAGAGAGAGACAGAGCATGAACGGGGGAGGGGCAGAGAGAGGGAGACACAGAATCAGAAACAGGCTCCAGGCTCTGAGCCATCAGCCCAGAGCCTGACGCGGGGCTCGAACTCACGGACCGCGAGATCGTGACCTGGCTGAAGTCGGACGCTTAACCGACTGCGCCACCCAGGCGCCCCCAGACACTCTTTTTAAGAAAAGTTACAGAAAGTCATATGCCACTAAAACAAAAGTATACATAAGGAGATACAGGACATTCACAGTTAATTTTTTTTTAATGTTTATTGTTAGAGAGAGAGAGAGAGAGAGAGAGAGAGAGAGAGAGAGAACGAGCAGGGAAGGGGCAAAAAGAGAGCAAGACACAATCTGAAGCAGGCCCCAGGCTCTGAGCTGTCAGCACAGAGCTCGACATGGAGCTCGAACTCATGAACCACAAGATCATGACCTGAGCTTAACCGACTGAGCCAGGACACTTATAGTTAAGTCTGAATAATTACATATGCATAATTTAAAGAAATAATCTGAAATCAAAATCTTGAATGATCTCAACATATGAGATGGTGGGGAAGAGAGAGATGAACACAAGCTAAGATTTTGTCATCCTCAGGGGAGCAAAACACACTGATTAATGCTAAATATAAACAATGACCAAAAAAAGTTTAAACGTATGTATTAAAAACTTAGAATTCTTGAAATAGAAGGAAATTAAATTTAAAAAATAATTCAGTCATTCCCACATTGGACAGAGACAGGAAAGAAAGGAAGGAGAAAGAGTAGGGAAAAGATGATCCGTAGTGAATAAAGATAGCAGTAAGGTCAAGTCCAAGCACAGCAGTAATCACACATGTCTGAGCTACTGAATTCTTCTATTAAAAAAGAAATTCAGAAGGGTAGGGAAAAAAACACAATATATATGGTTTACAGAAAGTACACATAAAACAAACTGATATAAAAATTTAGAATATAAAAGAATAACAATTAACTCAAAATTAGAACACAAATGAATAAGGCAAAATACCAGCAGTACGTATAAAGAAAAAAAGATTTTTTATCCCCAGAACATGTTAATCAGAAAAGAAGGAGAGAAAAGGAAAAGAGAAACCAACAAATAGAAAATGGGCAAAGTATGTGAACAGTATGTCTGAAAGTACTCATAAGTAAATGTGATCAACCTCACTCATAATCACGATTGTACAAGATTTAAAACGCAACATGATTTTCACCCATCAAATTAAAGTGAAAAAGTTAAAGTGAAAAAGTCCACCAAGGAAAAATAGTAAACAACCTAAATGCTCATCAAGTAGGGAGATATTAAGTTATAATACACCTATATTACAAAATCATAAAAAGTATCATAAAAAAAGGTATTGTGCATCTATTACATAGCGACATGGTAAAAATCTCCAAAAAACACCTGTGAGGCCAAAAATCAAATTTTAGAAGATAGTTTAATCCCATGAATTTCAACCAAGAAGAAAATCTGTGGGGGGGGGGCATGCATTCCTGTGTGTGTGCAAATTTACATGTTAAAAGGACTATAAGAATACACACTAACTGGTAATAACAGTTCCTTCTGTGAAAGAAAGTAGGATATAGGGCTAGAAAATGGAAGACTTAGTTTTTATCCTATACCTCAGAATTATTTGCACCTTTTCTGATAAGAATGTATTTATACATGAACTTCTGTAATTACACAGGGATATATTATGTAAAACTGTGGTTGAAGACATATACAACTTTTTCTCTTATTCGTTTAGCAAACACTTACTGAACACCTATTATGTTCAGGTTCTGTGATGTTCAGACTTTATCCCACATAAGAAGTACAAAAGTGAGTCACCCTCCAAAATAAGGGAAAATTAGATTTTACATGCATTCAAACAAGTTTGTTGTGGTGGAGGTGAATGCAAAATGATGTGAAAGCCAGTTGTAGACAGTAGGAGATACAGGAATGAGATTATGAGGTTGTAGGTAAAGTCTGTGGTGGCATTATTCCAACGCAAATTTTGAGTTAAAAATAGCTTCTCTCTTAAAAAAAAAACACACGCACACATATATGTGTGTACACATACAATGATACAGTGATAAAACTCTCAATTTTGATGTTTCTTTGTTCTTTTACTCAAATGATAAGTCAGAGGAGCTAGAAAACAGGGCAAAGCACGCTAACTCCTGATTGTGACAAAACCTTGTCCACATTGAAGTTTGTTATTTTCTTCAGTGAAATATGTGGGTTTTTTTAAGTCTTCCTATAACTTACATTCCCCACTGAAAGCGCTACTTACACGTTCACTGTCTGCACTACGATGTGGGTAGTCATTTGGAGAAAAGTAATATGTAAGTGAAAGTGCCATCCAGCATTTCATCCAGGGTTCTTAGGTACCCAATTGTTACATGTGGAGAAGGGATGAAGTTACAAAGGAAAGAACGCAGAGTACTTAATGTGTGGCAACAAGGTCAGCTAAAGTCATGCAGAATACGAGTGGTGATCAGAAAATAACACTGTAGAATACACACCTTTCTTTGGTTCCTAAGGCTCTAATACTGTGCTGAAGCTACATGATCTTGTATTTATACACTATCTGGGTTTAAAGCTGGTACATTATAATGAATAATTTAATAAATCTACAGCCTACATGCAAAGAGAAAAAAAAAAAACAAAATGTAATTATAACCTTGTGAAATGCCTTCCACAACAGCAAGAAGTCTTAAGGGCAAGTGGATTTAATAGATTCAACGACTACCATATCATAATAATTCAAATTTGATTTTCTTTCTTCTGCTTTTCCAGCCTCAAAAATATTGCTTATTATTTCATTAAATATCATAAATGTTGAATTCTGATTGTAGAATAATACTATAAATTTGAGTTGAGGATTTACTTTTACCATTAGTCTTTATATATCAACAGATTTTTTTTTCCTCCAAATTAAGATCTTCCATTATCTAGAACTAACTATGTAAAAGAAGCCTCTAAAAGGTAAAAATTATATTGGGGCACCTGGGTGGCTCAGTCAGTTAAGCGTCTGACTTTGGCTCAGGTCATGATCTCACAGTTCGTGGGTTCAAGCCCCGAGTCAGGCTCTGTGCTGACAGCTCAGACCCTGGAGCCTGCTTTGGATTTTATGTCTCCCTCTCTCTCTGTGCCTCCCCCACTCACACTTTCTCTCTCTCTCTCTCTCTCTCTCTCTCTCTCTCTCTCTCTCAAAACTAACATTAAAAAAATTTTTTTGAAGGTAAAAATTATAAATTTAATAAAAGTATATCAAAATTATCTGGTACAGTCCAGCAGTTGAGTGTTTGGGTACTTAATTTCACTGAATAAGGAATCAAGCAAGCCCTATTTATTTGTTTCAACGTATTTGGAAAATCTTTTAAAAGTCCATCCATCTGTCCTTCTTAGTAACTGGAATTAAATTTCTTGCCAATTAAGAGTAATATTCCTTAAATGTGCCATGGCTAGAAAAACAACAGTTGGCAAGATCAGGGCTCATTTAAAAAATAGGGAGTTAGGACTAAAACATTAAGATTAATGTTGAATACATGTGTATGTGTTTAAAAAAGAAAACAAACTCTTGAGAGTAAATGTATACAAAACCCCCCAGAAATGCCAGATAATTCCTTTCATAAATTACTTTCTTATGTAATTCAAGAAACATTCCTGAAAAACAGATTCTCTCCTAAAAACTATACCTCTTTTTCAATTCTCCCGTCTAGCACCGAATGACCTGAAATTTAAAATCTTTTACACTCCGCATTCTTTCCTGATTCAGTTTTTAAAATCTCAACAACATGCTTTGTAACCACTTGACCTTTTAACAGACTATCCAAATGCCCAAAGGATGCAGAATCTGATGTACAGAAAAGCAAATTTGTATCTAAATTTGGTATTTCTTTCTATTTCAAGCCTACACAGCTGGGAGCTCAATTTCAGTCAGGGATTTTAGCCTCTCCTTTTCCTAGAGTCGTAAAAAAGTTGAAAAGCATTCAAAGGGGCACCTCTCCATCCACATTGGCATGCTCTGACATAGCCATATCTCTATTCATTGTGAGACTATAGGTCTACTGAAGCAAAATGCTACTCTGCTGGCTTTGGAGGTGGAGACAGAAACAACAAGCCCAGGAATGCAGCTCTAGAAACTGGAAAAAGCAAAGAAACAGAATCTCCTCTGGAGGAATCATGGTCCTGCCAACACTTTGGTTTCAGCACAGTGAAACTGCTTTTGGACTTCTGGCCTCTAGAATTAATAAAGTGGATGACAGTGCCCTTCACTGACATCCAACTACCTTACAAACTGGCAATTAATATGTTTCAGTATCTGGGCAGGAAAAAACTAGGTGTGCACAGGTGACCAAGACACGGAAGATGATTGAAGAAGGTTTTCCTAGATCCTTCCTTGTTCCAGAGCCCATGGGCTCTTCAGGTGCTACCCTGGATACATGGAAAATTATAGGCTTGAAATATGGGAAACTTTTCTTGGTGCCCCCAGGCACCTAAAAAGATTCTGTTCCTCTAGTGCTTGGTACACCACAGAAAATTCTGAGAGGCTTTCTCTGGATCAGCTGCCTACAGAGACAACCATATATAGATTTATGTTCTCATGTTAGCTGGGAATGGGGAAAGGGTAATGTTTTCCCACATTTGCAAATCCCACTCTGGGATTGGGTGCAATTTTTCTCAGATCCTCAAGTCCCTCTGGGGGTTTTATCATCATCCTCCACTTAGATTTGCCCTGGATGGTGTGGACAAGGACCCTATCAGGAACCTACTACCGTATCACCTATCTTCACTGCTACTATGAATTTTCCCCTACAAAGGGATCTTCTCTAGTCTTGAATATAGGAAACCTTGCCCTCTGTCTTCAGAGATTTTTCCAAAATCTTTTGTCTTACACCCATTAAGCAAGCAAGATAGTCTTCTGCTCTTTCCTTTGTCATGGGAAATTCATAGTATAACCTCCAGGCTTTTGTTTCCAAAAACTTTAGCCCACCCAAAGAAGTAAGTTTTAAAGTGAGAAGAATTTCTCCTGAAACAAAAATGTATTCTTGGGGTTTCTGAAAAGGGTTTCATTCATTCATTCATTCAGATATACTAAGAGTCCCCCAAGCAACGGAGATCTGTGTTCCTCAGAGTCTCACAGGTTGGGAAGTACAGTCTAGGGGTAAATATGCTTGATACTCCAGGGTTCCCGTCACACCAAAGTTTCTAGTGCCCAAAGTATGGCACGGAAAGACCTGAGAGGTAGGCCTAGTGTGAAATGTATCATCCGCTTGCTACTTACATCTCTAACCCAAGGTTGGACATTTAGATAAATTCTCATTCTCTAAACTTCAGGAACAATAATTCATTTATTTATAGATGAGTTATGGTTTAAATGCTAATGGAAGTTACAAGGGTGTAGCAGGATATTGGAAGGGCTCACGATAGTGATCTGGACTGGAAAAGGTCTCATATTTATCAGGCTGCTCTTCAAGAATTTAGGTGGATGAGGTCCCAGGGAATGAAAAGAGGAGAGGCAACAAGAGAACAGAGGCATATTAAGGTTCGACAGGAAAAGGGAAAGAGGAATTCTGGAAACGGAATGAGATTGGTAAGGTGAGGAGAAAGGGGAGCCCAGAGGCAAGGCATAGAAGATTTCAATAAGGAGGAGTCATTGACCTGCTTGAATGCAGGAACCTTTTCAGTAGATGCTGGCACAGAGCAAATCAAACTGTAGTGCACTGTGATGCTTTAGTGTCATCTGAGAATATGTTTCTAGAACTACAGTATATCTAGATAAGAGAGGAAAAATAGGAGGTCATTTAGGAATTACCTTACCCAATATGGCTTCCCTTGTCACTGAAGGCCAGTGGCTATTCTTTTTCATTTTCCTCATCCATTTATTCATCCATCCATCCATCCATCCATCCATCCATCCAGTCAATGGGTCTAACACTCACTGATCTTTCATGTTTCTTTAAGGTGGGTATGTGTTCTAAGTATTGTACTTAGCATTTGAATTTTAAAATGTATGGGACATGGGGCGCCTGAGTGGCTCAGTTGGTTAAGCGGCCAATTTTGGCTCAGATCATAATCTCACCATTCATGAGTTTGAGACCCACGTCAGGCTCCATGCTGACAGCTCAGAGCCTGCATCAGATTCTGTGTCTCCCTCTCTCTCTGCCCGTCCCCCACTCACACTCTCTCTCAAAAATGAATAAAAATTAATAAAAATTTTTTTAAAAATAAAGCGTATGGGACTTCTCCTCAACGAAACTATGGGAAAATAAATATGAAAAATATGGAAATGACATTGTAAACATATCAACACATACATAATGCCAAAGGGTAACCCAAGAAAGAAAGACTCCACTTGGAGGAGTTATTAACATTTGAAAAATCTGCAGCTAGAATCATCTGCCTTATTCACTAATCCTTTCATTCATTTCTTCTAACCAGTATGTAGTAAGTACTACCATGCTTAAGGCATTTCATTGGAGCTAGGATTACAGTAGTAAGACAGACAGGGCCTTATCTTCACAGCTTAAGAGCAGAGCAGTCTCAGGACATAAACTTAGTGGTTTCTAGCTGCCCCAGGGCAAACAGGTAATTATTTGTTTAAAAGTTTGCTTCTTTTCAAAATATGAACATCATATAAGATTGAATGGAAAGAACGCTCAAGAGACTTGTTTATTAGTGGAGTACATGACTGTTAATATAGAGATTTGCCATTTATTTTGGTTGTCCAGAGACTTTCATTATTCAGGCTCACACTCTTAGTTCTCTTTTATATAGAAAGGATATGTTTGGACACTCAGGAAGAGTCTCTACTCCACAGGCCATTCAAATTGCTCCATAGCCAGAAAGGCAGGAGCAGTGACTTCATCCATCTCTAACTCATAGAATCCAAACAACTGCAAAAATGAGGCAGAGATACTGACTTCATGAAATTTATGAGACGTGAGAAAAAAGAAACCTATAAAGCAGAAATATATAGTTTAAGTTGCTAGTGATATTTTCTCAGCATTTTGAAGATATTATCTCATCATCTTCTGGCTTCCATTTATTGCTATTAGCAAACAAGCTGTCAAATCTGTTGTTGATTTACCCACAAAGGATAGCACGACTGTTATGAAGTTCTCCTTGGTATGTTGCTGCTGCTGTTGTTGTTGTTGTTGTTGTTGCTGTTGTTTTTCAGCTTGTTTAAGTGTGGACTTCACTTTATGACCCACTGGACTTCTTGAATCTGAGAACTTTCCATCAATTCTTTAAAAATTTCAGCAATTGTCTCTTAAAATGGAGTGAATAATGATGGGAATAAAAGGTACAGCACAGGGAATATGGTCAATGGCATTGTATGGTGACAGATGGCATCTACATTTGTGGTGAACATAGCAAAATGTACAGAGATATGTCAAATCACTATGTAATACACCCAAAACTAATCTAACAGTTTATGTCAACTCTACTCAAACACAAAAAAAATTGTTTTTTTTAAATATTGCCTCTTTGGGTGCCTGTGTGGCTTAGTTGGTTGAACATCTGACCCTTGATTTTGGCTCAGGTAATAACCCAAGGTTGTGGTATTGAGCCCTGCATCAGGCTCCATGCTGAGTGTGGAGCCTGTTAGGATTCTCTTTCTCTCTCCCTCTGCCCCTCTCCCCTGCTCACACTCTCTCTCTCTTTGTAAAATAAAAATATATATATTGCATCTCTACTATTCTCCTAGATGTCAGTTTGATTTTTTATCTTATTCTCCATTCTCTGAATCTCTTATTCATTCATATTTTGTATCATTTTATCTTTCTGTTCTGTATTCCATAGAATATCTTCAACTCTATTTCTGGATAACTAATTATCTTTTTAGCACTGTCTAACCCAAAGATCAGCAAATTATGGCCCAAATCTGGCCCATATATTTATACAAACAAAAAGAAGATTATGAGACAAAGAACAATGACAAAAAAAAAAAAAAAGAATATGAGACAAGGGAAAAGAAATAAGTCTGGCCCTTTATAGAAAAAGTTTGCTGCCCCCTGATTAATCTGCTCTTGAAACTTTCCACAGAGTATTTAATTTCACTTATATCTATTTGGTTCATTTTCAAGTTGACTATTATTTGCTTTAACTCTTGCTTCTGAGTCATATTGTTGGTTCACTTTTGTATGTCTTTAATAATATTTTTTTTTATTATTACACATCCTAACATTCTAATATCTAAAGACTTTTGGATCTGGCTTTACTGCTTATTGTTTCTGCTGACTCTCACTCTTGGTGTTTGTTTGTTCTTCTTCAAGGCTTTGTTACTTTTCTGTTGTGAGCCCATAATCATTAGTACTCTATCAGAGGCAAGTCTTTTAGAACTGGATTGAAGGTGTTTTCCTTCAGTAGAGGATATTGTTTGTTTCTGCAGGCACTTAGAGGCACTACCTACCTAGGTACACTTTTTAAAATAATTCTCAACTTACACTTTTTATTTCAAGTAAATGATATGAACTCAGGCTCCAAATTTGTGGCTTTTGGCCACAAATTCTCCAAAAAGGATTTTTTCTTCTCTACCTGAAGTCAAAATGGGGACAATTTTCTTGCACTCTGTGTTGTGGAGTACCTTTTGTTCCATTTCATTTCCCTGAAGGGTGTAGATTTTTCCAGATCACATAAGACTTCAGACAGGGAAAGGAATGGTAGCCTTTCATTCTACTTCTCACCTCTTGGATGTCTCAGATTTTTCTCTTTGCCACCTCCACTCCCAGGCAGCCACTGAAACCCAAGCTCTAGGCTTCTCATTATCAGCAGATATCTCTGATTAATAGATATTTCTGGCACCCAGTGACTTCAGTGCTCACTAATTTCCCTGGACTCCTGATCTTGCTTCTTAGGGCATCTGTTTAAAAGAGGACCTAAAACTATATTATCTGGCATTTTTAGGTATTTTATGGTGGAAGGTTTTCATGATTCTAACTTATTATATTTGCCACTAAGTGAATCTTATAAATACATTTATAATAAATTAGTTATTTAATTCATTACAGTTTCCATGGCTTTAGAACTTTCCAAACCATATACATATACAAACATATATACATGTATGTATATATTTATATAATATATATACATGTATATATATATATATATACACACATGTGCATATGTATATGTGTATATGTGTGTGACTATATACATATCTGTGGATATATATACGCGTATGTGTGTGTGTATATATATATATATATATATATATGAATTTACCAGTATCTATAGAAATAGTCAACTGTACTGATTTTGAAGCTTTTATCTCTCAGTTCTTAATCAACCCTGCCATATATATATATATATATATATATATATATATATATATATATATACAGTGCTTGTAATACAGGGGCTATGCTTCTGCTAAATATGTTTCTCCTTTAACAGTTTAAGTTCCTGCTATATTCCACCAACAGGGGACAGCCCAGGGGACATCTAGAAGGTTGGGGGAGGAAACAACATTTGCTAGCCATTCTTATCAGTGTTGTCCCAGAACAGGCACTTAGTTTGATAGTACAGCAGCTTTTTCTAGCTTCTTCGGGCACTCCCTGAAATGGACCATCACTCTGCCTCAGAAGTATTACACCAACAGGCCAGTGTCCCCCTCCTCAGAAGTCTGGGAACCAGCTCCACTGGGTCCCTTCAGAGCTCCTGAACAGGCAGAATTCCCTTTTCAGAAATCTGAATCCCAAACTGTGCTGCCTCTCCTCTGGGTTTACTGCTTCTAATAATTTCAATATCCTCACTCTGTTCCCCCAGCTCTAGGCCTGATAGCTGCTTCCTGCAGTTCTTATATCTGTATTACCTCATGGTTGTTGTTTTGTTTTTTTCAGTCCTCCAACCCTTGTTTAACAATTTCCTATATTAAATTCTCTCTGTTGACATATCTGTTTCTGTTTCCCTAAGCACAGCATCTCCATGAATAAGTGTTCAGTTAATACTTGGCTTCAGTAATTCCCAATGACGAAGAGAGCGCGGGAGGGATAGACGAAGAGAGCGCGGGAGGGATAATATTCAGCTGGCTTTTTTTTTTTCAACGTTTATTTATTTTTAGGACAGAGAGAGACAGAGCATGAACGGGGGAGGGGCAGAGAGAGAGGGAGACACAGAATCGGAAACAGGCTCCAGGCTCTGAGCCATCAGCCCAGAGCCTGACGCGGGGCTCGAACTCACGGACCGCGAGATCGTGACCTGGCTGAAGTCGGACGCTTAACCGACTGCGCCACCCAGGCACCCCTATATTCAGCTGGCTTTTGACAGTATACCTGTACTAGTTGATTCCTTCCAACATCTGCTCTGATTAGTCAGTGTCAGAGCTATAACGGTGGTTAAATATTTTGAATATGAACCATGACTCTCACTGCAGACACTGAGATAATCCTTTTGATATTCAGTATTGCTGATGACTGAGATTTAATTTGTATATAAGTCATTTGGCTGTAAATGTTACTGGCAGACAAAATCCTGCTGTATTAGGGTTAAAGAATGACCAAAGACATTTCTGGCCTTGCTGTCTTTAATTTGATACTATATCATGCAGGCCAAAGGAAAGTACCCATTCAATCAGCCACTGTACTGCTTGCTTAATGCCAATTTTATTTGAACATACACATCTCTTACTGCACCATATATTGTTTCTGTGTTTCTAACTCATCAAATAAGTATAGGCACCCCTTTGTGGTACTGATAAAGCCAGAGGGGAATGCTAAAGAACACAGTATGGGGAGTGTGGAAATGTGACTATAATATATCCTCTTGATCAGAGAGATCACACTGAATTGAATGTATCTACTTGTTTAAGATGACACTTCATGGGTTCGTACAGGTCACGACTTCCCTGAGCTCTGTCATTTGCCAGACCAAACTTCTGAAACCTTATGGTTGTCAATGGGAAAATCTTCCAAAAGAAATAATTTACACAGCCTCCTATAGACTTGATATACCTACAAAATATATTTGCTTTAGTCCCAAATCAGGGCCCAGCACAAAGTTCCACACTAGCATCTGAAAGCCACTTATAGCACAGCCATCTAAAGCAATTGTAAAAATATTGCTGACTCCAATTTGGTAAGGATGGGTTCTAGTAGGTGAAATAATATTCAGGAGCCATTTTATTGCTAGGGGTTGATAATATCCTTGTAGTGTGATACATAATAATGGGCAACATGTATGAGCATATATGGTATGTCTGTTCTAAGTGCTTCACATGCCTTAACTTATTTTAACCTTCAGGGTAATATTGTTATTGTCTTCATCATAGGAATAAGAGACAGAGGGATAGAAAGATGCACAATTTGCATAAAATTGCACAGCTTGAAACTGGTAGACACAGGATTTATACCAATACATTCTGACTCCAGCATCCATGTACTTGAACCACCATACCATGCTGCCTGGGAGATAATCATCAAGTCTCACATGTGGCAATTAACACCCCCTCTGAATTATCAAAGTTCCAAAGAACCAGTGTCGAGATTCTCAACACTGAACTATACGTGAGAAAAATCAAATTTCAATGCCAAAATATTCTTACTCATATCTAAAAGCAAAATATACCTGCACCTTTACAAAGAGTTAATAAAGAGACCTTTATTCATGTAGCATCAGTGAAATTTTTGATCATATCAATTAACTAATCAGTAACATATGGATTAACGTTACCTGGAAATACATCTAAGGTTACCTACTTTTTTTTTTCTTTAAAGAAAACACATCTGGTATTTCTCTATGCCAAGAAAGTTTGGAAAATATTTTGCACTGCTCGGAATACTCAAAAACAATTCCATATCTTCTACCTCACAGGTGTTTGATGTGAAAGAAGCAGAGAGAACACCAAAACTACTATGATAACACAGGGATGTTTTACAATACAAAGGGCCTAGTGTAGACAGAATGTTAGAGCACTAAGAGGAAACTGAAAAAAAAAAAACAGGAGAGATTTTATGTGATTTGTTTCACCACATCTGAATGTTTGAATGTGTTTATAGGGAGGAGACAAATATTGTGGTATAAATCATCTGTCAACAAGCTAATGTCTTTTAATAGCAAATTATTAAAAGGTGCTTTTATTGAATTTACCACTTGAAACTAACTGCTTTGTTTCCATTATCCTTATTTGATGGTTTCTATGATTACAGAGGCTATCAAAATATATTTAGTTTGTCAAAGTGATCATCTTTTTTTTTTTAAGTACTGATTTAGCTTCAAGGAGATAAACTTTGTTGAGAACATACTGATTTATCTTTTGGCAATCTGTAAAGGGAGAACCTTATTTTAAGCAGTCTTTTGATATGGTAGGATTTCATAATGAGAATTAAACAAACAATAAGGGGGAGTAGAGATTGGAAGTGTCATCAGAGGCAGGGGAATATGGTGGCTAAGAGCATGTGCTATAGAGTCAGTTAGAAATAAATTTAAATACTGGCTCCACTATTAACTATGTGAACCCTCAACAGTTTTATGAACACTATGTTCATTATGTTTAGGGCCTGTATTTAGCAATGTGTGTACATGGCAGGTACTCAATGAAAACGCTTAAGAGTTGAGTTGTGCAACCTTCATTTTGTACTATACATTTTATGGTAGGTGTCCCCCACTTTTTGAAAGTTTGCATTATGCCACTTTGCTTTTATAAAATACTTATATTAGTATCTGTTTTTCCTAGCCAAAAGAAACCTGAAGAGAATTTTCACTTTCACAGAAAAAGCCAAAAAGCAAAAATAGTGTGTTCAGCATTTGTTTTGCATCAAGCCTTACAGAGGCAGCAAGCACCTTGAGCAGGAAGAGTGGCCCCACGAAGCTCCTTTCCCAGAAACCACACTCAACCTCTCAGCATCAAGCCACCATACCTCTGAATTCTGTCTGTGAGCATCTGTGCTTTATTTCAATTTTATATTGTGTATCTGTTAGCAACATGTATACTAAGGTTTCAGAAAAGCTTAAGAGAAGTTATTTTTTAGATCAGAGAATGTTCAAAATTTTTTCCATATAAATTAATGGTAGTTGCTCCTTGGCTTTATGCCATTTCAGCTTATGAAAGGTTTCATAAGAAACTTGTATATCTGAAACATTCTCTCACCTTACCTGTGCCTCTAGAGAATGTCTACTCCTACTTTACTGAAGTCTTCTCTGACAATCTTCCAACCCTTCATTCTCTATTTTGTTTAATCCCTTCCATCTCTATCGTTGAAGAATACCCAGTCTGTACCTTTGTTAAAAAACCAATCAAAATGCATGGTTTTCTTTACTTGCACATCTGTTTTTCCTAACTAAAGCAGGAGGTCCTTAAGGGCCAAGAATGGTCATCTTTGTTTTTTTGTTTGTTTGTTTGTTTTTTAAAATTTTTTTTAATGTTTTATTTATTTTTGAGACAGAGAGAGACAGAGCATGAACGGGGGAGGTGCAGAGAGAGAGGGAGACACAGAATGGAAGCAGGCTCCAGGCTCTGAGCCATCAGCCCAGAGCCTGATGCGGGGCTCCAACTCACGGACCGCGAAATCATGACCTGAGCTGAAGTCGGACGCTCAACCGACTGAGCCACCCAGGCGCCCCGAGAATGGTCATCTTTGTATCACTAGGTCTTAGCATAGGGTCAGGCATTTGGTTAGTACTTGCTAAATAAATGAATAAGTGACAGAAAAGTGAATGAATAAATAAGTTAGAGGTTTGCTTGTTTTTTAAATTAGTTCAATGCTCAAATTGGAATGTAGGATTTGTAATAAACCACAGCAGAGGGTTTGATTGAAAATACTTGGAGGGGTGCCTGCATGGCTCATTTGGTTCAATGTCTGACTCTTGATTTTGGCTCAGGGAATGATCCCAGGTTACGGGATCGAACTCCTGTCAGGCTCCTCACTGAGCATGGAGCCTGCTTGGGATTCTCTCTCTCCCACTGCATCTCTCCCAAGCTCATGTGCTCTCTCTCTCTCTCTCTCTCTCTCTCTCTTAAATACAAAATTAAAAAAAAGAAAATATTTGGGCTAAAAGAAAAAAAATAAACATATAATATATGCCACAAAATCTAATACTAAACCAATTAACCACCAATTTAACTATTATGAAAACTAATATGGGAGAAAAGTGAAAATGATTTCTCATTGAATCAGAAAAAATGACATTTCATAGACTAGGGTGAGAAAGATCCACAAAACATTATCTCTTTGCATTTAGGAAAAGGTCACACCTAAACCATTTTAGAGATGAATATTTATCCTCTTCTTAATCTCCACTTCTTATCTCCAAAAAGGAAGTGTCATGCACATTAAACCATTTTTTTGTATTTGCCAAAATCTTCTCTATGATTTTATTTATATAAATTATTAATGTCTATTATCAGTAGGGACTTAAAGGAAGAAAAGAAAAGGAATTGATTATTCATTGTTATCAGTATGTATTTCCAGTATCAGTATTTGAACTTTTATGGCTCTGGAGAACACCTTTCCAATTATGACCAGTTAAAATAATGCTAGCTCTTTTTATGTTATGGTGTAAAGCTGCGTTTCTATACATAATTTGAGATCTAGTTATGGAATTCACTAGCTTCTGTTGGCTGTTGGAAGTTTTGTGAAGCGGACCAAGGAATTATTGGGGAACTATTTTTTAATTACCTAATTTTACTTATTTCTTCATTTACTTATTTAAATTTAATCAATTCTAATTAAATATAAGGCAAGGTTCTAATCCTTCAACTTCACAAACACACAAATAATTGTCATCTTGAATCAAAGTCCCGTATACATTCTTTGAGGGTATTAATGGGGGCAGGGCAAGCAGGAAAGAGCAGTAAGTTCTGTCTAGGTGATTAGATACTTCAAAGTCCATTGGAGACCTTAAGAAAATTGTCCTAACTTGTATTTAAGCTTTTTAAAATCCAGATAGAATTTTTATATCATAGAGCTTACCTTTATTTTGAGATTTTTTCCAGTTTTACTGAGAAATAACAACATTTGTCACTATATAAGTTTAAAGTACACAAGATGAAGGTTTGATTTACATGGTTTGTGAAAGATTACCAAAATAAGATCAGTTAACATCCATCTTTTCATACAGACACTATAAAAAAAATGGAAGAAGAAAATAAATCATCTCGTGATGAGAATACTTAGGATTTACTCTCTTATCATCTTTCCTATATATCACACAGCAGTGATGGCTACAGTCATCATGTTGAAGAATGCAACATTTAAAATGTACAATTTACTGGGTTTTAATACACTGACAAGGTTGTGTGACTATCACCACTATCTAATTATAGATCATTTTAATCACCCCAAAGAGAAATGCCATACCCTTTAGCAGTTATCTCTATTTTATGTCTCCTCAATCCCTAGTAACTACTAATCTATTTCTTTGGCATTAATTTTCCTATTTTGGGATTTTCATATATATGGAGTAATACAATTCATGGACTCTTGTGTTCAGTTTCTTTCATTCAGCATAATGTTTTCAATGTTCATCCATATGCATGTATCAGTAGTTCAATAATTTTTATGGCTGAATAATATTATATTGTATGGATATACCAAATTTTTTAATCCATTTAGCAGTTGGCAAACATTTACATTGTTTCCAATTTGTGGGTATTATAAATAATGCTGCTATGAACATTATTACAAAGTTTTTGTATGAACATATGTTTCCAGTTCTTTTCCATATATACCTAGTAGTGAAATTGCTGGGTCATTTGGTGATTTTATATTTCCCATTTTGCAAAACTGCCTGTTTTCCAAGGTGGCTGCACCATTTTATATTTGCACTAGTAATGTACGAGAGTTCTAACTACTCTACCTCTTTGCCAACATTTGCTATTTAACATTTCTAAGAATTATACCCATCCTGATGAGTGTGAAGTGAAAGCATTTTAAAATAATCTTTTTCTTATTTCTACATTATTAAATCAGAAGGAAAACGTTTCTCAATTATCACATAGATATAGAATATGCATCATTTTCTAACACACATGAAAAATTCAATTTAAAAAACTGTATACTTGTACTGGAGTGGAAGAAAAACAACTGACACCACAGAAATACAAACAGCTATAAGGGGATATTATAAAAATTATATGCCAACAAATTGGACAACCTACAAGAAATGGATAAATTCCTAGAAACATATAATCTTCCAAAACTGAATCGGGAAGAAATATAAAATTGGAACAGATCTATCACTAGCAATGAAAATGAATCAGTAATCAAAAATAAAAAACAAACAAACAAACAAAAAAACCTCCCAACAAAGTCCAGAATCAGATGGCTTCGCAGGCAAATTCTACCAAACATTTAAAGATGAGTTATATCTATTCTTTTCAAACTATTCCAAAAAATAGAAGAGGAAAGAAAGCTTCTACATTCATTCTATAAGGCCATCATTACCCTGATACCAAAATCAGATAAAGATAATACAAAAAAAAATAGGCCAATATCTTTGATGAGCATGGATGCACAAATCATCAACAAAATATTAGCAAATCAAATCCGATGATACATTAAAAAAATCATTCAACATGATCAAGTGGGATTAATTTCAGGGATGCAAGGGTGGTTCCATGTTTATAAATAAATCAACATGATACATCACAACAAGAGAAAGAATAAAAACTATACGATCATTTCAATAGATGTAGAAAAAGCATTTGACAAGGTACAACAGTCATTCATGATAAAAAGTCTCAAGAGAGTAAGCTTACATGGAACATACCTCAACATAATAAAGGCCATATATGAAAAACCCAGAGATAGTATCATACTCAGTGGTAAAAAACTTAAGAGCTATAATTTAGGAACAAGCCAAGGATGTCCACTCTCACCACTTTTATTCAACATAGTACTGGAAATCTTAGCCACAGCAATCAGACAAGAAAAAATAAATAAAAGACATCCAAACTGAATAAGGAAGAAGTAAAACTTTCATTATTTGTGGATGACATGATATTATACACATAGAAAACCCTAAAGACTCCAAAATAAATTCAGTAAGGTTGCAAGATAAAAACTAATGTACAGAAATCTGTTGCATTTCTATACATTAATAATGAAGTAGCATAAAGAGAAATCAAGAAAGCAATCCCATTTATAATTGTACCCAAAATAATAAAATACCTAGGAATAAATTTAACCAAGGAGGAAAAAGTGCTATACTCTGAAAACTATAAAAAAATGAAACTGAAGAAAACACAATTAAATGCTAAAATAACCCATGCTCATGGATTGGAAAAACTAATATTGTTGTAATATCCACACTAGTCAAAGTAATTTACACATTTAATGTAATCCCTATCAAATACCAACAACATTCTTCACAAAACTAGAACTAATCCTAAAACTTGTATGGAATCACACACACACACACACACACACACACACACACACACACACACAAAACCTGAATAGCCAAAGCAATTTTGAAAAAAAAAAAAAAAAAACCTAAAGGCAACACAACCCCAGATTTCAAAATATACTACCAAGATGTAGTAATTAAACCAGCATGATACTGGAACAAAAACAGACACATTGATCAACAGAACAGGATAGAGAGTCCAGAAATAAATCTACATTTGTGTGGTCAATGAATCTATGAAAAAGGAGGAAAGAATATGCAATGGGAAAAAGACAGTCTCTTCAACAAATGCTTTTGGGAAAACTGGACAGCTACATGCAAAAAAATGAAAGTGGACCATTTTCTTATACTGTACACAAAAAGTAACTCAAGTGAATTAGAGACCTAAATGTGAGACCTGAAATCCTAAAATTCCTGGAAGAAAACATAAGTAACAATTTCTTTCACATTGGCCATAGAAACATTTTTCTAGATGTCTCCTCTGGCAAGGGAAACAAAAGCAAAATAAACTATTGAGACTACACCAAAACAAAAAAGCTTTTGCACAGCAAAGGAAATAATCAATAAAACTAAAAGACATAAATAAAACCTACTGAATGGGATAAAATATTTACAAATAATATTGGGTAATGGGTTAATATGCAAAATATATAAAGAACTCATACATGTCAATAAAAAATAAGTAATCCAATTAAAAATGAGCAGAGGACCTGAACACACATGTTTGTTAAAACCATACAGATGGCCAATGGACATATAAAAAGATGCTCAACCTCACTAATCACCAGGGAAATGCAAATGAAAACCACAATGAGATATCACCTCACACCTGTTAAAATGGCTAAAATCAGAAACACAAGAAACACAGGGCACCTGGGTGGTTCAGTTGGTTAAGCATGTGACTCTTGATTTCAGCTCAGGTCATGATCTCACAGTTGATGAGTTTGAGCCCCATGTCAGGTTCTGTGCTGACAGTGTGGAGTCTGCTTGGGATTCTCTCTCTCCCCCTTCCTGTCTTTCTGTCCCTCCCCACATGCTCTCTGTCTCAAAATAAATAAATAAACTTTTTAAAAAGTTAATACAAGAAACAACTATTTCTGAGGATGTGGAGAATAAGGATCCCTTGCGCACTGTTGGTGGGAATGCAAATTGCTGCAGCCACTGTGGAGAAGAGTCTGGAAGTTCCTCAAAAAACTAAAAATAGAATTACCATATGATCCAGTAATTCCACTACTGGGCATTTACCCCTCAAAAACGCAAAAACTAAACACCTCATGTTTATTGCAGCACTATTTGCAATAACCAAGATATAGAAGCAATTCAAGGATCCATCCCTAGATGAATGGATAAAGAAGATAATAGTGTGTGTGTGTGTGTGTGTGTGTGTGTGTGTATACACGCATACACACACACACACACACACAATGGTATACCACTGAGCTATAAAAAAGAGTGGAATTTGCAACAATATGAATGGACCTAGAGAGTATAATGCTTAGTGAAATCAGTCAGTGACAGAAAGACAAATACCATATGATTTCATGCATATGAGGAATTTAAGAAACAAAACAAATCCCACAAATAGAAAAAAAAAGGCCACATCTCAAAAACGGAAAAAGAAAAAGAAAAAAAGACTTAAACACAAATAACAAACTGATGTTTGCTAGAAGAGAGGTGGGTGAGAGGATGGGTGAAATAGGTAAAGGAGGTTAAAAGTACACTTATCTTAATAAGCACTGAGAAATGTATAGAATTGTCGAATCATTTTATTGTGCACCTAAAATTAATATAACACTGTATGTTAATTCTACTTTTATTTTTAAAAAGTATAAAAAATAGACTGTATACTTAAATACATAGAAATCTTAAAAAAAAAAGTAAAAATAAATCCACACTTGCTTATTATAATGCAAGAAAACCCCAAAACAAAAAACAATAAACCATAATAACAAGCTCTCATATAGGTAATGCATAGATCTTAGACATCTGACAATGAAGAGAAAAGACTTCCTAATAATTCATGGGCCATGAAATTGAAAAAAAAAATTACAAAAATATAGAAATGAATCAGTATAAAAATACAATATATAGCATAGATCAAAATGTATATGATGTAGCTAAAAAAGTCATCACCTGAAAAGGAAAGTCAACTAAAATCCTGCAACTAATATACTTAGCAGTGAAATATCAGAAGTGTCTCCATTAAAGTCAAGAACAATGTAAGAATGTGTTTGTGTGTGTGTGTGTGTGTGCACGCGCACGTGCACACACACAAATGGCTTGTGTAGCAAAAGATTAGATTTAGTTGTTTTATGTTAATTATGTGACAGTTAACTGGATAATACAAAAATTAACTGAAAATCATTATCATTATGATAGGAGAATTTAGCAAGGCTGTGAAAATTAACACTAACTTGGGAATCTCAAAAACATTATGTGGAACAAAAAAAAGCTAGATACTGTATACATTTATGTGAAGTCTAGTAACAGACAAAACAATTTCTAGTGGTAGAAATCTAAATAAATGTTTGTCCCCAGGGATGGAATGATATTAGAAAATTTGAAATGTAACAAAAAAGTTGGCCATCCATATAAAAAAAAAATTAGATCCTTACCTCATACCACAAAAAAAGATTAAAGACAAAATCAAAATACTAATTAAAATTATAAGAGGAAAATATAGAAAAATATTTATAATTTTAGAGTAGGAGATCTTTTTTTTTACCAAAGTTCAAAAGGCAAGATTGATTTGCTTGAAAAATGATTATCAAATTTTAACAAATTAACATTAAAAACTTTTGTATGGTATATTATGAACAAATGTTTAAAAGAAAGTGACAGGAAAATATTTTTCAACTTATATAACAAAGGAATAGGATCCACAATGTATGAAGAATTTCTACAAATCAGTAGAGAAAAAAAATTAGTCTATTATAAATATGGGCAACATTTATGAACAGGCAACTCAAAGAAAAGGAGCTACAAATAGCTGATAAACATATGAAAGATTCTCAATTTTAGTATTATCAATTGAAATTATGAGATACTACTTTTCATCTAGAAAACTGGCAAAATTAAAATGTTTTGCACTATGAAACATTAGAGATGTAAAAGAATTAGTATTTTAATATTCTGTTGATGGGAGTACAAATTGGTATAGGTACTTTGGAGGTCAAATTGTTAGGACATCCTATAATTATGCATTCCATATGACCCAGAGAATCAATTCCTTAGTATGCAACCTTGAAAATCATTGGGACTTGTACACAAAGAGACAGATATCAGGGTTTTTGATTATCACGGTTTATAATTTAAAAAAATCTAAACAATATCAATACATAGAGTAATAAAATGTGATATATTTATATAATAAAATACTATACCACAGTATAGTATATCAATATTGATATCAATATCAACAGTGATACTAAAATTATGATTGAGTAGCAAAAGCAAGCTGAGGACTAACTATATGTGCAAAATCATTTATAAATAGACCTCCTTACAGACACATCAATGCTGTATATTTTCAGTAGGCTTAAACACAGGTATGTAAAATGACTAAATAGAGTAAAAGAAGAGTTCATCTGACACATGTCATTGCCTCTAGGAATGCTAACAGAGAACCATGATGTGGTAAAGGGAAGATCAAAGAAGATTTAGTTTTATTTTTTAGGTTGTAATTTCTTTAAAAATAGAATACTTTCATATACTACTTGTGGTTTTAAAATATTAGGAAAAAAATTTTTTCTGGGTGGGAAAATATGGGCACATATTATTTTTTTACTTTCCCCAAATACAAGAGGGAGGGAGAGGAGTGAGAGGAAAGAGGAGAGAGAAAGGAAGGCAGCAGGCTAAGCAGTTAAGTTACTAGAAGCTCTAGGGGAAGGAAAAGTGTTTTCTGATTGTTCTGTGTATCCCTTTACTGCCAAGAGTGTTTCTATGATGTCAAGAGTCACCAGAATCTGATAGTAATAATGAGCCAAGAGGAGCAAACACCTTCACTGAGCCTCAATTCTCTAATCTGTAACAACAGGTAACACTTAGCTTACTTGTAAGAAACCCTTCCAGATGGGCTATTTTATAGTTCTGTAAGGGTACAGTATTTCTCCTTTAGAGCTGGGAATGGGAAGCTCCTTCCTTCTCTTTCAACTAGGAATGTTGCCCCAAGGCAAAAGGGAATTTAAATTGATCAGTCCCCTTTCTCACCTGCAACCAGTAATTATTGCCCTCAACAATCACTATATATATAAGGAAAAGATAAGAAGATCATTCCCCAGTATATTGTCTCCTTCATTCCCCAGTATATTGTCTCCTCCCCCTTTTCTGGTTGCCTTAAAGAAGTGTCACGTATGGTGGACCATGATATGGTGAGAATGATTACCTTTTGCATAAATGTCTTGACACAAGCTTATGATGTGGGGGAAACCTGTGTTCCAACGTTCTTCATCACCCAGTTCTAGTCACTACTTCCAACTCATTGATGCCCTCCATCTCTGAATGGCCAAACCAATCTCAAGGTCCAATTTACAGCCTACTCTAGGGAAAGTACTCACGTGTCTTTGATGAAATCTAATGTGTTATCCTTGCCAGGCATATTTTAACATCACTAGTGAATAAAATCACACATTAATGGCTTCAGTGACATGTGAGGGGGGATCCTGAAGCTTTTCAGAGACCCCTGAAATTTCAACAATCAATACCCTTCCACTAAGTTACTTGAAAGCTGGTTCCTGTCATTCTTACTGAAAGGGAAACTTCAGATGCCAATAAGTCAAGCCATCACCTTCATATCTCACAAAGAACTGGGATTAAAATCTGAATTCATGACTTCTGAACTCTCAGTCTTGCTTCAGTAAGATACTCCGGACAAGTTTCTCTCTGATCTCTTCTATTTGCCTAGCCTATCTCTAAAAAATCCTCTTTTCACTTTAACCCTCTTGTTATCATTAATTGATTCTAGATGCCTTGCTGTCCTTATCTGCACTGCCCTGACAGCTTTAACTGATGTGGTACTGTCTTCCTGGACAGCTTTGTTGTAACACACACCAAGCTTACACGAAGTCTCAGTGAAGATGTGTTAGTTTGTCTCTCTACCTTTCTCCTTTTGAAGAACTGCAGTCTTCAAACTTCAAACTTTGGGGAACTGATTGTCCCCAAGTCTGCTTTGGCTCCCTATCACCCTGTTGAGGTTTAATATTTTCTCTTGTACTTACTTGATTCCCTAATATGCTTCCTCAGAGTTTAATTCTCAGGTACTCCTGTATTCATTTTTTTTTCACTTTTACTCTACTATGTATGTATACATCATCACATGGGCAATAGTATTAAACCTCTTGTTTTCCTACTTTCAATAAAATCTTACCTGTCCGTAAGCAGATCTAACACAATTTCTCCTTCAATTACATTAGCCACGGTTGGTAACAAACAGAAAGTCACAGTTCTCCAATTCAGTGACTCCTTTGATCCTTCATGGGTCTTTAACCCAGCAGATGTCCAGGGAATCCAAGTCTCTTTGGAGTTCAACATTATGAGAGTTCAACTGACCTCAGCAGCTGCTTTTCCCTCACCTACCGTTTCGATGGCCTACAGCAGATGCCCCATAACGCTGTCTTTGTTTTATGTTTTTTTTCTCTCTCTCTCAGCCTCTTAAACCCAGAGTACTTTTTGCCTCTCCTACCTCTATGTGCCTTGGCTACTTTGTAGAACATGCGAAAATTTCAGAGAAATTATGTCAATCATATGGCCACTACTGTTGAGGGTTTTTTATTTTTTTGAGGGAAAGGGGTGATGATGGTCAGAGAATAAAGGCAAATCTTTTCTTGTTATCATTACTGATATAATGCTCTTTATTCCAGACTACCCAATGTCCAGTCAAGGCTGTTGCTCTGTGACCCCAGATTGATCTGCTTAGCATCTTACACATCTCAGGCAGAAGAGAGAAAAAAAAAAACTGTTCTGCAAAGAACTGCCGAGGTCCTACAATGCTGAATTGTTAGAAGGCATTCCCTTCCCCAACTTCCCTCAGGCAACTGAAGAGAACATAAAAGAATGTTCTATTTTCCACCCATTTCTCAGGAACTACTCTACTTTTACCTACTCTAAACTAAAAAGATACTTGAGTTGCTACATTCAAGAGATTTCAGGCCAATATGCTTAATAACAGATAATAGGAAAACCAGGCATGCTAGCCCACATGGACTTCCTCTGTAATGAGAATCCAAGCAATATGTTGTAGAATAGAGTGGTGCAGGATTCAGATACTGGAGTCAGAAATATTCCAGTTTGAATCCCATAACTGCCACTTACTACATGTTTGTAAGTAAGTCACATAAGTACTATGGGCCTCAGTTTCCTCATCAGTAAATTGGTGATAATAGTAGCAAATTACCTCACAGGATTATTTTAGGGATTAAAAGATAAAATCGGTATAGAATGCTTAGCAAGGTTCCCAGGACACAGTAAGCACCTCATCAATATTATCTGTCATGATTGCATGCTCTGAAAATGTAAATTTATTTAAATATTAAAAATGTCTCATTTATGTCACTTGATTGCAAGGAATTTTTAAATCTCATCTTCTTGAGATTATCTCCATTAGCTATTTATGAAGAAAATCAAGAGCTGGCTGTATTTTGAAAAACAAAGCAAAAAAATAAGCAACATCACTAACTCAGAATCAAATTCTGCCGTAGGACATTCTACCACCAACTGAATTTTTACTGATTGTGATAATTCCCTGTTTAGCATCATAAAGTCAGAGAATTTTAGAACTGGAAGGTATCAACATCTAATTTATTATAGTACTTTGGAGTTTTGTAAAAACTTTACAATATGTTTTATGAATGATTCCTCCTACATCTCCATGAGGGAGTCCAGCATTACTACCTATATTTCAAAGGATGGCAAACTAAGGGTCAGAATACTGGAAATGACACAAAACCGAGTTAATACTGTCTCTGATGAGAAACCTGTTGAGTTTTCTAAATGCTACCATTCCCAATCAGGAGACTTCTATACTACCTTATACTCTTGGAGAAAACCCACTACATTTCCAGAAATGCACACACAGCATCATTTTAAGAGAGAGGTCAACAATTTTCTATGTAATCTCCTTCCAGGTGAACCAGGCTAAATGTTTCATGCTAAACATAGGCCAGGCTAAATGTTTCATGCTAAATAAAGCCCCATGACTCAGTTGGGTTGCTGTGGATCACACATGGTTGGAGATCCCCAATTCCTAAACAAATGTGGGGATAGGAGTTGGAGAAACATAAAGCTTTCCTTAACTATACACTTAGCGAGAGTATATAGTTAGCAGTAAGCTCAAAGTCTTCTTCTTGGGACCCTCAATGATAGAAACTGGGCAGGTTCCAGGACAAGAACCTGGTAACAAAAATATTTAAGAAGTTTTATTTCCTAAAGAAGCTACTTGCTCCATAAACCTGTGTTAAAAGGAAAATAAATCCAGGAAGTATTTGGGCATCTGTCCAGTGATTTGTAAGTTACAAACTCTTTTTGCAGTTTTTCCGGAATCAGGGACAAAAGCATTGGGTCAATGCAGCAATGATGGTTGCTTCTCTAAGACCTTCCCTTCATAGTGTTTTAATAATTCTCCATTGTTTCTTGTACTACTTTTACCCCTTCACCACTTTAGTTTATTGATCTGTAAATGAAGGCCATGGCCATTAGAAGATTACTCAAAAAAAGAATTGTGGGATTATTATTAGACAAGTTACATATCAGCAAATGTCCATGATTGTTCATTCCCCTGCCAGTGGAGACTAGTGATAATATAAACAGAGACAGACTTGAAATAGAATCAAGGTAATATAAATCACAGAAATCCATAGTTTCAGAGACATTCATTTTCACATCTTAGCTGACAATGTTTTCCAGAGCTGCCAACCAGTAGCAAAGGATGTTGAGTCATATCTCACACTTTTCTTTGCCGACCCATCACCCAGTAGATTTGTTACGCATCAAATTAACTGTCAGAAAGCAAAAGGAAGTGAGAGTCTTAAGCTATTTACACTAGAAATCATCAACCCCTGATCTGTTGCAAAATTCAAGATACACAGATAGATGCCAAATATCAACTGTCTCTTCATGCTCTCTCAACTTTGAGGTCAGTTAAGATTTAAAGCAAAAATAATCAAGTTTCCTCTTTTTAATCCCAAATCCAAAGGTATAAAACAGAATTTCTCAACCTTGAAACTATTGACATTTGGGGCCAAGTAACGTTTTAGGAGCTGCCTATGGGATGTTTAACCATATTCTTGGCCTCTGCCCACTAGATGCCAGTAGCATGCCCCTGAGTTATGATAACCAAAAATGTCTCTAGACAATATCAAATGCCCTGGGAGGGAGATACAGCCAGTTGAGAACTGCTGGTATCATTTCCCCCGTACGAAATGTAAGTTGCTTCTCCGTAATTCTTTCTGCTATAAGAAAAATCCCAGCAAAGTTGACATCGGTTGCCTTGAGTGCTCTTCTCTTCATTTTCCTTTCTGTCTTTCTCTTGCTTTCTGGCTCTCCACACATATGCATGTGCGTGCGCGCGCGCGCACACACACACACACACACACACACACACACACACACACTTAAACCTTTTATCTTCCCAGCTTGCATGTTAAAGATGAAAAGGAGCCCATGGGTTTGTGCTGCCACATTACCTCTTCAGCCCTTTCAAACTTACATTTCAGGAGATAAAGAGTTGTACAGTGACGTGGTTTGCCAATTCAGTGTTCAAACCAGATAGTAGTGCTGTGCCATAATTTTGGCCAAAATAAATTTTTTAAAGCAAAAAACCAAATGACTCCCTCATATAGTTAGCACTTTACAGTCCAATATGGAACATTCTTTTCTTTATGAGCTGTGTGCTATAAAGAAAGTGTATAGAAAGATGTTTAATGTGTCGTCGAGAGTAAAATTATTAGCGTATTATATATGATGCAGTCATATAGCAAAAGAGCTGAAGCTTGTGTTTGCCCTTAAAGGAGATGCAGTCATATAATAGAGAGCCTTAGAGCTAGGGTTTACTGTACTTTGGGAATTAATCACATAAACTATAAATTGGGTTCAACAGGCTGGCTGGGTAAATAGGCGCAGCTAATGAGGACACTATGAGATCTTATAAGAGAGCTGACTGCCCCAGGACAAATAGTCCGTGGCGCACCTGATGGAAAAGTAGAAGACATCAAAGCATAAAGGATTAGTGCTCTCACAGTGTTGAGAAATGGCCGGGGGGAGATTCACCAACTTATTACCCACATCCAAGCTAATCCTGTTATCTGCAAAATATAACTGTGTTCAGGAACTGCCACCACCTCAGCTTGCAGAAGGATAATTTCGCGTTTACATGAACAAAAGTGCAGAAAATTTTCATCTAAGAAAAATAGAAGATGATTAATATGTTTAAAGGCTTTTTCTTCCCTCCATATTTTTTGCTGCATGTGTGAAAATATATAGAACATAAAGGCTTCTCTGTATATAAGTGGTGTAGTGGGCACAGGGATGGGGGAGAGAGAGATACCTACAAAGAAGAAGCTACTGTGATTTTCCAAAACTGCTTGTCAGTGAAATGAGTATCAATGGAAGAAGGGACACATGTTGTTTACAATTAAATCTATACTAATTTCAAATATATTGCATTTACCTTTTCAAAGCAGGCGGGCAAGCACTCTATTTGAAAGAATTAATCAAAGCAAAAGTCAGGAACTGCCTGGCCCATTTGCTGCCCTTCCCTTTCCACCAGCTCTCCCAGGGTATTGATTGCTGGGGTACACCCACCTGATCTCAACAGATGATCTCTGCGGGGGTGGGGGAAAGGGGCAAACCCCCTGAGCCCCCTGCCAATCTGCCTTGGGGAAAAGGGCTTCTTGGGCTAGAGCTGACATTCAGTTCCCGTTTGTTTATGCAATTGAGGGTCACACCGTCTGGAAGCGACCTGCCACTTATCCGCAGATTATGGATGCAGAGTGAGAGACTGAAGTTGGTTCAGCCTCCATCTCTCAACGTCTCCCTTTCCCTCTGCTGCTCCTTTTGTCTACCTGAGCTAATGACTACATACATGTCTTGCGGGTGAGTACTGAGGTGACTCCATCTGCTTATTGGCAGGGCCACACCTAGCACAGGGCCTGGCTCACAGAAAGAACTTACAGTGGTTATCAAGTGAGCATATGAGTGCTCCAAAGAGCTGTGTGACAAATTCAGCAAACCTAGGAAAGCATATTGTTTTCAAGTACAAAGTTATATCAGAGCAAGTTCTACAGAACAGCTCTTCCTTGCAGAAGATCTAAAGATCACAGGTGTACTATTTGCCTGAAGAAATAACAAAAAAGAACCTTGAAATGATGTGTACACGCGTGCGTACACACACACACACAAATGATCTGGATTTTTCTGTCTTCATTCTAATAGACTTCTCTACTGTAACTGGAGTTTCTGAGGATTAATAGGCCCACACACCCCATCCTCCTCACTCTACCCCACTTTCATACAAGTCACTTTCCTTTCAGCTTCTAGATTCTGCTCTGCTGGTTTTATGTTCTCCTTGAATACTCACTGTCTCCCATGCAGACTTCTCTTGCTCTTCCCACATGTGTCCTGGAAGTGCTCTACTGTATCTCCATTGCACAGTTCCCCCTTTTTCTCAGATTTTAATTATTTCTCTTTGCCAATAATTCCCAGAGCTTTCTCATTAGCCCTGCCTTTCCGCCAAGGTCTTGTGGGCACAGCGTCAGCATCTGTCTGGACACACCAATTGAGATCCCTCACATCCAAGATTTCAATCACCTTCATCCCCAAACCAGCTTCTCTTCCTACTCTCCTTGAGATCTGTGGAGCCAGAGAATCCTGAGTTTTTCACATTTCAAATAGTGGAGTCACCTTTGATTTACCCATTTCTGGCCTACAATCCCATAACCAATACATGTTCCCTTCAATCTCCCAGAGTATTACCTTCGGATATTTTCTTCCTTTCTCATCCTGTCACCCTTAAGCCTACATTGCCTCAGCACTCTCCTGGCGTCCTTACCTCAGCGTAATTCTTACTCCACTTGCTCATAAAATATCCATAACTCCTGCTACTTTACATCCTGGCCCATCTAGAAACTTCAGGATTTGAGTTAAATAGAGCCAAGTCCACTCACTTACAGGGGGGCGTGAGGCAAATTATGTAACCTCTCTGAGCCTTGTTTCATCATCAGGAATGTGGGGACACTCATCTCTATTTCCTAAGTGGGTATAAGTGTTATACACCTAAAGCACCTGCCCGAGCAGACTAGGATATGCTAGATAATCTAGTCACATAGTTCTTTCTCTCTGTTTTTCTCCTTTCTGTTGTTGTTGCTATTGTTTTTAATGAGATGCCACCTCTAACCTCAAAGCTACATGTGATTTTAGGTAATTTGGCCCCACATCTCCCTCATCTGGCCCTCACTGGCTGGCCAGCAGGTAATGCTTATTCCTGTTTTGTGCTGTTTTCCTGGAGCACCTTTTCCTCCCTCAAAGCCCAGGCTACTCATTCTTCAGGAACCAGTTAACGTACCGCCTCCTCCTGAAAGCCTTAGCAAGACAGTCCCCCCAAGATCACTTCCCTTCTGAGGTCTTATCACACTCACAGTCTCTACCACACATCTAAGAATCTGCATTTCTCAGGCTGCTGAGCACCCATGGTGACAAGACTGCCTGCCCCTTACTTTACAGAAGAGGAAGCTGAATAGCAGAGAGGCCCAGTGACTTGTACAGTCACATGTCTCATTTCTGGCAGAGCCAGAAGTAAATTACTGCTACTTAGCATGTGATTTTTGAAAGTATTTCTACTGGGTTTTAATTATTGCAGTTGTATTGCTTTGGTTGATCCAAGAAAACTGTAATAAATCTAAGGACAAGCTAACTATGCCTCCATATAACATCTAAAACAACACACACACAAACACACACACACACACACAACTTGCACCACCCACTGTAGCACAGAGGACAAAGTAGGAACTCAGTAATGCTTGGAAATTAATTTGGGTTTATTATCAGAAAAAGATTAATCACTACGAGACCTGTGAGCCCCTGTCATAGGTAGCTTTGAGTGATTTGGAAATTCCTCCTCTTAAGATCTTTAAACAAAGGGAGAAAATTGTCTAGTTTAAATGAACCACTGCCTGAAGGCAGGGGATAGATTGGCTTTAGGAGTTTCATTTCATCACTATAATCCTATGATTATCTCACTTATATCCCTGGAAGGAAGATAGAAGGCAGGTTGAAAAGGAACCATAAATCATCTTCTGTGGGCTCATGAATCCCCGTCCTGCCACCTCTCTTGCTCTTTAACCCAACACCCTTTCCATGGACAGGACTTAAGTAGCCGGTCTGGCCTTGTTGCTCAGATTACCCCTACCTTACCCAGAACCCTATGGCCCCTAAGGCAAATCTACGGCTCGGAATAGAACTGGAAACCACAGTGGTGAGGAGCACAATTTTTGGAATTAGCCAGACCTGGATTCTAGTGTGTGGCCTTTGGCAATTTGTCTAATTTCTGAGCCTCAGTTTCCTGCTCTGTAGCATGGAGGTAATAATCTCCCATAGTTTTATGAACATTATGTGAAATAATAGAAGATGATGCCCTGATAAGAACAAGTTCTGGACATTAACGTGAGTTTGTGTACATGTTCCAGAGTTGGCTCAGTTTGGAGCTGATCATTTCAGTTTCATTGTCTCTGGAAGGGATCTGAGGTGAGTTGGTAGGTATTTCTGGTAGGAAAGTCAGACCCCTGTTGCCCAGCCCTGACTACCCACCAAATGTCTTGCTCCAGACAAATAGAGGAGAAAGTTCTAATTCTTCCGAGCAGCTCAGGGAAGAGCCAGGATCAGAAGACAATTCCACTGAACCAGACGCCTGAGTCTCTTCCATCTCTTAAACGTTATAGGCTCTTCAAACAGCTTTTCCTTTTAGGTGGATCTTTTTTTGAAATATCAGTGATGAAGTTATACTAATGGAATTTCTTCCCCTTCCTTTTTGTTCCAGCAGGGCCACAACAAAGGCATCCGTGTTAGAGAAGCAGCCCAAATGTTCTGCCTGCTTGAGCCCTCAAGACAGAATCTGAGTATGTTTAAGGTAGTTGTGAAAGGGAAAGTGGAAAAAATCATATGGGGGGGGAGTTGCTTCATCTTTTTTAGAAAAATTTTATCATAAGAACATTTGTCCTGTGATTAAATCACCCACATCACCAATACCTTCAATGAGACACATTTTTAATTAATTGAGCTATTTACTTGATTTCCAGGGGATTAAAAAATAACAAGCTGGGGCGCCTGGGTGGCGCAGTCGGTTAAGCGTCCGACTTCAGCCAGGTCACGATCTCGCGGTCCGTGAGTTCGAGCCCCGCGTCGGGCTCTGGGCTGATGGCTCGGAGCCTGGAGCCTGTTTCTGATTCTGTGTCTCCCTCTCTCTCTGCCCCTCCCCCGTTCATGCTGTGTCTCTCTCTGTCCCAAAAATAAATAAACGTTGAAAAAAAAAATTTAAAAAAAAAAATAACAAGCCAAGTTTTCGTATTTTTTAAGAATCATACATTCTTTTGTGTAGTGTGAAGAAATGCCTGCATATCCTGCCCACTCCACTTTTTGCTCAAGCTTAATATTCCAGAATCAAGGAGAAAATGAGCTGCCTCTCTCTCCCCAAAACACACATCTGCCTTGGGTTTAGAGCAGTTGATAGGATCTTGCAGAGGCAGGACTGAGGTCAGCACATCCCTGAGAAGTTCCTTTACCCAGTCATCATCAGCCATTCCAAAACTCCAAAGCTCTGAAACCCAAGTTGTTTTCTAAGTTTGCAGCAAACACGTTGAAGATAATAATAAAGGTATTCTTTATGTATCCCATTCAGTGCAGTAGTCACTGTGTTTTATTTAAGGGTGCTGTTCCATACCCCACTGGGGGCATTAAATAATATACAGTATATGTAGCAAATTACCTTTCCCCCAAATCCCAAACTGATCCCAAGAGTAAAAAACTGGTGACCTGAATGACCTTTCAGACAGAGGTGAGAAGCTGTTAACAACCCCCCTACCTGCACTGTGCCCTAGAGCCGTGGCACTTTCATGTGGCATTTTCACAGGGCTCTCCAACTTTAATGTTACACCAGTCCTTTGAAGATCTTGCTAACATTCAGATTCTGATTCAGCAGATTTGAAGTTGGGCCTGAGATCCTTTATTTCTAAGCCACTCCCAGTGATGCCTGTGCTACTGGTGTGTGGACCACACTTTTAGTGGCAAAGATCAAGAGAAAAGATTCTTGAGAAAACCCAGTGACATGGAAAAAAGGCAGGTGCTTATTACCACTGTATAGAAGAGAAAAGATAGGTTCCCAGAGGTAAAGAGTACGGCCTAGTTGCTCACAGCTAGGAAATACCAGAGTTGGGACTCAAACCTTGGTGTCTTGACCACCTGCCCATGCTCCTTCCAGTAAACCATGTCCTCAAACGGGAGGCATTGGGAATGGAACAGCAGAGAGAAACAGGAGCCGCAGAAGAGGAAGTAAAAGAATCTTATGGGAATATTCCTTAGTGAAGCCTACTGCAATAAATCTTCCATAGTATGAGATGAGGTACTGGATAAGGAGAAAGGAGCCAAGATTTGGGACCCTGGGTCTCTCACCAGCTAGCTGTGACATATCTCTGGGCCTAAGTGATCTTTAATGTACCTTGAAACTTTAGCTCTACACTTCTACTCCAGTTGGTGTATGAGAGGGGAGCAAGCCTCAGTGAATTCTCACGGCCTCTCAGAAGAAGAATTCACCACCACCCAGGGCTTTGTGTTTATCACGAGGAGCAGCATTGCAGGGTGAGGGAGAGCATCCTAGAGACAAACCACCTGGGTTGGAATGCCACTGCTAACTCTCAATTTGCAGTACAAACCTAAACGAGATGCTGAATCCCTTTGTGCCTAAGGTTCTTTAACTGGAAGATGGTTATAATCCTAGTACCGACCTCATGAGGTTGTTCTATGAGGGTCTAAATTGAGTAATATAAGTAAAGCATTTGGAACAGTACTTGGCCAAACTGATCCATTTTATTTTATTTTTTTTTTAATTTTTTTTCAACGTTTATTTATTTTTGGGACAGAGAGAGACAGAGCATGAACGGGGGAGGGGCAGAGAGAGAGGGAGACACAGAATCGGAAACGGGCTCCAGGCTCTGAGCCATCAGCCCAGAGCCTGACGCGGGGCTCGAACTCATGGAGTGCGAGATTGTGACCTGGCCGAAGTCGGACGCTTAACCAACTGCGCCACCCAGGCGCCCCAAACTGATCCATTTTAAATGTATCTCTTAAAACTTTCCTGTACCTACAGCAAGGCTTATTTGAAGATTTGAACATTATTTTGAAATTCCTGTGAAATAATTAATGATCATTTGATCATGTTTCTCCCAGTAAATTCTCCCAGTAATATTCTGGGACTAATTTCATTAACGTTTTTGAGAATCAAAGAGGCCAGGAGTAAATTTTTGAGTGGTGAGTGCTGTACATCTTTAAAAAAATGGTTTGCTATTGATTTTTATATTGGTGATGAAGATGAGAGAAATGTTTTGCTCTCAGGATAGGGAGGAGGAAGATGGAAGTTTGCACAGGATTTAAGGTAAATGAGGGTATGAACATTATAGATGCCCAGCTTACCCCTAATCTAATGTGTTTGCATCTGGCTATCCAAGGTTTTGACAGGTTGTTATTAACATGCTCACATATCCCTCAGCTTCATCTGATCAGTTACCCTCCCCTCAAAATCACTTTTGTGGGAGGATGAAAGAGAAAGCAAAATGATTGAGGTGACAGGTCCTGTGGTGCATTGAAGAACTGTGTCAGAAAATGCTGCCAAAAGCTATTTTCAACTAGAAAGGGAACACCCTTTTGCACTTTGTAATTCATGGGTGGACCACAAGAAAGTGAAAATAGCTAATGTCTATGGAACGTTGCCACTCACACATAGCAACAACCTTATTTACAGATACAAAAATCATTACTTCTTTCTGTTCCCTGAAGCACAACTTTAATGCTGGGGAAATTTCCTAGGATCACAAACATATAAGGCCCAAAGCTTCGAGGTGGCTTCACTCCAACCTTCAAAGTTGGAACAACCCTGTGCACGCAATGTTGACTACTTCTTCCCCAACCCTCTCCACCCCTTCTGCTCTCTCTTGAAATGGATTTGGGCAGGTACTAGAGGAATGGTTTAAAATTCAGTCCCAGGTCTTGATTTGTATGCAAAATGACATCTGCATTTTTTAAAACCCATTTTCTGTGCCCACTGCATTTTGCCCTGGTGAAAATATATGGTCTCACAGAGGACTAAGTCTAATTCTTTTTACATGTAAGAGAAAGACCTGACTTTCCTATGTTCTCCAAAGGGTCTCTTTCTACAAAGTGAGGATGTTTATGCAGTATCTATTCATAATTCTGGCAGTAATTATAATATGTAATACTTACTAAAATTATATTGTGTGCCAGGCACTGTTATAAGTGCAAGATTATATATATATACATATATGTGTGTGTGTGTGTGTGTGTGTGTGTGTGTGTGTATACATACTGCTTAATCTTCACAGCAACCTTATGGGATAAGTGATAATTAACTTCGTTTTGCAAAGATAGGTTAAGTAACTTTCCCCAGGGCACTTGGTTGCAATTATAGAGCTGGGCTTCATAAATCTATTTGGCTCTAGAATCCATGTCCTTAATCACTGGGATATTCTATCTTCCTCCACAAGGAAGATAGGGGGTAAACAAGCAGAGAGAGCAGGTAGACTTGCAAACCAAGCTTCTCTGCCTCTACATTTGTCTGGCACTTTGCTACCATGCCCAGTTTCCTAAAATACTATTGTCAATGGAAAAGACAAATTTCATAGTCACTATGTTGCCTAGAGAACTAAATATTTCTAGAGAATGAAAAATATTTCTAGAGAACTAAATATTCTCGAGAATATTTCTAGAGAACTAAATTTCTAGAGAACTAAAAAGGAAATAGCTCCAAAACTTGGGAAAGGATTGAGGGGAGAGGAGTTTCCTATAGGTCTACATTCAAGTTGCTTCCTAATAACCAGTATTTTGAGTCATGTATATGGAAAACTACCAAAAGTACAAGTCTAGCATGTGAGAAGCCTGGGTTTGAGTACTCATCCGAGACAGGCCCCACTACCTTGGACAGACACTAGACTGAAATTTAAATTCCCCACTTACAAGTTGGGTATTCATTTATCTTTCCCTTTAACTCTCCTTTAAGAAGATTTATGCCAATGATGTATATAAAAATAGAAACTATAAGTGTAAAAAGTATCAATAAGAACAGTAATTCAAAACCTGGACTAGTAGAACAGGAGTAGGGACAACTGTGCAGGTGGTATGAGCCCTCAGATGGATTGATTCTAGACTTTTTATTTAAAAAAAAATCCCCATCAGTCTCTTGGAAGAGGCAAACTCTTTTAGAAAGATTACCTCTAAAGTAATTTTTTTTCAAGTGGATCTTCCTAGGGAAGATTCTCAATAACATAACAATAACCTCACCAGCTTTTCAAACAGATGTAGTTCAAGATTTCATGAGTCTATTTCCCAAAAACTTCTTTGGTTAAAACTTGAAACTTTGGGTTCAAAATTGAAACACAGTTTGGTTTGTTCTTAAGCAAGAAAGAAGTCAATGGGGAAGGCAGGGGAAGGGGTAAGGCAAGGCTCCAGATAATATGATCAAGAACATAATCTGATAATCTGGCTTGATCGAAGGAGAGATGCTGGGACAGGTTTCTTTATCTTTGTGCGTGTGTGCATGTGTGTGTGAGTGTGTGTGTGTGTGTGTGTGAGAGAGAGAGAGACAGAGACAGAGACAGAGACAGAGAAGTGCACGCAAGAGAGAGCATGTGCATGAATCTCTTTAAGAAGACTATGAAAGTCAGAACTTCTCCATAGAAAATCACACCCATGCACATATTCAAACATTTTTGGTACAATTTTAGTGAGCAGATAAATATAAATCCCATCTATCACCTGCTACTGCAGGTCCTGGAACTCTAGATTAAGAACTCATTCCTGGAGAACAGATGGACTAAAGGTCTTTCTTGCAATACTGTCTCTATCATCAGAGATTCTGATATGCACTGAGAAACAAATTAAATGTAATGATGGAAGACACTTGAGCAGTTGACTTATTTCAGAAATCAAGCAAGAAACCCAAACAAAACTTGACCTTAATACATAATATTCCTACTTCCATATGATGGGCCATAAATATGTCACTTGGTAAAATGAGATTATTTTACAAAAAAACAATTCAGAGTCTACTTCTACTTATGGCTAAGTAATTTTATTCTTGAATATTTCCTATTTAACTCTCACTCTAATAATATGCAAAGTAGATTGTTATTTGAACAATAACTATTGACCAATAAATCCATTGAGGCAAACAAGTTGCTAAGTGTATAGGACTTTGAAAAAGACTTTTCTAGGTCCTTCTTATTTTGGCCTTATTTGACTTCATAAGAAACATATTAAATCTTAGATTTCAAATTTATTATTATTATTCTTCAAATTGTCTTAAAGGATTTTGTGCATTTTTAAATCTTGAGTTTTATGAAGAATAAATAATTCATTTTTGTTCTTTTGTTTTAAAGGTTATTACATCGACATATAACTGTAGAAGGCTGGCATTAAATTAGTTAACATAATGTTAGCACTGAGACACACATGATTCAACAGTTCCCCATTTTTAGTTAGTGGTTTTCCTTTTATATTATTTTCTGGACACCAACACTTTAGCAAGCCCTTGCAAAGCTCATAATCCCTAGGCTATGAGTTCAAAGAGGTCAATGGATAAAATAGCCCTGGCTACATGACCTTATGAATCAATCTGAACTATAGGCTTATTCAAGACAAAACAATAATAGGTGAGAAAAGACAGCATTTTAGCATTATTGATAATAATTTACATTTCTGATGATAATTAGATAGTATGACCAATGGTCTATTAAGACCATTCTATATTCATGACAATAAAATTATAATATCAACGTAAGTAGGAGATGTAAGACAAAGATCTTTTTCCATCTTTTTTTCCAGATCTTCCAAAATATCTTTGAAACCTTTAAGACCTAAATGTCAGTCTATTTGAAATTGCCAGTTTTCTCTTTCCAGAGGATTATCCTGAAGACCCTAAGTGTAGAGGTTGTGTTAGAATGTGGGGTTTGTATTTGTATCAGTGAATGAATATCAATATTGAAGTCACAGAGCTTATCCCATAACTGTTTCTTGCACAAGATTAAGGTGCAGAAAGACACAATGAAGGTGAAAACCACACTATGCTGTTTTTAATGAACTTCACCACAAAACTGCAGAGTTTAAAAAGTTATCCATGACAGAAAAGACATTTCTAAAGCTTGCTTGACCTCTTCATCATTATGTTAAGTATTAGCATAGAAAACCAAGATCTATAGTTTTTTTAAAAGAGAAAACATAGGGTAGTTTAGAAAACTACCTGCAAACAGAATGGATGTACAATATTGGTTAAAAATAGAACTTGTTTTTTAAAAAAATCAGGCTCACCAATGTTTTTTGAACAGTTCTATTTGGAGCCCTTCCTTCTAGGTAGAAAAAACTCAGCTTGTTTTATATATTGGACTTTCATGTACATTATCTTTGAAGAAAATATTTTGCTGCTTTAAAAAACACAAGTGATTTTGAAAACCAATGGGGTAGACTTTCTTAGAGTTCAGCCAGATGGGATCACACCTGGGAAGTTAATCGGGGTTAACCTGTTGGTAGAGATCAGAGCTCACAAGTTAAGACAGGTTCTGAGCAGATTTGAAGGCAAAAGGTCTTCATTCATTATCATCTTTAACTTAACCTTTTTAACTGATAAACTATCTGCAGATGTCCCAGGCTGAGATGAGGTTTAGGGATTTCGAATTTTAGGGCCATTATCTTAAAACTATATTGCTGAAAAAATAAAGTCATCAATAATATGAATCTTCCTATTGTAGTTTGCAGATAAAATACCAGTTAAAGTTACTGGAAATGGGAAGGCAGGGGCAAACAAGAATTGTAATTTGCAACATTTTACAAAACACTTCACTGGTGAATGCAAAAGTTTGGGACTTTCTGAAAGAGCCCTGCCCAAGATAAAGCTATGGAGATACGGAGATATAGAGCATTTCCGAAAATGTCCTTGTGACTAAATTGTAGAGCCAACTGCTTGCTTTCATCACAGGTAGGAACAATTAGGCAAATTGGAATGTTCAGAGGTTGTGTTACAGGAAAAAAGAAAAAGAACAGAGATGCACAGTCCTCGGGCAGATGCTTTTCTGTGAGGTAGCAGAAACACAGTAGCAAAACAACAACAACAACAAAAGGCTCTTGAAAGCCATGTAAGAAAAGGAATAGAATATTAAACCAATGTTGCAGAAATCATGAAAAGGGATTAGTGAAAGAATTAAAGTTCTGGTGTTGGAAATGAGTATAAATACAGATAATTTGTAAATGAATCCAACCAGGTGTGTTGGTAAGTCTTTAACAACTGGCTCTTTCAGGATGCGGGCTAAGGATAGGGAGCCCTGAGCTATAGTGGCTACTGATTTTCATGGTGGAAAATGACTGAGCGCAGTCCCCACCATGACTGAGCGCAATGTCAATAAACTCAGAGTTGGATAGCGATGTGCACAATTTGCTGTCCTGAGCCAGTTCAATCTTGCTCCCATGCATCACTGAATCCAGCTTCCACTGTGTTTCTGTGAGCTGCTAGTCACTAAGCTTTATGCTTTTACATATGGCACTTCATCCTCACCCTAAAAGTATTATTATTCAAATATATGGCTCAGAGAGGTAACCTGTACAGCCAAAGACCCACAGGATCTAATGCTGCACTGTCCAATATACTAGCTGGTCACATGTGGCTGTTTAAATTTAAATTCATGAAAAGCAAATATAATTTAAAACCCAACTCCTCAGTCACACTAACCATATCTCAAGTGCTCAATAGCCACATGTAGAGAATAGCTACCACACTGGAGAAGGCAATTACAGAATATTTCCATCACTGCAGAAGGTTCTACTGGATAATGATGGTTGAATATCTTTTAATCTAAAGTCTAGGGCTTGGGTCCAGTGGCCAAAGGAGAACAGGTGTGTTAAAAAATAAAAAGTACTACAGAATTGTAAGTTATTACACCACTTTGCTTCTGAGGCAATTTCACCTATTCTCCAGTGATGCAATTTTTCTCCAGTGTGTGGCTCAAGGATTTGGATTTGCATCATCATGAGGAGGGAATCTGGGCTTAAAAGGGCCAAAGAAAATTGTAGCTAATTCTTCTTTGAAGAAATCTAAGAAAAAAAAATTCCCCTTTGCACTCTACAATGAGTTCTTACATGACAGCCAGAATGATCTCTCTCTTTTTTTTTAAGTTTACTTATTTATTTTGAGAGAGAGAGAGCATGAGCAGGGGAGGGACAGAGAGGGAGGGAGGGAGGGAGGGAGGGAGAGAGAGAGAGCGCGAGAGCATCTCAAGCAGGCTGCATGCTGTCAGCACAGAGCCTAATGCAGGGTTTGATCTCAAGAACCATGAGATCACGACCTGAGCCAAGATCAAGAGTCAGATGCTTAACTGACTCAGCCACCCAGGTGTTCCCAGAGTGATCTTTTTAAAACATAAATCTCAACCTGCCTTCTCTGTTATAATAAAGATTTTTATTAAACTTTAAATTAAGCACAAACTCTCCACTTGCCTCTGCCTATAAGACCAACCTCATCTTATATGACTCTCCCTCTCCCTCACTTTGCTCCATTTCCATGGAATCTCAAAATTTCCAACAATTTATAGACTTTAGAATTTAGTGTGTGTTCTAAAGGAGCCAGGGCTGACTTGTTTCATGTACTAGAATAGGGCTGGGAACATAGTAGATGCTCAATGATTCTTTTTTTTTTTTTAATTTTTTTAATGTTTATTTCTTGAGGCAGAGAGAGACAGAGCATGAACGGGGGAGGGTCAGAAAGAGAGGGAGTCACAGAATCTGAAGCAGTCTCCAGGCTCTGAGCTGTCAGCACAGAGACCAACGTGGGGCTCAAACTCATAGACCGTGAGATCTTGACCTGAGCTGAAGTCGGACACTTAACCGACTGAGCCACCCAGGCGACCCTGATTGTTATTATTGAAAGAGCTGCAACACATGCTAGAAATATAAAATTATATAACTAAGTCTGCTTGAAAAGGAAAAACACAAATTACATTTTTTCTCTATTTCTGGGGGAAAAATAGGGTGAAGCAATCAAAGTTGTCAGTCATGATTTTTGTGCCCAAGTATCCCACCTATGACTTATAGGCACTAGGATAAATTATCTGAGGACTAAGCACATGGTTGGAACACAGTGGAACTATGCTGTGGTATGCTAGTAAATGTTTAACAACCAGCTCTCGAGATGGGAGAAGAGGGGCTGATTTCCATGGCCGAAAACTTATATCATAGTCAATTTTAAGATACTATGTCACAGAATATAGAGATGGGAAAAGATGCACTCAAGAAGTTCTTGCAAAATCCAGCACACCACTGAATCCACAACACACACACACACACACACACACACACACACACACAGCCAGTGTCTCCTAAATCAGGGTTTCAAAATTTGATCCACCGTTCATTTTTAAAGAGCACAACAGAGAAGTTTGGTGCAAACAAAATTGTAAGAATACTCTCATTGAGGTAGCAATATGGCAACAGTTAAGAGATGTATAGTCACAGGAAGGATCTCTCAAGAGAAATGGAAATCACAAGCTAACTGAGGATCCATGAAGTAGGCAAGAAGAATCAGGGATCAGTAGACATTAACACAGCTTTCAGGAACCAAGGGACCACAGAGATAACTCACAAGGGAGGTCCCATCCCAGAAAGGAGAGGCACCCCCTCTTTGACTGTTAATCATTCCAGCAAGAGAACTCTCCTTGGGGTACCTTCCTTATGACGCTGCTATTTTCCACTGCCACAGTAGTACCTTTTCATCCAGAGGCTGTCACTAACTCAGTGTTTGCTAGAAACAATGTCTCTGAACATATATTTCCTTCTAAAGGTAAAGTGAGGATGACAGTCTATGCATTGCCTACATCACATAATGGTTGTGGATAAGATGTTTTATATGAAAGGTCTTTGAAAAGAACATAATGCTATGGAAATTTCAGGTGGCTTCATTACCTGCTAAGGGGTGCATAGATCTAAAGTCCTATCAGAGTTCAACCTAAGGGCTTTGAGGCTCTACAAAGAAGAACCTCTCAGTCCTGTTGGCCTTTGGGGTTCAGACTGACTCACCATCGTCTAAGAGTCCTGGCTTTCTGCCTGTTTATATATTTATGCATCAATAAGCATATATTCCTGTAACTGGGTGCTCACCTACAGAGGAAGCTAGTTTACTTTGTATGCCAAAACTGAAGTCTCAGGGTGGTCTCTAGTCTCCTGGGATAACCTGAGTGATCAGAAGATAAACTACAGACAAAGTTTTGACTCTTGACCAAACCCAGACATTTCAGCTTTGGAAATGCGCCCATCTACCCAGCATGTGTCAGAACAAAGGAATGGCAAGTAGAAGTGAGAAGGGTGTTTAAAAGAGAATCTCACACCTGCATCCTGATGGAAACTGGAAAGATAGTTTATTTTACTCACTAATTAAAATCCATGAATTGAGTATGAGAACAGATTTTTTTTCCCCTTGCCATACCAGAAAATCTAAAGGGATGAACCAAAGGCTGTGCTACGGGCTTTTGCTGGCATTTAATATTTATTCTCTGTAACAACCTTGTGGGTGGTCCTCCAGGGTGGCAAATATAACAATACTAATTAATCTTTATTGATCACTTGCTTGGTCCTGAGTACCAGAATAGGTGTTTTATGCACTTATTCAATCCTCACAAATAGACCATGATGTGGTTATTCTCACAGCCCTTAACGGAAATAGCAGACGACTGAAGCTCATCAAGTTTACACTGATAGCAAGTGTTGGAATTGGTGCTGAATAGTAAATCTCCTAGATTCCAAAGCCAGCAGCCTTAACCCCTACTCCAAGTAAATGTGGGCATTCCCAGTGTTCTGCATCGACTCTTTTTTGTTGATTCAGAAATGCGAAAACAAATAATAAATCAGAAAGTTGCCTCACAATTTCCATTCCTGGGTAGGATAGAGCACAGACGGAATAAGACTCTTCAGACATGTCATCAGGAAGTGTATTTGAACAATCCGCTTAGCTTCCAACTAAAGGAGTCTCCTTTCCCTATGTGTCAGGCCATGGGACCAAAGGGAAGTAGGGGAGTGGTCTGTGAAATCAACTGTTCTTCTGTGTCCACACTCCTGTAAGAATGTGTCAGAGGCAGGTTCTGCTGAAAGTCTTGGCAACTATGCACACCAAGGCATAGACAAATAGTTAGGAAGCCACCTATGGAAACTTAAGAACGGACACAGTGATTTCGGTTTTCAAATGAATTTCTGATGTTTATCTTTATGAGGCTGTTAGTACACCATAAACACTACTCTTGATATAATCTCCCCTATACTGCAACTGGGTGATGGCTGAATTCTCAGTTACAATGAACGTATTGTGCAATGTGGCATGTGATCCATGAGATAATAACAATGTTAACTGCTGCATTCAGGCAGAGGGTAATTAGTAAGTCAGGTAGCAAACAGGATCATGGCTTTTTTCTCAGTGGAAGACACAACAGACTTTGACTCTAGCAAATCATTAAGAAATTAACTAGACTAGAATATGTCCAAAAAATTCACTTAACATTAATATGCTTGAGTAAAAGCTTGAGAAAATAAGCTGGTTTCCCTCCAACACATTTTTTATGAGCAATACACTGATTTTGTTTGTTTGGTATTTATTAAACTGCTGGTTTGGGGCACCTGGATGGCTCGGTTGAGCGTCCGACTCTTGATGTTGGCTCAGATCATGATCCCAGGGTCATGGGATTGAGCCTCATGCATCAGGCTCTGTGCTGAGCATGAAACTTAAGATTTTCATTCATCTCTCTCTCTTTATTTCCCTCTGCCCCTCTCCCCTGCTTGCACTCTTTCTCTCTAAAATAAAAAAAATGAAATAAAATAAAAATGAACTGCTCATTTTACTGTTGAATAACTCTTCCTCACCAGAGTTATAAACTTCACCCACCAAAACTAAATGTCAAGTTCAGATCCTGAGGAGATTTGGGAAAAAAATAAGATCATACTCATACCCTCTGCATTTACAAATGCAGGTATGAAGTGCTCCCTTGGGCATGGACAAGGATAAGGCTACTCAGCACTAACAGAGGGCCAAAGGGTTGTACACTGAGTTCTGAAATCCAAAGATGAAAATGTGCCTCATCAGTCCCACGGTATCTTGTCCTGGAGACACCAAATACATACACTTCAACATTTCAAAGGTGGGAGAGGGTTGAGATGAGGAAGAGATGGTCGTGATCTTACCTCTTCTCCATCTCATATCTACTAACTCATCTGTGAAAGAGGAGGAAACTTAGATTCCTTACACTGAGTAGCCCAACTGTTCAGAGCTTTGAAAATTGCACTTGTTATGTTTTTCATCCTACCTCTAGTATGAAATATCTGTGCAATGTAATGTAAACCACTTAAGCTCTTTATGTCTCATGTGACTCCTTTGTGAACTGAGAATCCCAATACCTTCACCAACTACCCTCATGGGTTGTGACAGTATGAAGTACGACATAGACAGGAGAAGGCTGTGAAATGGTGGAGCCCTGTAAGACACATTTTCATTGTTACTACCCTTTGTACCAGTGCCACTCCATGCCTTCATCGTCTTCAACGTCAGCAGCTGTGGGAATTAGGGCGGGGGGGAAAGGCAGGGCTCCCCACCATGTTCTCAACCAGTATCTCCAGAAACAACTGCAGCCAGACTAATTCCTGGTCTGTGTACATCACGGGAAAACTTCACAGACTTGCATTTATATTTTTATTTCATGATTTTTTTATAACACCCTTTGGGCCTGCTCCTTCCTGGATCTTGAATGATTAAAACCACACTAGCTTTAGGATGGGATTATGTCTAATTAATTCCACCTCAATCTTAAACTTCATCACCCATAACTTCTCCAGTCTACCACCCACCAATCCCCTGGACAGTAAAAACTAGCCAGCTACGACATGAGAATGGGGAAAAAAAGTTTCAATGAACTTGCTGAAATCTGAAGTGGGGAAGTCTTAAAGATCTCCCCACTGCCCCCTAAGTAGGCTTGATGTTATAAAACCCTTTAAGTGCTAAAATCTCCTTGCCTTTGCAATTAGATATGTACTGTTCACCACAGAGTGTTCTAAGAATGTCTTCAAGGGAAGACCTATCACCCAAATAAACTTGTTTTCTGGGATTCTAGAGAGTGCAAAGTGCTGGAATGTGCCTGGTGGCTGGCTCAGAAATGAGAAGAAAACATTTGGCGATGGAAAGGAGGGTAGAGCTGAACTTTTTAAGCTCAGGGGGTGAGGAGAAAGGGCCCGGGGTCCATCCTGTCTGGTGAGCAGTCAATGCACTGCAGGCCTGTTTGCAGGCCAAGTGGGGCTGGAAAGCTCTAATTAGATTAGCGATGTTTTGCTAGAAGGCAGAAAGCTTAAAACATTAACTTTTTAAACAAGTACATCAGTTCTGAGTAAACATTATTCTTTTATTTAGTCGTATGGTCTGAGTCAGCCTATTTCCAGGACAGTGGTAATGCATGCATTTGATTCCTGAATGCAAATATGCTTTCAATTTTACTATGCAAATCCCCTGATTTTGGAATGCTTCTCCAGGGCTTGTAACTGGCTATCTGCTGCTCTCTTCTCTCCTGCTTGGTGGGGTTCTGTTCCTGCCAGACGCCATCAGACAGCTGACGGCAGCCCTTGGTAGTCCTGCTGGAGCTCCTTTAGGGGAGGTCATGAAGAAGACATGACCGCTGGTTTGACCCATGAACTGGATCTAGGCAACTGGAGTGTCTTCACTGCTCCCCTGTGCTTAGAATGTGCATTCTGCTTACCTTTCCTGCTCCCAGAGGCTGCCCCAAGGACATAGCCTTGAGATAGTGATGTGATGTTGAGACTATCTAACTGTGTACGTGACTGAACTGAGTTAAGGCCTCTATACAAATTTTAAAGATTCTGGCAGGTGGGTGCAGAGATATACTCATTTTGCAGTTGCCCAAGATGGAATCTGTATGCAAGTTCCCTTGCTCATTAAACCTGCCACTTCCCAATCTGGAATGACCTGCCTCTCTCTTTGCTCTCTCCCTGCCCTCTGTGTATGAAGAACAGTTTCATATTACATTCTGCACGCTCCCAGGACCTACCAGCTTTCAGGCTCTTATCCCTATGGGTTGAAGGGCGCTTTATTGTCTATGGGATAAAGCCTACATTTTTCACCAAGTCCATAAAGTTAATCCAGTTTTTGTATTCATATCACAAGGACCAGGAGTATTTTTTGAAAGTAGCCATTAGAAGCAAATCTAGAAAGATTATTGAAACCATAAAGATCTGATTAGAATTCTAAGGCTATAATGCTGATTGTGTGACTCTGGTCAAGAAGTGGTTTTCTCATTTGTCAAATGTGGATATTTGATAATCCTCAGGTTTACTGCAAAGATTAACTAAGATACACACAAAAGCTAGCTCAGTGGCTAACCTTCATGTATATATCCCAGGTTGGTTCCCTCTGTCCCCTTTCTTGATGCTCCCTCATGCTTCAGGTGAAGAGCAGAATAAAGGTGAAATGTGCATACTTAATCCACCATCTCTCCTTAGTGGGGATGAGAACCTGTAGGGTTTTATGGGACCTTCCTTACATGTCACCTTTTCAGTATCATCCCCCACTAGTTTAAGCAAACCCACATCCAATATTCCAGCCATACTTATCTTTTCAGGTACAAATGTGCCTACCTCCATGCCTTCATGCAAGTGGTGCCTTCTCTCCTCAACTCCCTTCCTATCTTTCTCTGTATAGCACCAGGTGCTATACTTCTGTAATACCCAATTCCAATCTTAGCTCACTGGTGAACTCTTCCTTGCTTGCCTACTCCTTAGCCCCAGCAGATCTACTCACACCCTAACATACACCTATCTATGCTTGAAGAGCAGTGTGAGAGATGCTTTAGCCTACTGTAGCATTATTGGGTATTCATTTCTCTCTGGGTCCTGCCAGACTATGGGTTCCTCAAGGGCAGAAGTTTATATTTGAACCCCTAGAACCTAACACAGTAAATGAATAAACAGGTATTGAATAAGTGAATGAATGTCATGACTGAACAGCTTTCTAAATAAAGGGTGGAAAAGGACATGAAACAAAATCAGTTTTTTAAAATGCTCCCTAATGATGACACAATTCTTCCTTCAAAGGATTTCAGATGCTTTCTGAGCAATTAGCTCTACTGTGGAGTGTAATAATGTCCCAGACACCACTCATGAGTTCCCTTAACCACGATGCCTATGTCTGTGGCCCCATAGGCTACCCAACTAGCCCTGTTCCATCTCTTCACGACATCTTGAAAGGAAAGAGGAAAGGTGAGTGATTCAAAGTCAGCTGTAGCCAACAGAGCAGAGCAGAGCAGACAGAAGGGAGGTGGGATGTTTTTGTTACTGCATCCTAAGATACATGCACCGTCCTTCTTACAAGGCAGAAAACAATGGGGAGAAATCAATCATCTTTGCTGGGCAGTTCTAAACCACCTTAGAGTATGGGTGTCCCACAAAGAGCTTCCCATGTGACATGTGTCAATTGTCACTAAGCCACGTGAAAATGCAGCCAAGCTACAAACTAAGGGCATTTGGGAAGTGTGAAAAATGCCTGATCTCGCGTTTTAAGCAATGGTACTTGCAGACACCTGCAGGGTTAAAACAATGTCTTTCTCCTCTCCCTCTCTGAACTTTTACTCCATTCCTTTATCTTTTTTCTTCAGTTTCTTCTAAAATGCAGCTAAAGTAGGGAGTGGAATAGGGAGATGAAATATAAAGGAAGAATGCTTAGAAAAACTTAAAGAATTGTCCTCCTCAGTCAGCTGATTGTTTGCCCTATATTCAGACTTTCTGAGGAACTAAAGGAATAGCTTGGCAAGTACAGATGACTTTTATGACATCAACTGCAAAAAGTAAGCTGTGTCCCACCAGAAATTCACTAGCTTTAAGTCTGTATTAATGACTGAGCCTCTACAAATTTAATCCTTCCTAAACATATTTATTTTTCAACATATACTATGTTGTTGACATGGATACAATTCAATTTATTTTAAAAATTATTTACAAATATATATGATGTTATGATTGGATTTTTCTTCTCTAGTTTAGTACTTTTAACATAGTTTTACAAGCTAATTATAGTTTTGTTTCATAGCAGTTGAGATACTGACATAGGGTTGCCAATGTAGCATTTTATCATTGCAAAAATATTTTTAGAACCACCTATTACCATCATCATTTCATAAAAAAAAAAACTGCTGTAGCACCAATAATTAGGACAGATATAACCAAAGAACAAAAGACAGTCACCATCCTTACACTGTCATGGAATACATACACTAGAATGACCTTATTTTTACCAGTCTCTGCTCCCCAGGGAATTGCTCATTCAGACTAAATCCACCACATTACAAATGAGGACACTGAAGTTTAGAAAGTCTGTTTAATATATATTCATTAAACTCCTGCTAGATAGAAGTTTCCATTCTAGGTAGTGCAAGAAATTTGCAAACTTGTAAGACCGGGAGCTTAGCAGCGATCTTGGAGAGGCAACATATACAAGAATGATATTAAAACAAGACATCTCATTTATTAGAAACTGAGTTCTCCAGCAGTCTCAGCTGTCTGGACAACAGCGAGGAAGCAATATATAAAGAAAAAGCCTTCACGAGCCTAAACTCATGACCTAAAGCTTATGCACATTACCTATAAGAAAAGCCCTTTTTTGGAGCCTCATTTACACAGAAATCTAAATGTCTTGTTCATCTGATGTACTAGCCACTGCAGATGACAAGAACAAATCAGAAGACATATCTGGGATGCTAGGAAGACCTGTGGAGACAGATCCAATTTGATGGCAATGAAATGTTGACAACAATGATGGCTATCAACAAAGGGGATAAAAAAAAAAAAAGACTGAAATCAACAAGGCATTAGAATAAAAAGCCAAGCCTGGGCTACTTAGCATGGAGGTAAATATCTCTGCACACATAAACAGACCTGAGAGGCACCTCTGGGTGACCACAGGAAAATAATGGACTGTGGCTGGTAAAGAGTTTCTTGAGGTGGTCAACTCTACATAAAAACCAAAGGATCAAAGTATTGTTTGGGGACCTTAAAAAATGCCAATTTCTTAAAATATTTACTCATGTGGAATACTTTTCACAGCCATGCCTAATAATGGAGGTAGTCCTGGTTTTATAAGTATTTCTATTGTAAGTTAAATAAGAATTCAAAGGGGCTGTAAGATCTGCCTTTCTACATTATTCAGTATTCTTCTCATACAAGTACAAAAAATTGCTGTCCTTCTTTAGTGCCCTTTGTGTTAGGGTTATTTGTGTGTGTGTGTGTGTGTGTGTGTGTGTGTGTGTGTGTGTGTCCTCTGTATCTTTTTTTTTTTTTTTTTTACGCCCCTTAAACAAAAAAACCCACACTGGTATTTTCTCTTTTTTGGTGCTCTGGGAAACAGGTCTGGAAGTCCTGTTTTTCCTCTCAGATGAAAATTTATGCCCCTATTTTGTGTCTGATCTCTTTTCATTAATCATTTTTTTAAAAAATGCTAATCTGCTTGCTGTTATTAGAAAAACTTAAGGTATGTCTACACTTGTCTCCCATATCTGCATCATGGGCAATAAACCCACATGAGTCATTGAACATTGACAATCTCATTATGTTTTGTTCATTTTGATGTCTGAGCTTAACGAAGTGGCTTTTGATTCCTAAGGGGTAGGGAAGTGGGTGGGTATAGGCAGTCTTACAGATGAAAGTCCTTTCAAGCAAAAGAATGCTGACTGGTAAGGAAGAAATAAAGCAGCCAGCTTGAGATTTTTTAAACATATTTTGTGGAGGAGCCAGTGTGATGCAAATGGCATACCAGAGCATAAACGTGTACACGTTTTCCAGAGAAGTTTACTTCAAATACTCATCACATATGTTCTCTAATAAAGAACAGTCACGCAGGCCCTGCTCATGAGTACACTACTTCCTTTCGGAGCTGAAGGGGTCTTTGTAAGGCAGGCTCCAAATAACAAACATCTGAAAGAACCTGCAGCCAGGGGAGCTGCTGCCACCACTTCTGTGAAGACCCTCTCAGTTCTCCCAAACCCTTGGCCCTTTAGGTGCTGTCTCTGCAATCCCAGTCACAGTTCACGCTTCTGAAACACTTGGCTGCCACTCTTACACCATGACCTCTTTCACCTGTATGAATGGGCACCGGGACCATTAACATGGACCTACCTACCCATGCTGGCTGAGCTGTATTTATGGCTACTAAGTCAGGAAAGACAACATGTTCTCCTGGGAGTTCAGGTTCTAGAGAATTACCCATGTGTGATTCAGAAATAAGATGAGTTCTTAGAAGTATTATAACAAGTATTGAGAGAGAAGAAAAATGCTCCAAGAAGGAAATAAGTTAGAAAATAAGCAAAAATTAAAACCAATTAGGTTAGTTTGTTGAATCCTGAAAAAATGGAGTGAATTAATTGAATTTTTATTCCAGTGCACTAAGGGAGTTGATTTTTCTCTTTTCATCACTAAAAAGGAACTTGTGTGCAAGACCAGGATTAGGGTGAGGCAAGTGAGGCAAGGCTGTGTAAGTACATGGTTAGATCCTGTCTTTCTTTTGTTAAAGACTTATTTTCTCAGAGCAGTTTAAGGTTCACAACAAAATTGAGGAGATAATACAGAGATTTCCCATAAAACCCCTGCCACCACACATGCATAGCCACCACGCCTCTAATTATCAACATGACTCAGTGGGATGGTACATTTTTTAAATCAAGGATGACCCTACATTGAAAAATCATAATCACCCAAAATCCATAGTTTTCTTTAAGGTTCACTTCTGCATTCTATGGGTTTGGACAAATGTATGACATGTATCAATTATAGTATCATACAAAGCATTTTCATGGCCCTAAAAATCCTCTGTGATCTGCCTATTTATCTCTTCCCCTCCCCACCCCCAAGCAACCACCAATCTTTTTATTGTCTCCAAGTTTTGCCTTTTCCAGAATGTCATATAGTTGGTATACATTATGTAGCCTTTTCAGATTGGCTTCTTTTACTTAGTAATATGCATTTAAGGTTCCCCCATGTCTTTTCATGGCTTGGCAGTGCATGCCTTTTAGCTCTGAATAATATTCCATTGTCAGGTGTATCACAGATTATTTATCCACTCACCTACTGAAGGACATCTTGATTGCTTCCAAGTATTGACAGTGATGCATAAAGCTACTATAAACATTCATGTGAAAACTTTTGTGTGGGCATACATTTTCAACGTTTTTGCATACATACCAAAGAACACAATTGCACAATTGTAGGGCATGGAGCAGATTTAGTTTTGTAAGAAACTGCCAAACTGTCTTCCAAAGCGGCTGTACCATTTTGCATTCCCACCTGCAGGGAATGCTGCTCCACATCCTCACCAGCATTTGGTGTTGTCAGGGCTCTATTTTGGCCATTCTGACAGGTGCGTAGTAGTATCTCATTATTGTTTTAATTTGCATTTCCCTGATAACATACGATGTGAAGCTTCTTTGTACATGCATATTTGCCATCTATATATCTTCTCTGGTAAAGTATCTTTTTACATCTTTGGTCCAGGTTTTAATTGGGTTGCTTTCTGTTTTCTTTTTCTTTTCTTTTCTTTTTTTTTTTTTTTGAGTGAGAGTGCACGCATGAGCAAGGGAGAGAAGCAGTAGGGGGGAGAGGGCGGGGAGAGAGAGAGGGAGAGTGAGGGGGGGAAGAGAGAGGGAGAGAGAGGGAGCGAGGGAGGGAAAGGGAGAGAGGGAGGAGGAGGATGAAGGGAGGGAGGGAGGGAGGGAGGGAGGGAGGGAGAATGAGAATCTTAATCAGGCTCCATACTCAGTGCAGATCCCAACACAGGGCCCAATCCCACAATGCTGGGATCATGACATGAGTCGAAATTAAGAGTTGGACGCTCAACCAACTGAGCCACCAGGGGCCCCATGGCTGTTTGTTTTCTTATTGTTGAGTTTCAAGAATTCTTTTTATATTTTGAATAACAGTCCTTCATCAGGTAAGTCTTCTGCAAATACTTTCTCCCAGTCTGTGGCTTGTCTTCTCACTCTCTTGATATTGTCTTCTACAGAAGTTTTTTTTTTTTTTTTTAATTTTAATGAAGTCCAGCTTATCAATTGTTTTTGTTCATGGATCATGTGTTTGATGTTGTATCTAAAAAGGCATCACTATACCTAAGATGTTAGCTGTGGACTTGTCAAATATGGACGTTACTATATTGAGGTACATCTCCTCTACACTCACTTTGTTTAGAGTTTTTATCATAAATAGCTGTTTAATTTTGTCAAATGCTTTTTCTACATCTATTAAGATGATACGATTTTCTCCTATGTTATCTTCTAGTTTTATAGTCTTGTGTTTTCATTTAAGTCTATGATCCATTTTGAGTTAATTTTTTTGAATAATTTTCCATACATATATAGGTATACATATATACATACCATAATTTCTTTACCCATTCATCTACCAATGGAAACTTCAGTTACCTCCATATCTTGCCTACTGTAAATAATAGTGTAATGAACATGAAGGTGTGTATATCTTTTCAAGTTAGTGTTTTTGTTTTCTTCAGATAAATACCCAGAAGTGGAATTACTAGACCATATGATATTTCTATTTTTAATTTTTTGAGAAAACTCCATACTGTTTCCCACAGTAGCTGCACCAATTTACATTCCCAAAGATAGTGCACAAGAGTTCCCTTTTATTCAACACTTGATATTTCTAGTTTTTTTTGACTAGCCATTCAGACTGCTATGAGGTGGTATCTCATTGTGGCTCTGATTTGCACTTCCCAAATGATTTGTGATGTAGAGCATCTTTTCATGTACCTGTTGACCATGTATCTGTATGCCTTGGCTAGAAAAATGTCTTTTCATACCTTCTGTTCATTTTTTAAATCATTTTTATTTGCTATTGTATGAGTCCTGTATATGTTTTTGATATTAGTTCCTTATCAGATTCATGATTTGCAAATATTTTCTCCTTGTCAGTAGGCTGCATTTTAATTTTTTTATGATTTCCTTTTTTGTGTAGAAGCTTTTTGTTTGATGTTGTCCCACTTGTTTATTTTTGCTTTTGTTACTTTTTATTTGGGTGTCAGGTTTAAAAAATCATCACTAACACCGCTGTCAAGGAAATAACCACCTCTGTTTTTTTTTTTTTCTAGGAGTTTTACAGTTTCAGGCCTTATATTCAAGCCTTTAACCCATTTTGAGTTAATTTTTGTTTTTTTTTGTGTGTGTAAGACAGTGGTCAGTTTCATTTTTTTGCATGCAGTTATCTAATTTTCCCACCATCATTTATGAAGAGAATATATTTCCCCATTGTATATTCTTGCATACTTTGTCATAAATTACTTGGCTGTATATGCATAAGTTTATTTCTGGGCTCTTTATTCTATTCCATTGATCTATGTGCCTGATTTCATGCCAGTACAATACCATTTTAAGTACTATAGCTTTGTAAGATAGTTTGAAATTAGGGAAGAGGATGCCTCTGGCTTTGCTGTTCTTTCTCAAGACCGCTTTGGCTATTTGGGGTCTTTTATGGCTCCATACAAATTTTAGGATTGTGGGTTCTACTTCTGTGAAAGATGCCGTTGGATTTTGACAGTGATTACATTCAATATGGACATTGCTTTGGATAGTATGAACATTTTAACAATATTTTTTTTCCAATCCATGAGCAGGGAATATCTTTTCACTTATTTGTGCTTTCTTCAATTTGTTTTATTAATGTCTTACATTTATCAAAATACACAAGTTTCACCTCCTTGGTTAACTATATTCGAAGGTACTTTATTCTTTTTGATAAAATTTAAATGGAATTGTTTTATTAATTTCTCTTTCTCATAGTTCATTATTAGCGTTCAGAAATGCAACAAATTCTCGGGGCGCCAGGGTGGCGCAGTCGGTTAAGCGTCCGACTTCAGCCAGGTCACGATCTCACGGTCCGTGAGTTCGAGCCCCGCGTCAGGCTCTGGGCTGATGGCTCAGAGCCTGGAGCCTGTTTCTGATTCTGTCTCCCTATCTCTCTGCCCCTCCCCCGTTCATGCTGTGTCTCTCTCTGTCCCAAAAATAAATAAACGTTGAAAAAAAAAAATTAAAAAAAAAAATGCAACAAATTCTCTTGTAGACTGATTTTGTATCCTGCCACGTTACTGAATTCATTACTGCCACTAAAGGTTTTTTGATGGAGTCATGATGATGATATATAATATCATGTCATTTGCAAATAGAAAAACTTTTACTTCTTCTTTTCTGATTTGGAAGCTTTTTATTTCTTTTTTCCTGACTATTGGTCTGGCTAGAATTTTCAATACTATGTTGAATAAAAGTTGTAAGAATGTGAATCATTGTATTATTCCTGAGCTTAGAGGAAAAACTTTTGGCTCTTCACTCTTGAGTATGATGTTAGCTGTGGGTTTGTCATATACAACCTTTATTGTATTGAGGTATGTTCCCTCTGTACCTACTTTGTTGAGAGATTTTATCATAAATAGATGTTTAATTTTGTTAAATGCTTTTTCTCCATTTTTGCAATGATTGTTAGGATTTTTAATATTTTATTTTGTTAATGTAGTGTATATTGACTGATTTGTGGGTTTTGAACCATTCATGTACCCCTCAAATAAATCCCACTTGATCAGGGTATGTAATCCTTTTAATGTATTGATGATTTTCAGTCTGCTAATACTTTGTTGAGGATTTTTGCATCCATGTTTATCAAGGATATTGGGTTAGAATTATCTTCTCTTGTGGCATTCTTTCTGGTTTGGGTATCAGGGTAATGTTTTCCCAGGAAAATCAGTTTGGAAAAGTTCCCTCCTCTTCTATTTTTTGGAAGAGTTTGAGAAGAATTGATATTAGTTTTTCTTTGAATATATGTGATATATTTTTTTGAATGTATTCTTTGAATACATGGGAAGCCCTCTCTTCTGGACTTTGTTTCTCAGGAGGTTTTTATTGCTGATTCAATATCCTCACTTAGTAATCAGTCTACTCAGGTTTTTCTGTTGCATCATAATTTAGTCTTGGTAGGTTATATGTTTCTACAAATTTATCCATTTCTTCCAGCTTGTCCAATTTGTCGGTATATGATCATTCATAGTAGTTTCTTAGGATCCTTTGTATTTCCATTGTAATACCTCTTTCATTTCTGATTTTATTTATTAGAGTCCTCTCATTTATTCTTGGTGAGTCTAGCTAAAAGTCTATCAATTTTGCTAATATTTTTTAAAAAAAACAGCTCTTAGTTTCATTGATCTTTTCTATTGTCTTCTTAGTCTCTGTTTTGTTCATTTGGCTCTTTTTTATTTCCTTCCTTCTATTAACATTGGGCTTTGTTCTTTTTCTAGTTTCCTGAATTGTAAAGTTATGTTGTTTGGGATTTTTGTTTTTTGAGGTAGGCATTTATGCTAAGAACTTCCCTCTAAAAACTGCTTTTCCTTCATTCTATAAATGTTGGAATATTTCATTTCCATTTTCATTTGTCTCAAGGTATTTTTTATTGCTCTCTTGATCCATTGGTTTTGCAATACCATGTTGTTTAATCTCCACGTATTTGTTAATTTTCCAGTCTTCTTCATGTAATTAATTTCTAGTTTCATACCTTTGTGGTTGAACAAGATGCTGTACATGATTTCAATCCTCTTAAATGTATTAAGACTTCTACTGTGGTCTAACATATGATCTATTTTGGAAAATATTCCCTGTACACTTGAGAAGAATGTGTATTCTGTTGCTTTGGGGTCGAATATTCTTTAAATATCTGTTAAGTCCATCTGTTCTAAGCATCATTTAAGGCCAATGTTTCCTTATTGATTTTCTGTCTGGATGATCTATCCATTGTTATAAGTGGGCTATTAAACTATCCCACTATTATTGTATTGCTGTATATTTCTCCCTTTAGGTTGGTTAATATTTGCTCTATATATTCAGGTGCTCCTGTATTAGGTTCACAGATATTCACAAATGTTATATCTTCTTTTTGGATTGGCTCCTTTATCATTATGTAACAGCCTTCTTTTTCTCTTGTTACAGTCTTTGTTTTAAAGTCTATTTTGACTGATACAAACATAGCTACTCCAGCTTACTTTTAGTTTCCATTTTCATGGAATATCTTTTTTCTGTCACTTTCCTTTTAGTCTGTGTATGTCCTTACATCTAAAATGATTTTCCTAGGGGTGCCTGGGTGTTCAGTTGGTTAAGTGTCCAACATCAGCTCAGGCCATGATCTCACATCAGGTCATGATCTCACAGTTCACGAGTTCAAGCCCTACACTGCTCTATGCAGACAGATCACAGCCTGGAGCCTGGTTTTGTATTCTGTGTCTCCCTCTTTCTCTGCCCCTCCCCCACTCACACTCTTCTCTCTCTCTAAAACAAACATTTTTTAAAAATAAATAAATAAATAAATAAATAAATAAATAATAAAGTGAATCTCTTGGAGGCAGTATTATAAAGAGGAGGGTCTTGCTTTTTAGCCTGCTCAGCCACTCTATGTCTTTTGATTGAAGCATTTAGCCCACTTACTTTTAAGGTAATTATTGATAGGTATGTGCTTTTTGCTATTTTGTTTCTGTAGTTTCTCTCCTCCTTTTCTTCTACTCTCTCTTCGTTTGTGGTTTGATGACTTTTTTTTTATAGTATGCTTATGCTCCTTTTCTCTTTATCTTTTGTGTATTTGCTATAAATTTTTGCTTTGTGGTTACCATGGGGTTTATATATAACAACTTAAATCTATAACAGTCTACTTTAGACTAATAACAACTTAAGTTTGATCCCATGGTGAAATTCAACATTACTACTCATGCCCCCGCTCTGTTTTATGTTTTTGATGTCGCATTTTACATCTTTTTAGCTCATGCATCCTTTAACTAATTTTGCAATCATAATTATTTTACCACTTTTGTCTTTTAACCTTCATATTAGGTTTATAAGTGATTGATCCACTGCCTTTACTATATAATTATTTTCCAGTGATAATTATTCTTTCATATGTGTTCTTATTACTAATTAGCACTCTTTCTTTTTAGCTTAAAGAAGTTCTTTTAGCATTTCTTGAGAAGCTGGTATAATGGTGATGAACTCCTTTAACTTTTGCTTGTCTGGAAAATTCTATTTCTCCTTTACTTCTTTTTTTTTATGCTTATTTATTTAAGATAGATAGAGAGGGCATGAGAGGAGGAGGGGCAGAAAGAGAGGGAAAGAATCATAAGCAGGCTTTGCGCTGTGAGGCAAGAGTCCAATGAGGGCTTGATCTTATGTACTGTGAGATCATGACCTGAGCTGAAATCAAGAGTTGGACGCTTGAGGCACCCCTATTTCTCCTTTACTTCTAAATGATAACTTTGCTGGGTAGAGTATTCTTGGTTGAAAGGTTTTTTTCCTAACACTTTGAATATATCATACTCTTATTTTCTAACAAGCAACATTTGTATTGCAAACAACATTTCTGTTAAAAAGTCTTCTGACAGTCTTATGGGCGTTCCTCTGTATATGACAAGTTGTTTTTCTCTTGCTACTCTTCATATTCTCTCCTCTTAAGCTTTTGACATTTTAACTACAGTGTATGTTGCAGGTCTCTTTGTGTTCGTTTTATTCAAAATTCTCTGGGATTTCTGAATCTAGATGTCTATTTCCTTCTCTCTCTCTCTCTCTCTCTCTCTTCCCTGCTGACTGGGTGAGTTCCGCTGCTTGTCTTCAGGTTTACTGATCTTTTCTTCTGCTTCATCTCATTTGATATTGAACCTCTCTAGTATATTTTTAGTTCAGTTATTGCATTCTTCAGCTCTGTGACTTCTGTCTGGTACTTTCTGGTACTGTGTTTTCTATCTCTATCAAAGTTCTATGTTTATCCATTCTTTAGTTCAATGGGCATATTTCTGATTATTACTTTGAACTCTTTATCAGGAAAATTACTTACTTCTTTTCATTAAGGTTTGTTTTTTCCTGAGGTTTTATTTTGTTCTTTAATCTGGAACATATTTGTCTGTCTCTTGACTTTGCCTGATTCCATGTTGATTTCTATACTGTAGATAAAACATCCACCACTCCTAGTCTTAAAGAAATTGTCTCAGGTAGTACATGAAACTTGTCATTCAAGCCTGACTCTGTTCTTGGTTGTCTCTTAAAATTTTGTGCTTCTCCAAGTAGTCTATTATATTTTTCATAGCCCCCGGTAGTTGAGGATGTTCCGAGTCTTATCAGTGCCACAAAGGGGAGGATTTCAGTACCTGAATTCAGGCTGACTAGAAGCCAGACCTCAGACATCAGGTTTTTAAGGTATGCAAATAAAAACTGTTCTGTGGGACTACAAGTGTAAGCCCCACTGGCCACCAGAGCCAGGTGATCTAGAGGTGCCCCCTGGGTTTCAGTCACAAAAATCAGAGCTCCAGATAAATGTATAAGCTTTTTTCTGGGTGATACCAGTGAGCTGGAGCAAGGCAGAGGGACAGTGCCAAGATTATGTTCACAATCTATATTGGTTTCTTCAAATAGTACATTAGAATATTCTTTATCTTGATTACTGAGTTTTTTGTGCCTTATTAAATTTTGCACCAAGTTAAGCACCTTCCTCTTGTCCTATCTTTGCTTGTTGGGCAAAATTATCCTCTATTATAAAATCCTACCATGTGCTAACATAGAGTAGCAAAAAGAACATTTAGTTTTGAGTAAGTCATAAGCAAGTCATAATTATCTGAACCCCCATTCTTTCATTTGCAAATGGAGATAGAACATTAGATAGAGTAAACAAAGCCAAATGAGACAATAGGTCTGAAAGTGTTTTTGGAAATATAAAGCAGTGTACACTAAGGCATTATCATGGGGCTGTACCTCTTATATTTTATTTGTTTAGGTGTCAAAACACTTGATAAAAGCAGTGATAAAATCAGCCAATTCCATCTTTTTTTCAAGGCACTAAAAATATTTTCCTGCTATTAGATTAGAGCTTTCTCATTTATATTTGAAGCAAAGGGATTAAAATTTTCTTGTGCCCTTTGAGTCAAGGGAAGAATTTACCAAGAAGTCAGATGTCAGAAAGAGAGACAAGATAATTTATCCACTGCAGAATAAAACTACATGAAAAGTAGGGTGATCAATTTCTGAGAAGTCTGAGGGGTCTCTTGAGACACATGACTGTTGGTGCTAAAACTGGGAAAGTCCCAAACAAACTGGGAGACAAGTTCGTCACTCTGAGGAGCATGACACCGTCATTGAAAAAAGCCCCGATGGAGAATTGGGTGCCAAATGTTCTTCTCTTAGTTGTGGTACCTGCTGATGTAGTAATTTGGGTCAAGTCACTTAACCTCTGGTCCTTGGCTCCTCTGTGTGTAAAACTGGGGAACTGGACCTAATATCTACCTAAACAGTACATATATGAAGCATGTGCTGTATTTCAGATCTGTGAGAGATGCTCCATAGACTTTACACCATTGAATCCTCACAACAATGCTATGATGTAAGTACAATTATCACTCCTCACTTGGAGATAAGAATATAGGGGATTAAGAGAGGCCAGGATTCAAGTCACGTCAAGTGAGGCAGTGCATCCCAATCATGTTGAGCATGGCTTCTTGAGCCTGAGCTCAATTTCCAGCCCCACCACATGATGGATGGTTACTTAAGGCAAGTTTCTTAACCTCTGTGACTCAGTAATATGGGGGCTTCTTATAAGGTCACTGGAAAATGTTTCAAACAGTGCCTGGCACAAATTAGTGGCAATGCAAGTGCTTGTTAAATAAATAAATAAGGGCACACATGCTCTTAAACACTACACAGAGTGCTACCCATCTCAAAGATCTCTTCCAGGTCTTTACAAGGCTATTATTTTGTGAATGGCCATGTCCCCTTACAAGCTCCACTCTGCACAAAAGCAGAAAACAGAGACTGCTAAATGCAAGGCATTTTTGTGATAATTAAAAACTAATAGACTACCCTCATTTCCAAACCACAGTCTCAAAACAAAACAAAACAACACTGCTGATTCTCGTAGAGTGTCTGTGTGATTGAGAATCTGTGAATTCATTCCTGGGCATCTCTAAAAAGAAAAGAAATCAGCACAACATTTGTGTTGTGCCTTGACATTAAATCTGCAGGCCTTGCCAATTTGTAAGTCATTCGGAACCTTTAACACCACTTAAGCTTAGAGTTCCTTTGTTGTAGTTATTTGACAAGAACAGAGAAGTTTTTAGCTCTTCAACCATGATGGAAAAGTTAGCAAGCATGTTTTATCTTTCTATGAATCATTTGGGAGGCATCATTCTCTGCTGTGTTTCTAACTATTATTTAAATGTAATACCTATGATAAAGGGTTCAATTTTAATTTTTTTTAAGTTTGTTTATTTTGAGCAAGCAAGAGATACAGAGGGAGAGAGCATGCACAAATGGGAGAGGGACAGAGAGACAGAGGGAGAGAGAGAATCCCAAGTAAGCTCCATGCTGTCAGCACAGAGCCCGATGTGGGGCTCAATATCAAAAACCATGAGATCATGACCTGAGCTGAAATCAAGAGTTGGATTCTTAACCAACCGAGCCACCCAGGTGCCTCTGATTTTGATTTCTAACATTCTGGCAGAAATTACCAGATATCTTGTGAAGTTATCTGCTGTGGTAGCAAGTCTTTATTTGCTAGTTTCCTATGAATTATACAGCAGTTCATTCAATAAATTTTTACTGAGTATGTACTATGTGCTTGGCACATTTAGTTAATAACTTTCTGTGGAACTGTCAAAGCAGTTTCCAAGATATGCATACTAAATCTCGTAATCTGCCATTCAGAGAAAAAGAAGAAAGTCTTTGAAACCCAATTTTACATCAAACAATTTATAGAGCGCTCCAGGAAGCTGATACTGTGATTCATAAGAGAACATCAAGCGGGCTAAGCCCAGTCCATTAGTAGGATCACCTCACAAGGCTCCTTGCCAGCTACAATCAGACATGGGCACAAGGCTGATTTCTTCATTCTGCTTAGAAGCTTCTACTACAGTCTGTAGTTGGCAAACCAACCTGATTATTGTGGTTTACCCAGTTCTATGTGCAGTTTTAAAGATCACTGCTCTTAGAAGGTTTTCCTCCTGTGGGTGTCTGGGTCATACCTTTCTGTCGCTGGTGTAAGGAACAGTAGCAACCCATAATTTCCTCAGCTCCTTTGCCCAGCCTAGTTTCAGTGATAGTAGCTGACAATGTAATACTCATTCAGCGGCTGATTATAATTAAAAATATCAGAATAATTAAAGTCCTCAGCTTGACAAGCAGAGCCATAACTTTGCCTTCAGACATTCCTCTCTAATTAGTTAATTAATCCTAATGCAAATTATAAGCAATAATTAGTCAGCCAAGCTTGACATAAAAGTCTGCTGACTTACAGCTAAAAGGCTTTCCGGTTGCTGGTTTGTAGTTTCTAAAGGTGTCTTTTGTCCACTCATGGTTTCTGTATCCATCCTACTTCGAACTTTCTGCCGACACAGATACTCAAAGCAATTTGAGCTGGAGAAAACCAGAGCTATAAAAACCTGTATTACCACAGGCATTTTTCAGTTTGACATAATAAATTGCATGCTCGGTATCTGTATTGAATATCAATATGGGGTATATCCTATGCAGGAAAAAAAATAAAGTGAGAATGTAAGAGGAAGCAGGGACATTTTGACCAAAAGCATGGTCTGTGATATGTTTCACATTCATTTGCACTAGATCACTGGTGTGCTTTTTAGCATGTGCCAAGAAATTGAGTCATAATGAAGCATATCTGAAATTTGATATCCCTGTAATAGAAAAGCTAATATTTGATCCAGATTTTCAGTGAATTTAAACAGATCCGGAATCTGTTAAGTGAGATAATTTGAATTATCTTCTGATAAATCTAAACCTGAATATTGTATTTGCTACATATCTCTGCTACTAATGAATAAAATTCCCTCCTTCTAAAACTGAGAGAGGTATAAAAGCATGGTCTTACAGAACATTGGATCAATAGTTTTTGGACACCTCAGACAACCAAACACTCTATCATCATTCACCCCAAATCTTCACTGTCCAGCAGTACAAACACTTTGTCCTGTCCTTTTAGTCCTATGGACTAAAAGGCAGACATTGAAAAAATGATGTCAGAGTAACAACAAAGCTAGAGCTAAATCAACATGGAAACATACCTCCCAAATGCTATCTTTGGCCATAACTCCATGACTTGGAAAGAGCACTTTAGTATATTGATTGCAAAACTGACCTAGAGTATTTCTTCCCTGTTTCCATGCCTCCTGCAATGTGACTTTGCAGCTCTACCCATTACAATACTGAATTTATTTCTCCAGTGCTTAAATTTGGGCTTTTCTTGTGGCTTGATTCGGCCAAAAGGATGAGGTAGGGGTGACAGGTGCCAGTTACAAGCCTAGGTCTAAAGATATCTTGCATAATTCTGCTTGATCTCTTGAAACCCTGTGTCTACATGAGATAAACTGAGGCTAGCCTACTGGTGGGTAAAATAGAGTATGGGATGGATTCAAATAATCCCTCCTGGGGCCATCTTAGATCAGGTGACTCATTACCTGACTGCAGACAAATGAGAAAGCCAGCATAAATCAACCAAGCCAACCGAGACTGACAGAACCACCTAACTAACTTATAAACACATGAGCTAAATAAATTGTTTTCAATGTAAGCCATTAAGTTTTGGGGTTATTATCACACAGCAATAGCTAACTGACACAAATATAAACAGAACAGCTAAGTCCAATGCTTCCTACCCTAATGGAACAAATGAAGGAGCCTTCACTTCCCCGTATGTATAAAATTTCCAGATATTCTTTTATGTGTTTATTTTTCACTTCTCTTCTTACTTACTGGGGGAAGAAAAAGGAAGTAATATAGAGTATTTCCATCTCTTTCTTATTTGAGCATTCTCTCCTATAACTTCTCTAGTTACTTCCCCTCCACCTAAAAAAATTGCTCAAGGTTCTCTCAGCCTAAACAAAACTCTTCCCTCAATGCTACCCCAATACACCCCACCTCACACCTCCCAACTATAACCATAACTTTTTCTTTTCCATAACTGATAAGCTTCTAAATGAAGTGTCCATATCCATTCCTCTACTTCCTCAACTTCTTTTGCCTTCCAAGCCACTATAACCTGGCTCCTACCTCCACCACTCTACTGAAATTGCTTTCAATAGGGTTATAAATGACTTCCTAATGGTCAAACCCAAAGATAATTCTCCTGTCCCATCCTTTTCTTAATGTAAATTCTTATTGAAGTGTTAAATACATACTCTCTCTTCCCATCCCTCTCTCTCCCCCTCTCTCTCCAAAATATAATCCAGACTAATCTGTCAATCTCAAGATGCTTAATCATATATGCAAAATCCTTTTTGCCATGTAATTTAAGCATGACTACATCTTTAGGGAGCCATTATTATCTAGCACACTGTGTAACCATTACCTAAACAGAACCTAAAAGGTACCCTCATGCCCCCTTTCAGTCTTACCTACCTACTATGGGTAACCAACATTCTAATTTCTAATACTATAGATTAGATTTACCTATTTTACATTTTATATAAACAGAATAATGGAGGATGTACTTTTTGTGTCTGATTATTTTGGTCAACATTGTGAGATCTATCCATCATGATTATGTTTATTATAATATACCAATGTATGAATATATTGCAACTTATTTATAACCATACTACTACTGATGGGTTTTTGAGTCATTTCTAATTCTTGGATATACTAATAGTGTTGTATTATCATCCAAACATCTCTTTTATATCACATATACATTTTTTTCATCCTCAGTAGAAACAGTTTTCTAAAGGGCATGTATCAAAATTCTAGCTGCTTCCCAAACTTTTTAATACTTGGTATTGTCTTCCCTGTCACTGTCCCATCATTTTGGTCATGCTGTGGTATGTCACACTTTAGATTTCTTGAAAAATTCTCCTCCCTTGACTTCCAGAACATAACTCTCTTATAGGATTCTTCAATACCTCTCAGAATATTCTTCCTGAGTTTGCATTGCTAGATTCTCCTTTCATGTCTATCACCAACCACCTTTATTTTTTCCTTTGTCACTTCTCTTAACTAATTTTTCAATGTTACTGTCCAGTTTCCATAGTAGGGTAATACAAAGCCCTTCACAATTTGGTTCTGAATTCTTGCTCCAGCCCATCTGGAGCAAAGGGTGGCTGCCCATCAATGCTTTTTCTGCTCTTCACCCAAGATACACACTGAAATATATTTTGAAGCCTCATTTCAGTTTAAATGAAGCACTGGAATGAGTTACAGATGACAGAATTTGGGCAGAAATGATATGTGGTATTTTCCACCTTAACATCCCCTTCTCAAATCCCCCATGCTCCACTCTTCGTTTTCTTTCTCCCCCTAGAAAATCTTAGAAACCATATGTTGTAAATGGTAATACCAGAAGACGGAAGGAGGCTGATTCAAAAGATCTGAATCAGTGCTTGGATGAGAGTTACCTAGTATAGCTGGATGTGATATGAATGCGAAAGATGCTTTTATAGTGTCAGGCACTGGAATTTGAGGGTTGTTTGTTATAGTGGTCAACCTATTAGGACAAGTATAAAATTTGGTAACTTGAAGTAGGATGCTGCAAAACCAAATATCTCAAGTATATGCAATATACGGCAAAAGGAAAAGAAGAAGAAGATATAGTGAACTGTTGACCTCTATCATGCAGTGGTAAACTCATTGGTAAAAATGTTACTTGAATTAATGTGAGAAGGAGACCATGTGCCTGCCTACTGAGCTGACTCTTCAGGGGGGGTGGCTGGAAGGAAACATAGTGATAGTGAGTGTTGGCTACTGTCAGCTGTATCTCAAGGTATTTCAAGGCAAGGTATTTCAAGAAAGTGATAAGCTCATAAGAAACTTGTCCCAAAACAGAGAACAAAATTCAATATTTTAATGCTTTGACAAAATGACTTCTTCCAGACCCCAAGAAGTATAAAAGTAAGATTGATAACACTTTTGACAAGTAAAAACTCCTAATATCTAGCCTTTGGGCAAATCCAGATGCTTTCAAGGTAACCATCATTAAATTGAGAGACAAGAGATGCACAGGAGTAAAGAAGGAAGTAAACAAAGCATATTTGGGGATGGTGTTCAGAAAATAAATTAGGGTGTGATTTTTATCACATGGAACTGACTGGAAACAAATAGATCAGAGGTCTACTAAATTTTTAAATCATCTGCATTGTCAAAGAAACCGTTAACCTAGATTTTCAAAGTCACTGCTCAGGATATAAAATGACACTTTTGCCCCCCAAATTTTCAGAAACAGAAGATGTCTAAAATGTGCACAGCCCTAAGGAGGGAAGATTCCACACCACGCACCCAATTCAGATACACACATGGAAGATAATAAACAAGGCAAAACTTCCCTAAAGGGCAGAACCATGGAGAAAAATGGGAAGAAGTTCCTTCCAGAGATCGCATCAGAAAACTTCCCTTCTAACATGGAAAACAAAGTTCCCAGGATTCCAAGTGCTAGTACCAACCAATGACACTGTTGTATTGTTCCTTTTCCTGAATGGCAGTTAGTAGTAGTCACTATGATGTACCACCTAGATACCACTACAGGACTAAAAAATTTAATTCCCTAGTTATTGGGAATGTAGTTTTTATTAATTGTCTCAGCTGAAGAGAGTTTCCTTGCACTTTGTTCAAGGTCACGCCCCTTTTCAGAGATACCCACTCCAGTAACTGGTCAACCTAAAGTATAAAGGTCCAGCCTCCTTGCTCTCCTGTGGGACAATTCTGAAGGGCTGCCTCAGCTTCATCATGGGATTGGCTGAGGAACATGTTGAGACTTTTCTTCCCTTCCCTTCCACAGGTGGGGCTCTCAACAGCACTGACTAATGAACCTCCTCCATGGTAACGTCTGTCTCAGAATCTGCTTTCCAGGAAGCCAGCCTATGACAGATATATTCCAATTAACCTATCTCTGCTCGTCCATTTTATTTAAAGTGAAGAAATGGTGTGGATACTTTGCCTTTATTGTTCTTAGATCATCATATCCTGACTGGATGTCTGGAGTTCCTAAATATGAAGATACAAGCAGTGACTAATGGGACTATGGTCTGGAGGAAGAAAATGAGAACCTGCTGAGCAGTAGAGCAAGACATGGCAGAGATACAAATGTTCACCCATATATATGCTTCCCTGGAGAGGGTAGTAAGGGTCCCCAAGAAATTTCACCAATTCCAAATTCTCTTGATAGATGACTCTGGCATTACTACAATATTTACTTTAAAGGCTAACTTTCTCTTATGGCATGATCTCCCACTGCTTCCTTAATTGCTCAATAATCCAATTAAATCATGATTCAGTTGCTGCATGTCTTCATCGTTGCTACTGCACAGGGAAGTGCAGGGGCTGGCATCCATTGGGAAAATAATGATAGATCAGGAAAAGGAAGTCTAGGGCCTTTCCATTTCAAAGAGCACATCTGAATATGAAAGTGATGATCCTTCCCTCCCATCCCCCAAATGGAAAAAGTGCCCCTTACATCTATGTGGCTACAATGATCACCAAAGCCTAAATCTAGGGTGAGAGAAATCAGTCCATTAAGAATCTCCATCTCCAGGTCCTATGACATTTCCACTAGTAGAAACTCAGTTTGTGAAAAAAAAAATTAACCACTCCTTAAAAGGTTTTTCCCACTTTTGCCTCTAGCGTGCATTTATTCTTATCATCCTCCTTATCCAATAGTATTTATTAAATGGCCACATTTGCATGGCACCGTACCTGTGATTTTCCATTTCTCTCCAAGGATGATTTCCTGGTTTAGAAGTTTTAATGGCTGCTCCTTTGAAAATGTCTTAAGAGGGTTTTGACTGTAATTCCTTTTCTCCTAGTTCTTATTTAATAGGTACCAATGCCTATCTTTTGCCTGGGGTATTGGGTTAGGGAGAGGAAGATTCATTAACCATGGTGAGTTATGGATTTCAATGCCCTGGCTACTTCATTTCTCATATCCAAGTAGATCATTTCCTCCCTAGTCCTCCTGAGCCCAAGGATGCATATATTGTAAGTAGCCTTAATCTGCTTCATTAGAACATTTTTTTTAACTTTACAAGAATGATACCACCAATATTACCATATTACTTCTGGTGATGTGCATGGCAATATAATCATACATTCATACTAGGAGTCAGTAACAGTAGTGACTTAGTTGTGGTCATAAAAGAAAGAAAACCATGCAATTTTAAAGCTTGGAGATGAAATTAATCTCATTTTCAGATATAGAAGCTTAGATCCAGAGAGATGAAGCACCTTGCCTGAGGTTACATGCTAGTGGCTAGTGCCTGAAAAAGTGTGAAATCTTAGGTTTCCAGACTCATACCCTTGTATACATCCCCAATTCACCCTTTTAAATATTAAAGCAGGGTGGTTCTGATGGTGAGAAAGGCTCCAAGGTGTTACAGAGTCAGAAACACATATGGCACCACCCATGGTTATTATATTACATATCACAAGAAAGAAAATGTGTGTTTAGTACACGCCAGATACATTTCAGATGGACAATTCCCCCTTCTGCTCCCTCTGTATGTTTCACTGAACAGTCTTACTTGGACTTATGCCCTGGAATACTAGCAGATTTCCATGAGACCAGCCATATCTTCTCCTGGAAGACAAGTGTCTCACCATCCCTACTGTTTTCTCTATCTTTCAGCACCAACTGAACTATTCCTGAGAAACAAGGTTGCACCTGTATCTATGAAAAATAATAGTGTTTGGTTCAGGGACTCTGACTTCTGCTTAGATCTAGTCATGATGAAAACTAAAATAGGTGAAGTTTAGTTTTTTGTCTTTTCTCTGGAGTACTGGTTCTCAACCAGGTTGATTTTGCCCCCACCACACAAGGGATATTTGGTAATGTCTGGGGACATTTTCTACTGTCCCAATGGAGGGGGTGTTATTGAGTAAAGGCAAATAATGCTGCTAAATATCCTATAACACACAGTACAGCCCCTACGACAAAAAGTCATTCAGTCAAAATAGCAATGTGTTAAGGCTGAAGAACCTGCTTTAGAGTACTCTCTTCCCTCCTAGACCCTGACATTTCAAAGCCACTGGCCTACAATCTTTGGGGACTTGGTTCTCATCTATCTCAACAACAAGTTCTATCTTCTTCTTTAGATCTCTCCTATTAGTAGAAGACTTATAGTAAGTTCATAGAGGAAAGAGCTCTGTAGTAGGAGTGAGGTTTCCTGGCTTCATAAATTTCCAATTATACAATCATCTACAAAATAAGGATAACAATTTCTTCCCACTTCATTGGGTTGGTATAAAAATAATAAAATAAGAAAGTATTTGTTAAAATGCTTTGTTAACTCTAAATTGCTACACAAACGCATATCATTGTCACAGTAAGTAGTAATTAACAATACAGTGATGGGTTTCTGAGAGTATTTTTTCAGATACCATGATAAAAGGTAATTCTGGTTCAGAAGCTTGTCCACTATGTCTCTAACTCCACATTAGGGGTGGTAAATTATTTCCAATGTTCAACATCAGTTTTCTCCATACCGGTTTTAAATCCTCTGTGGTACATGAAAAAGTGCTCTCGGTGCTAATCAGATATTAGATACTTAATAAACTATGGACACAAATTATACTATATAATCATAAAGACAAAGACTTTTTCACCCCTTCTAATTCATAAAAACTCTCCCTGGTTTTATAGACCTTCCTTTTCCTGTCATCACAACAGAAATTGGTTAACGAGCCCAACAGAGTCCATTTACTGAAGTTAATTTGATTTAGTACTTATGATATATTAGACATTGTGTTAAGGATGGAAGGTATGAATAACAGCAAAGGTTAACATGTACTATAGTCCAGCCCTGTGTCAGTCACTATGATAGGCAACTCATCACCTGATCCCTAACATTCCAGAAGGCTGTGAAGTAGGCATTTCTTCCCATTTGATAAATGAGGCAACTGAAATTGAGATAGTTTATGTGATTTATCTGAACTGCTCAACTAATAAGCATAGTACTAGAAACGAGATTCAAACTCATATCTATCTGGTAGAAGACACCATGTTCTGCCCGAATGACCACTGATTCCAACAACCTCCTGTAGTGTTTTTTTTTAATCTCTATACACAATTTGAGGCCTGAACTCACAACCCCAAGATTAAGAGTCACACGCCCCACCAACTGAGCCAGCCAGGCGCTGTAGTTCTGGGTGTATGCTATAAATACACATCACAACACCTGCAACCCAGGTTCTATGATAATAGAAAACATCTGTGTGGCAGAATGGGGTGATAATGGCCACAATACTCAACACCAATGGGAGTGCTCGCATATCTCAGGTCAACTACAAGTACACACTATATTACTGTAAATAAATAACAAAATGCCTAAATCCTTCTCTTTCCTCAACTACTTAAAATTTGTTCACAAAATAAGAATGAGTTCAGTGGCTCATCTGTCATGCATAGATTTGGGTAGTACAAATTGTCCCAAATACTGAGGGGATGAGGCCTGAGTGACTGTGGATTTGTGCTTCAATTCCAAATGAGTGAAGCCTGACTCAAACAAGTCTTTGTTAACTTTCTATTTATTGAATTCAATTACATTACATTTGGTGAACACTTGCTGAGCCATAACTGTGTACCTAGTGCCGTGGGAAAAAAAACAATAGAGGGACATGATGACTGCCCTCAAGGAGTTTACTTTACTAAGAGAGGGATAAGAGTTAATGAAAATATAATAAAAGCCAGCTGATACCTCTCATACTAAACTCCACATGATTGACTTTATTCATCAAGGCATACTCTTCTTCTCCGACAGACGGTAGTCAGTGAACATGAAGGTCCTGTGTGGTGCCATTCCTCACCCTCAAAACACCCCTATTCAATGGGACCTGTGTACATTATGGACAAGTAGCATAATGGAAAAACTGGTGCTGGCAGGTGTGATCAGGGAGGCTTCAAAGAAGAGGTAGAGTTGATTTATGATAGAACCTAAAGTACAGGGAACATTTACACTCTCTTCTAGGAATGACTCTTGGGACACAATCTGTTGAGTTTCAATCCAAGAATCAATATTCAGCTACTATAATGCTATGGGTTACAGGTGTTCATAAAGATATCACTGTATGCCTTCTTTGAGATAATAATCTAAAAATAGTAACCCAATGACACAGTTTCAATAAAAAATAGGGGAAAACAATTAACATGGAATAAGTAATCTCACAACCCTTTGATGCATAAAAGTATGTCCCTCAAGTGAAAGTCGAAGCCACTCTATCATATCAAGGTAAGAATGTATACCCTAAGAATCCCAAAACACATGCCTCAAAATACTTAATCCTACTGACAATAGAAACTCTCATATATGCAAAAGAAAGGACAATGTGTTGTGTGCTTTTACTCATTTTATATACATGGCAACATCTTCTTTTCTTTTAATCTAAGTTTTTATTAAAAAATAGTCCTCAGGGGGAGGAGGCAAGATGGCGGAACAGCATGGAAGCTATTTTGCATCTGGTGTCCATGAAATACAGCCAGATCAATACTAAACCATACTGCACATCTAGAAAACTGATTTGAGGATTAACACAACAATCTGCACAAACTGAACCACAGAACTCAGCAGGTACACAGCGCAGAGTGGTGAACTAGGGGAGAGAGAAGATGCAGAGGGCAGGAAGTTGTTTTTGCTTGCAGAGAAAGGACGGAGATGGGAGGAGAGCACGGGAAAAGCACCCCCTCCCCCAAAAAAAGCAGGTGGAGAGAAAGTGGAAAAGTGGAAACAACCACAGGGATTGAACTAAAAAGGGAGAAAGGAGAAAGGGGAGGGCTTAAATTCCATTAAGACTCTATAAACAGGGGGAGTACAGAGTCTAAAACTCCACAGCTCAGTACCTGGCGGTGCTCTGGTGGGAAGGGCAAATCTCCAAAAGCAGAGTGAGGTCCCGGGATCTTCAGGCCACATGGGGAGAGGCGGTTCCCCTGCTGGAAGGGCATTTGGTAGAGGCTGTGCAGCTACCCGGTCCCAGCAGACGCCAGAGAACAATCACATTCACTGGTGCTGGAACAAGATCATTAAGGGTAAAGCCTGGTGACAGATGTGTGTTGTGATTTTCTACAATCCCTGAAACGCTGCTAATACATGATCACATGAACTTTTACTGGGGCAGGCTGGCACCCAGCCGCATTCTCTGGGCATCAGCACCAGCATGGTCCCACAAATGTTCCTGGGGGTGGCTGGCACCATTGCTCGGTGACACCCTCTTGCAGAGGGTCAGAATGGGTCAAATCTGTAGTCCCTCAGAAGTGAGGGGTCGGGAAACAGAGCCACATCTGATGTAGAACTCAGGGGGTAGGTGTCGCCCAGCAACCTGACAGGTTGGTCACAGACAGTGTAAGAGCAGGGAATGGATGGAAGCTGGAGACAAAGGACAGGTGTGTGGTTGCTGATCAGGGAGAACAGAGTTCCATACTAGAGACTGGGTAGCTGGGTGATGTCATTTTCACCCCTCTCGCACATGCATATACACACCTACAAGTGCCACAACAATCCACTCCAGTAAGCTAAGCAGCGTCATCTAGTGGAGAATGGAGCCATTACACAAACTGCAGCCAACTGGGCCAACCTCACTCTTCAGGAACACCACAAGTCTCTCCGCCTGTTTAGTTTACGGACTATAATGTGTTTCGTAGTTTGACTTCTAGGGGAAAATAATGTAATTTCAATCATATTTCATATTTCAGTCTGTTTGCTGGTCCATCTGTTCAATTTTCTTGTTTTTTTCATTTCTTTTCCTTTTCTTGAATACAGAAAGAGAAAAAAATTATTTTTGCTTTCAATTTTTATTAAAAATATTTTTCTTTAATTTTTTTCTCCTGTATTTTTTACTTTTTTGTAAATTTTTCAAATTCTATTTTACTTCCATCATTTCATTTTATTCTATTGCATTATATTCATTTCTTCAAATTTTTAAACATTTTCTTTTTTCTTTTTTCCATTTTTTCTCTAATCAATCAAGCTCCATTCAATACCCAGACCAAAATACACCTAGGATGTAACATAATTTATTTGATTTTTTTGTGTGCAGGCGTTGTTTTTAATTTTAATTTTTTTTACCTTATTAATTTCTTTTCTTCCTTCAAAATGACAAAATGAAGGAATTAACCCCAAAAGAAAGAGCAAAAAGAAATGAAAGCCAGGGACTTAATCAACACAGATATAAGCAAGATGTCTAAACTAGAATTTAGAATCACAATAATAAGAATACTAGCTAGGGTTGAAAATAGATTAGAATCCCTTTTTGTGGAGATAAAGGAAGTAAAAGCTAGTCGGAATGAAATAAAAAATGCTATTACTGAGCTGCAATCTCGAATGGATGCCATGGCAGCAAGAAAGGATGAGTCAGAGCACCAAATCAGCAATACAGAGGACAAACTTTTGGAGAATAATGAAGCAGAATAAAGAGAGAGACTAAGGCAAAAGAGCACAATTTAAGAATTAGAGAAATCAGTGACTCATTAAAAAGGAACAACATCAGAATCATAGGGGTCCCAGAAGAGGAAGAGAGAGAAAAACGGGTAGAAGGGTTAAGTGAGCAAATCATAACAGAGAACTTTCCTAACATGGAAAGATACAGACATCAAAATCCACAAAGCACAGTGGACTCCAACTAGATTCAACAAAAACCAACCATCAACAAGGCATATCATAGTCAAATTCACAAAATACTGAGGCAAGGAAAGAATCATGAAAGCTGCAAGGGAAAAAAAGCCCTTAGTCTACAAGGGAAGACAGATCAGGTTTGCAGCAGACCTATCTACAGAAACTTGGCAGGCCAGAAAGGGGTGGCAGGACATATTCAATGTGCTAAACTGGAAAAATATTCAGCCAAGAATTCTTTATCCAGCAAGGCTATCATTCAAAATAGAAGGAGAGATTAAATGTTTCCCAGATAAATGAAAATTAAAGGAATTTGTGACCACTAAACCAGCCTTGCAAGAAATTTTAAGGGGGACTCTCTGAGAGGAGAAAAGACACACACAAAAAAAGACCAAAAGCAACAAAGACTAGAAAGGACCAGAGAACATCACCAGAAACTCCAACTCTACAAGAAACGTAACAGCAATAAACTCTTTCAGTACTTACTCTAAATGTCAAGGGACTAAATGCTCCAATCAAATGACATAGGGTAACGGGATGGATAAGAAAACCAGATCCATCTATATGCTGTTTACAAGAGACCACTTCAGAGCTAAAGATACCTTCAGATTTACAATAAGGGCATGGAGAACCATCTATCATGCTAATGGTCGGCAAAAGAAAGCCAGAGTAGCCATACTTATACCAGACAATGTAGACTTTAAAATAAACACTGTAACAAGAGATGAAGAAGGGCATTATATAATTAAGGGGTCTATTCACCAAGGAAACCTAACAATTGTAAGCATTTATGCTCCAAATGTGAGAGCACACAAATATGTAAATCAATTCATCACAAATATAAAGAAACTCATTGACAGTAATACCATAATAGCAGCGGACTTCAAACACACTTACAACATTGGACAAATCATATAAACAGAAAATCAACAAGGAAACAATGGCTTCGAATGACACATTGGACCAGATGGACTTAACAAGTATATTCAGAACATTTCATCCTAAAGCAGTGGAATGTACAATCTTCTCCAGTGCATATGGTATGATCTCCAGAATAGACCACATACTGGGACACAAATAAGCCCTCAACAAGTACAAAAAGAACAAGATCATGCTGTGCATATTTTCAGAACAGAACACTATGAAACTCGAAATCAACCACAAGAAAAATTTTGGAAAGATAACACATACTTGGAGACTAAAGAACTTCCTACTAAAGAATGAATGGCTTAACAAAGAAGTTAAAGAGGAAATTGAAAAGTACATGGAAACCAATGAAAATGATAACACCACAGCCCAAAACCTCTGGGATGCAGCGAAGGTGGTCATAAGAGCAAAGCATATAGCAATCCAGGCCTTCCTAAAGAAGGAAGAAAGGTCTCAGATACACAACCTAATGTTACACCTTAAAGAGCTGGAAAAAGGACAGCAAATAAAACCCACATCCATCAGAAGACAGGAAATAATAAAGATTAGAGCAGAAATCAATGCTATCAAAACCAAACCAAACAAAATAAAACAAAAACCAAAAAAAAATTGAACAGATCAATGAAACCAGAAGCTGGTTCTTTGAATGAATTAACAAAACTGATAAACACCTAGCCAGTTTGATCAAAAAGAAAAGGACCCAAATAAATAAGATCAAGAATGAAAAAGGAGAGATCACAACCAACACAGCAAAAATAAAAACAATAATAAAAGAACACTGTGAGCAATTATTTGCCAATAAAATGGGCAATCTGGAAGAAGTGGACAAATTCCTAGAAACATATAAACTACCAAAACTGAAACAGGAAGAAACAGAAAATTTGAACAGACCCATAGGCAGTAAAGAAGTCAAATTAGCAATCAAGAAATCTCCCAAAACACAAGAGCCCAGGGCCAGATGGCTTTCCAGGGGAATTATACCAAACATTTAAGGAACAGTTAATGCCTACTCTCTTGAAGCTGTTCCAAAAAATAGAAATGGAAGGAAAATTTCCCAACTCTTTCTATGAAGCCAACATTACCTTGGTTCCAAAACCAGACAAAGACTCCACTAAAAAGGAGAACAACAGACCAATTTCTCTGATGAACATGGATGCAAAAATCCTCAACAAGATATTAGCCAACCGGATCCAATAATACACTAAAAAAATTATTCATCATGACCAAGTGGGATTTACACCTGGAATGCAGGCCTGGTTCAATACCTGTAAAACAATCAATGTGATTAATCACATCAATAAAAGAAAGGACAAAAACCACATGATTCTCTTAATAGATTCAGAGAAAGCATTTGACAAAATACAGCATCCTTTCTTGATAAAAACCCTCAAGAAAGTAGGGATAGAATGAGCATACCTCGAGATCATAAAAGCCATACATGAAAGACCCAACACTAATATAATCCTCAATGGGGAAAAACTGAGAGCTTTCACCCTAAGGTCAGGAACAGGACAGGGATGTCCAGTCTCACCACTGTTGTCTAACATAGTATTGGAAGTCTTATCCTCAGCAATCAAACAACACAAAGAAATAAAAGGCATCCCAATTGGCAAGGAGGAGGTCAAATTTTCACTCTTCACAGATGACATGATATTCTATACGGAAACCCAAAAGATTCCACCAAAAAACTGCTAGAACTGATCCATGAAATCAGCAAGTCACAGGATATAAAATCAATGCACAGAAATCGGTTGCATTCCAAAAAAGGAAAAAAAGAAAAGAAATTCACTGCATTCCTATTCACCAACAATGAAGCAGCAGAAAGAGAAATCACGGAATCGATCCCATTTACAATTGCACCAAAACCCATAAAATACCAAGAAATAAATCTAACCAAAGAGGTGAAAAATCTATACACTGAAAACTATAGAAAGCTTATGAAAGAAATTGAAGAAGACACCAAAAAATAGAAAAATATTCCATGCTCCTGGATAGGAAGAACAAATATTGTGAAAATGTTGATACTCCCCAAAGCAATCTACATATTCAATGCCATCCCTATCAAAATAAAACCAGCATCCTTCACAGAGCTGGAACAAACAATCCTAAAATTTGTATGGAACCAGAAAAACCCCAAATAGACTAAGCAATCTTGAAAAAGAAAACCAAAGCAGGAAGCATCACAATTCCAGACTTCAAAGCTGTAATCATCAAGACGGTATGGTACTGGCACAAAAACAGACACTCAGATCAATGGAACAGATTAGAGAACCCAGAAATGGACCCACAAATGTATGGCCAACTAATCTTTGGCAAAGCAGGAAAGAATGCCCAATGGAATAAAGACAGTCTCTTCAGCAAGTGGTGCTGGGAAAACTGGACAGCGACATGCAGAAAAATGAACCTAGACCACTTTCTTACACCATACACAAAAATAAACTTAAAAGTGATAATAGACCTAAATGTAAGACAGGAAGCAATCAAAATCCTTGAGGAGAAAGCAGGCAAAACCTCTTTGACCTTGGCCACAGCAACTTCTTACTCAACACATCTCCAGCGGCAAGGGAAACAAAACCAAAAATGAACTATTGGGACCTCATCAAAATAAAAAGCTTCCACAGAGCAAAGGAAACAATCAGCAAACTAAAAGGCAGCCGACAGAATTGGAGAAGATATTTGCAAACGAAATATCAGATAAAGGGTTAGTATCCAAAATCTATAAATAACTTATTAAACTCAACAACCAAAAAGCAAATAATCCAGTGAAGAAATGGGCAAAAGACATGAATTTACACTTCTCCAAAGAAGACATCCAGATGGCCGACACATGAAAAAATGCTCAACTTCACTCATCATCAGGGAAATATAAATCAAAACTACAGTGAGATACCACCTCACACTTGTCAGAATGGCTAACATTAACAACTCAGGCAACAACAGATGTTGGTGAGGATGTGGAGAAAGAGGATCTCTTTTGCATTGTTGGTGGGAATGCAAGCTGGTGCAGCCACTCTGGAAAACAGTGTGGAGGTTCCTCAAAAAAGTAAAAATAGAACTACCCTGTGACCCAGCTATTGCACTACTAGGTATTTATCCAAGGGATACAGGTATGCTGTTTCGAAGGGGCACGTGTACCCCAATGTTTATGGCAGCACTACCAACAATCGCCAAAGAACAGAAAGAGCCCAAATGTCCATCAATGGACGAATGGATAAAGAAGATGTGGTATATATATATATATATACAATGGAGTATTACTCGGCAATCAAAAAGAAGAAAATCTTGCAACTTGCAACTATGTGGATGGAACTAGAGGGTATTATGCTAAGCGAAATTAATCAGTCAGAGAAAGAAAAACATTGTATGACTTCACTCAGATGAGGACTTTCAGATACAAAACAGATGAACATAAGGGAAGGGAAGCAAAAATAATATAAACACAGGGAGGGGGACAAAACAAAAGAGACTCTTAAATACAGAGAACAAACAGAGGGTTACTGGAAGGGTAGTGGGGGGGGTGGGCTAAATGGATAAGGGACATTAAAGAATCTACTCCTGAAATCATTGCTGCACTATATGCTAACTAACTAGGATGTAAATTAAAAATAAATTAATTAACGATTAAAAAATAGTTCTGTAAGTACATTAAGAAATTCTATAAAAAATTGGAAATAGGGAAAGAATGCACACCAAGAAAACTAAGAACATTCCCCCCCAATATAACAATTTGAATGTAATTATATTATATACAAAATAAAATTATTTTCACCCTGTGCATAGTTTATGTAATTTTGGTTTATAGTATGTTGGTAAAATCTGCAGCCTTATAACCATAAACTCTCATTTATATCTAGCTATTAAAAAGAATAGGACTTCATTTTTAGTGGTCTGCTTCCAAAGGCCAATAACTGGCTTCTGGGAAGATGGCGGCATAGGAGGACACTGAGCCCACCGCGTCCTGCAGGTCACTTAGATTCCACCCACACCTGCCTAAATAACCCAGAAAATCACCAGAAGACTGGCAGAACGGATTCTCTGGAGCCAAGCATAGACGAGAGGTCCACGGAAGAGGGTAGGAAGGGCGGAGCGCTACACGGACTGGCGGGAGGGAGCGGGGGCGGAGGGGCGGCCCGCCGGCAAAGCAGAGCCCCCAACTCTGGCTGGCAAAAGTGGAGGGGCCAGACGGATTGTGTTTGGAAAGCAAACAGGACTTAACATCTGGAAGGTTATAAATTAACAGCTCTGCTCAGAGAGCGGGAGGGCTGGAGGACAACAGGAGGGAGAGTTGTTGAGCCCCAGATGACAGAGCGCAGCTTGGCGGGGAACAAAGGCGCTCGCCAGCGCCATCTCCCTCACCCATCCCCCAGCTAAAATCCCAAAGGGAACCAGTTCCTGCCAGGGAACTTGCTTGCACAGCCCAATGCTGTGCTTCTGTGGATCCATACCTCCGGCGGTGGGTCAGACTCCCTCCCGGTGCCGCAGGCCACTCCCGAAACGGACCTCCGAAGGATAAGCGAGCTGAGCCTGCCCCTCCCACCCCTGTGCACCTTGCCGATCCACCCCAGCTAATATGCCAGATCCCCAGCACCACAAGCCTGGCAGTGTGCAAGTAGCCCAGACAGGCCACACCACCCCACAGTGAATCCCATCCCTAGGAGAGGGAAAGAGAAGGCACACACCACTCTGACTGTGGCCCCAGCGGTGGGCTGGGGGTAGACATCAGGTCTGACTGCGTTCCTGCCCACCAACGCAAGTTATTCAAGACAGCACAGGGGACGTGCCCCACAGTCCCACACCACTCCAGGGACTATCCAAAATGACGAAACGGAAGAATTCCCCTTAAAAAAACGTCCAGGAAATAACGACAGCTAATGAACTGATCAAAAACGATTTAAACAATATAACAGAAAGTGAATTTAGAATAATAGTCATAAACTTAATCACTGGGCTTGAAAACAGTATAAAGGACAGCAGAGAATCTATTGCTACAGAAATCAAGGGACTCAGGAACAGCCAGGAGGAGCTAAAAAATGCTATTAATGAGCTGCAAAATAAAATGGAGACAACCACAGCTCGGACTGAAGAGGCAGAGGAGAGAATATGTGAACAGAAGATAAAATTATGGAAAAAGAAGAAGCTGAGAAAAAGAGAGATAAAAAAATCCAGGAGTAAGAGGGGAAAATTAGAGAACTAAGTGATGCACTAAAGAGAAATAATCTACATATAATTGGTATTATACGTAGAGGAGGAAGAGAGAGGGAAAGGTGCTGAAGGGGTACTTGAAGAAATAATAGCTGAGAACTTCCCTGATCTAGGAAAGGAGAAAGGCATTGAAATCCAAGAGGCACAGAGAACTCCCTTCAGACGTAACTTGAATCGATCTTCTGCATGACATATCATAGTGAAACTGGCAAAATACAAGGATAAAGAGAAAATTCTGAAAGCAGCTAGGGATAAACATGCTCTAACATATAAAGGGAGACCTGTAAGACTCGTGACCGATCTCTCTAATGAAACTTGGCAGGCCAGAAAGGAATGGCAGGAGATCTTCAATGTGATGAACAGAAAAAATATGCAGCCGAGAATCCTTTTTTTTTTTTTTAATTTTTTTAATGTTTATTTATTTTTGAGACAGAGAGAGACAGAGCATGAACGGGGGAGGGGCAGAGAAAGAGGGAGACACAGAATCGGAAGCAGGCTCCAGGCTCTGAGCCATCAGCCCAGAGCCCAACGCGGGGCTCGAACCCACGGACCATGAGATTGTGACCTGAGCTGAAGTCGGAGGCTTAATCGACTGAGCCACCCAGGCGCCCCAGCCGAGAATCCTTTATCCAGCAAGTCTGTCATTTACAATAGAAGGAGAGATAAAGGTTTTCCCAAACAAACAAAAACTGAAGGAATTCGTCACCACTAAACCAGCCCTACAAGAGATCCTAAGGGGGATCCTGTGAGACAAAGTACCAGAGACATCGCTACAAGCATGAAACCTACGGACATCACAATGACTCTAAACCCATATCTTTCTATAATAACACTGAATGTAAATGGACTAAATGCACCAACCAAAAGACATAGGGTATCAGGATGGATAAAAAAACAAGACCCATCTATTTGCTGTCTACAAGAGACTCATTTTAGACCTGAGGACAACTTCAGATTGAGAGTGAGGGGATGGAGAACTATTTATCATGCCACTGGTAGTCAAAAGAAAGCTGGAGTAGCCACACTTGTATCAGACAAACTAGACTTTAAATTAAAGGCTGTAACAAGAGATGAAGAAGGGCATTATATAATAATCACAGGGTCTAGCCACCAGGAAGAGCTAACAATTATAAATGTCTATGTGCTGAATACAGGAGCCCCCAAATATATAAAACAATTACTCACAAACATAAGCAACCTTATTGATAAGAATGTGGTAATTGCAGGGGACTTTAACACTCCACTTACAGAAATGGAGAGATCATCTAGACACACGGTCAATAAAGAAACAAGGGCCCTGAATGATACATTGGATCAGATGGACTTGACTGACATATTTAGAACTCAGTATCCCAAAGCAACAGAATATACTTTCTTCTCAAGTGAACATGGAACATTCTCCAAGATAGATCACATACTGGGTCACAAAACAGCCCTTCATAAGTTTACAAGAATTGAAATCATACCATGCATACTTTAGACCACAATGCTATGAAGCTTGAAATCAACCACAGGAAAAAGTCTAGAAAACCTCCAAAAGCATGGAGATTAAAGAACACCCTACTAAAGAATGAGTGGGTCAACCAGGCAATTAGAGGAGAAATTAAAAAATATATGGAAAAAAAAAGAAAATGAAAATACAACAACCCAAACGCTTTGGGATGCAGCGAAGGCAGTCCTGAGAGGAAAATACATTGCAATCCAGGCCTATCTCAAGAAACAAGAAAAATCCCAAATACAAAATCTAATAGCACACCTAAAAGAAATAGAAGCAGAACAGCAAAGACAGCCTACACCCAGCAGAAGAAGAGAGATAATAAAGATCAGAGCAGAAATAAACAATATGGAATCTATAAAAACTGTAGAGCAGATCAACGAAACCAAGAGTTGGTTTTTTGAAAAAATAAACAAAATTGATAAACCTCTAGCCAGGCTTCTCAAAAAGAAAAGGGAGATGATGCAAATAGATAAAATCATGAATGAAAGTGAAATTATTACAACCAATCCCTCAGAGATACAAGCAATTATCAGGGAATACTATGAAAAATTATATGCCAACAAACTGGACAACCTGGACAGTTTCTAAATGGACAAATTCCTAAACACCTACACGCTTCCAAAACTCAACAGGAGGAAATAGAAAGCTTGAACAGACCCATAACCAGTGAAGAAATTGAATCAGTCATCAAAAATCTCCCAACAAATAAGAGTCCAGGACCAGATGGCTTCCTAGGGGAGTCCTACCAGACGTTTAAAGCAGAGATAATACCTATCCTTCTCAGGCTATTCCAAAAACTAGAAAGGGAAGGAAAACTTCCAGACTGATTCTATGAAGCCAGTATTACTTTGATTCCTAAACTAGACAGGGACCCAGTAAAAAAAGAGAACTACAAGCCAATATCCCTGATGAATATGGATGCCAAAATTCTCAATAAGATACTAGCAAATCGAATTCAACAGCATATAAAAAGAATTATTTACCATGATCAAGTGGGATTCATTCCTGGGATGCAGGGCTGGTTCAACATTCACAAATCAATCAACGTGATACATCACATTAATAAAAGAAAAGAACCATATGATCCTCTTAATCGATGCAGAAAAGGCATTTGACAAAATTCAGCAACGTTTCTTAATAAAAACCCTTGAGAAAGTCGGAATAGAAGGACATACTTAAAGATCATAAAAGCCATTTATGAAAAGCCTTTTTCCCTGAGATCAGGTACACGACAGGGATGTCCACTCTCACCGCTGTTGTTTAACATAGTGTTGGAAGTTCTAGCATCAGCAATCAGACAACAAAAGGAAATCAAAGGCATCAAAATTGGCAAAGATGAAGTTAAGCTTTCACTTTTTTTTTTTAATTTTTTTTTTCAACATTTATTTATTTTTGGGACAGAGAGAGACAGAGCATGAACGGGGGAGGGGCAGAGAGAGAGGGAGACACAGAATCAGAGACAGGCTCCAGGCTCCGAGCCATCAGCCCAGAGCCCGACGCGGGGCTCGAACTCACGGACTGCGAGATCGTGACCTGGCTGAAGTCGGACGCTTAACCGACTGCGCCACCCAGGCGCCCCTAAGCTTTCACTTTTTGCAGATGACATGATATTATACATGGAAAACCCAGTAGACTCCACCAAAAGTCTGCTAGAACTGATACATGAATTTAGCAAAGTTGCAGGATACAAAATCAATATACAGAAATCAGTTGCATTCTTATACACTAACAATGAAGCAACAGAAAGACAAATAAAGAAACTGATCCCATTCACAATTGCACCAAGAAGCATAAAATACTTAGGGATAAATCTAACCAAAGATGTAAAAGATCTGTATGCTGAAAACTATAGAAAGCTTATGAAGGAAACTGAAGAAGATACAAAGAAATGGAAAAACATTCCATGCTCATGGATAGGAAGAATAAATATTGTCAAAATGTCAATACTACCCAAAGCTATCTACACATTCAATGCAATCCCAATCAAAATTGCACCAGCTTTCTTCTCGAAGCTAGAACAAGCAATCCTAAAATTCATATGGAACCACAAAAGGCCCCAAATAGCCAAAGTAATTTTGAAGAAGACCAAAGCAGGAGGCATCACAATCCCAGACTTTAGCCTCTACTACAAAGCTGTAATCATCAAGACAGTATGGTATTGGCACAAAAACAGACACATAGACCAATGGAATAGAATAGAAACCCCAGAACTAGACCCACAAACGTATGGCCAACTAATCTTTGACAAAGCAGGAACGAACATCCAATGGAAAAAAGACAGTCTTTTTAACAAATGGTGCTGGGAGAACTGGACAGCAACATGCAGAAGAATGAAACTAGACCACTTTCTCACACCATTCACAAAAATAAACTCAAAATGGATAAAGGACCTGAATGTGAGACAGGAAACCATCAAAACCCTAGAGGAGAAAGCAGGAAAAGACCTCTCTGACCTCAGCCGTAGCAATTTCTTACTTGACACATCCCTAAAGGCAAGGGAATTAAAAAGCAAAAATGAACTACTGGGACCTTATGAAGATAAAAAGCTTCTGCACAGCAAAGGAAACAACCAACAAAACTAAAAGGCAACCAATGGAATGGGAAAAGATATTTGCAAATGACTTATCAGACAAAGGGCTAGTATCCAAAATCTATAAAGAGCTCACCAAACTCCACACCCGAAAAACAAATAACCCAGTGAAGAAATGGGCAGAAAACATGAATAGACACTTCTCTAAAGAAGGCATCCGGATGGCCAACAGGCACATGAAAAGATGCTCAATGTCGCTCCTCATCAGGGAAATACAAATCAAAACCGCACTCAGATATCACCTCACGCCAGTCAGAGTGGCCAAAATGAACAAATCAGGAGACTATAGATGCTGGAGAGGATGTGGAGAAATGGGAACCCTCTTACACTGTTGGTGGGAATGCAAACTGGTGCAGCCACTGTGGAAAACAGTGTGTAGGTTCCTCAAAAAATTAAAAATAGACCTACCCTATGACCCAGCAATAGCACTGCTAGGAATTTACCCAAGAGATACAGGAGTACTGATACATAGGGGCACTTGTACCCCAATGTTTATAGCAGCACTCTCAACAATAGCCAAATTATGGAAAGAGCCTAAATGTCCATCAACTGATGAATGGATAAAGAAAGTGTGGTTTATATACACAATGGAGTACTACGTGGCAATGAGAAAGAATGAAATATGGCCCTTTGTAGCAACGTGGATGGAACTGGAGAGTGTGATGTTAAGTGAAATAAGCCATACAGAGAAAGACAGATACCATATGGTTTCACTCTTATGTGGATTCTGAGCAACTTAACAGAAACCCATGGGGGAGGGGAAGGAAAAAAAAAGAGTTAGAGTGGGAGAGATCCAAAGCATAAGAGACTCTTAAAAACTGAGAACTGAGGGTTGATGGGGGGTGGGAGGGAGGGGAGGGTGGGTGATGGGTATTGAGGAGGGCACCTTTTGGGATAGCACTGGGTGTTGTATGGAAACCAATTTGACAATAAATTTCATATATTGAAAATAAAATAAAATAAAATAAAATAAAATAAAATAAAATAAAAATAAAATAAAATAAAAAAGTCTTACGAGATAATTTAAAAAAAACAAAGGCCAATAACTAAATAATAAAATTATATGACTTACTGAGAGGCATTGACATGTGTGTAATATAACACATGATAGCTTCACCAGGTTTCTAGCTCATTACAAATGCCAGAGTTCATTTTAACATATGTATTAGTCAAATTTGCTGCAGTAAGAAACAACTCCAAAGCTCAATGGTTTACAACAAAAACATTTATTTCTCGTTTTTGTCATGAATCAGAGGCTGCCCTTTATTTGTATTGGCTCTACTTCCAATGTTTTCTCATTCTATGTGAAGAAGTAGCACTTATTAGGGATATGATTTCTGGTGCCAGTGGGAAAATCACAAGAGTTGGCAGAAACGTAATGCCTCTTAAAACTTCTGCTTGGGTCTGGCCTTCTGTCACTTCTCACATTCTATTGGCCCAACAAATTATTTGGCCAATTGACAATGAGGTAGGGAAGTAAACTCCACCAACAAGAAGACATTTTATGGCAATGAGAGGGATGTTTAGTACTCTAATGGGAAAGAGATGAAAAGCAAGTTGGAAAAACAATACAATCTACCACAGTAAATACACGTATTTGCTAATTCATTGATTTTTTAATTCCAAAACATGTTTTCATTATTTTTTGTCAAGTTAATTGGAAAACTAGTAGATCTTCTCCTAGGTAAGTGAGTTGACTGTGTGTTTGAAGTATGGCAGAGGCAATAAAAGAGAAGAAATAGAAGGAATACAAACTATATCTAAAACCCTATTTTAGACTTACAACGTGGCTCACCAAAGTTATGTTTAATGAGAAGCTTGAATTTAGTCTTTAGTCATCAGAAGCGAAAGGAAAAACTCCCCGTAGTAAAGTATAAGGCTTTCAAACCTAATATTCTAGTCACATGACAGTGAAAAGAAACATTCATTTAAATATAGTCTTTAAATGTTTAATAAATGTTCAGGTTTATATTAGCAAATACATACTAAACCTCCCTATCTCTGTATTTCATGGGCTTTTTCCTCTTATGGCTATTCACGGACAATTTAGATCTGCAAGTTTTAACCATTTAACTTCCTGAGAAAGGAAACAACAAAAGCAAATGTGTCCCCAACTCACGTATGGAAGTAGTTATTTCAGGTTAATTATTATCAAGAACTGTGCAAGACTAAAAATGCGATTAAACATTAGCCTGTAAGATATTGAGCAGTGGGGTTCTATAATAAAAACAGAATATTGTTCTTTCTAGTTTTTTTTCTAAATGGTCCCAGACTCTACATGCGAATGAAGCTAATGTCTAAATAATTAAATGATAATGTCATTATTATTCAATGTAGGAATACACTTGAGAATCAAATTGAATCAGTTTTTTTCCCCCTTGTGGCACAATAACAATTCATGTTCAACCTTACTTAATGTATGCCTTGGTTAAAAGAAAAATCAGTCTGTGTACTCAATGGCTTCTAGGAAAGAGAATTAGGCCTATGTAACTGAGGGACAGAGTAGTAGGAAGGAAAAAAGCAATAACCCAGGACTAAATATGAGGCTAAAAACAGCACCTCTGTATCTTTGCCCTAAACTCCTTTCTCATTCCCACTCCTTAGGCATCCAGTGCCTTCCATCCTTGTTGCACCTCACTTCCTAAAACTGGTCTGCTCATGAGAACACATTTAATGTGTTCCCTCTCCCAGAAGTGCTTGTATTTTCACTTAGCCAGCACTGTGCATTGAAATGCTCCATTCCTTTTCAACATTCATATGGCACCCACTAAGTGTCAGACTTAGTTCAAAGTACATTCCATGTATTAACTCACTTTAATATTCACAACAACTCTGCAAAAGATATTCTTACTATTCCTATTTTACAAATGAGGAAACCAAGTCACAGAGTCGATGATTAACTCCTAGGATAAACCCAGGCATTCTGATTTGAAAGCCTGTATTCTTATTACAACAGCTACATAAGCAGAAGATTCTCACACACCCAATCACTAGCTCCAAATTCTCCCATTATTAGTTGGTTAAGGAATTTCTAAACATCATCTTGCAGACAGAAAGATACCCATAGAAAGATACAATAGATTTCTTAAGAGAATCCATGTGAACACTAATGGGGAGAACAGTGTCCTGACAAGGCATAGGGAAATGGATTTAAGAAGTGGTTTTCACATACCCTCTGTCCAAGGACCCCTAAGTCTCTCTCACCTGTTATCCCATGGCTGACACTAAAGAGATTATATAGCCAGCTTCACCAATATTTTCCCATTAGTTTTGTTTCATTGTTTTTGATACCAAATTTCCATGTCCATGATTGTGAAATAAGTCAAATCTTGAAAGAACCTTGGGTGCTTTTCCTATTTGCTGCTATCAAGACTAGTTATGGTAGAGGGACACCTGGGTGGCTCAATCGATTAAGCATCTGACTCTTGATTTCAGCTCAGGTCATGATCTCATGATTCACATCCACAAGTCCATGCTGGGCTCTAAACTGACAGTGCAGAGCCTGCTTGGGATTTTCTCTCCCCTCTCTGTCCCTCCCCCTGCATGTGTGCTCTCTTTCTCCCTTTCTCAAAATAAACAAATAAACTTAAAGAAAAAAGACTACTTATGGTAGAAAACCAACAAAAGTATACAGGTTTAAGCTTCTAGGTTCCATTGCAGAGAGAACCACAGGGAGGGAAAGAGGATTTTCAAATCCCAGGGGTTTTGGTACTTGCGTTTTACTTGTTACTTGGGAAACAGCACTCTGGCAGAGTAGCCTTTTCTGAAAGGAGTAACAGCAGAGGGATTTTAAAATAAGAAAGGCCAAGTAAAAAATTGGGGAATTTTTAAAAATCTGTTTGAAAATAAATGTAAGCCTGTTAATAAATCAGGTAAGATGCACATAAATCTGTACCTAAGTCTTTTATTCTTTTTGATCTAATTGTAAATGTCATTATTTTCTTAATTTCTTTTGTGATAGTTCATTGTTAGCATATAAAACACAACTGATTTTTGTATATTAATTTTAGATCTGGCAACTCTACTGAATTCATTTACTAGCTCTAACAGTTTTTTTGTGAAGTCTTTAGGGTATTCTATATATAATATGTCATCTGCCAAATAGAAAAACTTTTACTTCTTCCTTTCTGATTTGGAAGAGTTTAGCTCTTTTTCTTGCCTAATTACTCTAGCTAGGACTTCCAGTGGTATGTTTAATAAAAGTGGTGAGTGGGCAACTTTGTCTTGTTGATGATCTTAGAGGAAAAGCCATCAGCTTTTTACTGCTAAGTGTGATACTTATATAGGCCTTTATTATGTTGATGCATATTCCTTCCATACCCGGTATATTGAGAATTTTCAACATAAAAAGATGTTGAATTTTGTCAAATGCTGTTTCTGCATAATAACAAAACTAAGTAAGGGCACGGTTAAGCTGATTTACCAGTTAACCAAGTCTGACTCTTGGTTTTGGCTCAGGTCATGACCTCACAGTTCTGTGAGTTTGAGCACCATGTAGAGTTCTGCACTAACAGTGCAGAGTCTACTCGGGATTCTCCCTCTCTTTCTGCCTTCCTGTACTCTGCCCATACTCTGTCTCCTTCAAAATAACTAAATTTCTTAAAAATAACAAAACTAAGTAAAATTATCTTATGTAATTTTAGAATAAAACAGGTTATATATGAATAAAATATAATATAAAATATCAATCAGAATGGAGAAATTTCTAGAAGGGTGAGCTTAGCTATTAAGGTCATCCTTTCACTCCCTCCCCCAAAGAAACAAAATATGATGGTAAAAAGGAATAATATATTTTTTATTCATCTTAAAACATCAAAGGATGAAAAAGTTATAGAGAATTAGCAGGTCAAAATCTAAATAAAACCTCCAACTCAGAGAGTTATGTGAAGACACTTTTGACGTGAGTCGTTTGCTGAATTTGGTAAACTCTGGCTTTCTATTCTGTCCGAGAATACAAGATGGTCAAAAGTCAGGATCTGTCCAAAGTGGGGAGGCTAATAAGAGATTCTCCCACTCAAAGAGCTGGGATTTCACAGGGCTACACCCTTAGCATAAGGATGAACAAGAAGTAGAGCTATCTTACCTCTCCATTCCTTGGTAAAATTGTTTTCTCTCTATTTGGGAGAGGGTAGTCACATCTGTGAGTAATCACAAGCCTACTTTCAGCAGGGGTTGCAATACAAAATCTCAACTGCACACTCCCCTCAAAAAAAAAAAAAGAAAAAAGGGAAACCATGAAATTAGGGTTTTTTTAATGTTTATTTATTTTTGAGAGAGAGAGCCAGAGAGCTAGTGGGGGAGGAGCAGCGTGAGAGGGAGACACAGAATCCAAAGCAGGGTCCAGGCTCCGAGCTGTCAGCACAGAGCCCGACACAGGGCTGGAACCCACAAACCATGAGATCATGACCTGAGCCAAAGTCAGATACTTAACTGACTGAGCCACCCAGGCACCCCAAAATTAGCTTTTTAGGTCCCTGACAGAAGATAATGGAAACTCCTTGGTAGAATGTAACTCTTAATTTTAATGCAGAAAGAATTCTCATGAATAATAAGAAAAATGAGATGTACATAGTAAAAATAACAGAGCATATCAATAAGACAGCATGAGCAAGAAACAGCAGTGATGAGAGAAGACAGAAACTGGCTCCTCAAAACGTTAGATATTGGAATTACTGAAATGAAACATTGGGATTATCAGACAATGATTATAAATAACTAAAGAAATAAAACATAACCTTAAAATATCTGATGGGAACCAATAGCTATTACTAAAAAAAAAGAAGCAGATGTGGAAAATAATGAAGTCAAGAAATAAAAAATAAAGTAACTAAACTTTAAAACTCAAAAATGAGGAGCACCTGGATGGCTCAGTCGGTTAAGTGTCCAACTTTGTCTCAGGTCATGATCTTGTGGTTCATGAGCTCAAGCCCCGCATCAAGCTCTGTGCTGACAGCTCAGAGCCTAGAGCCTGCTTTGGCTTCTGTGTCTCACTCTCTCTCTGCCCCTCCCCCATTCATGCTCTGTCTCTGGCTCTCTCTTTCAAAAATAAACATTAAAAAAATTAAAAAGAATAAATAAAACTCAAAAGTAAGTTAACCATAGGTCAGACATAACTGAAGAGAAAATCAGGTAGCTGGAAGATAGGTTGAAAACAATTATCCAGAATGTGGAACAGAAAGTAATAATAAAAAAATACGTTAAGGGACATGGAGAATGTATGGAATGGAAATACTGGCATACATTTCATTGGAATCTCAGTGGGAGATGAGAGAGAACATGTAGCAGAGGCAGTATCTGATGAGACAATACCAGAGAATTTCCCAGATATAATGATAGAGTCCAATCCATAGATTCAGGGGGCACAGATTCAGTATACCTATATACTGTGAAATTGAAAAACACACAAAAAAGATGAAGATTAAGTATTAAATATCAATTGGCAACAATCAAAAAAACAAGTTGCCTTAAAAGAGGTGATAGACTGACAACTGTTTAAAATAATAAGTAGTGGGGCACCTGGGTGGCTCAGTTGATTAAGTGTTGGACTCTTGATTTTGGTCGAGGTCAAAATCTCACATTTCATGAGTTTGAGCCCCATGTCAGGCTTTGTGCTGACAGTGTGGAGCCTGCGTGGGGTTCTCTGTCTTCCTCTCTCTCTCTGCCCCTCCCTCTCTCCCTCTCTCTCAAAAATAAATAAACATTTTTAAAAAATTAAATTAACAAGTGGTTATAGAAGTCAATGAAATGGTATTTATAATGTGCTTAAAGAAAAAATTGACAACACCAAATCCTATACCTACCAAAAACATCTTTTAAAAATGAGAGAGTTAAAGATATTTTGAGAATCTCCTCCCCAACAAAAATGACAGTTTAGACCCAGCAAACCACATTAAAGGAAACTAAAGAACAAAAGAAAGTGGCAGAAGAAAAGTGATCAGAGAACGAATGGTGTGTCATAATAAATAGCAAAGATGGAGGAACATGTGGGAATAATTCTAAATAAACACTTACTAAAATAATAATAATGTCTTGGAGTTTAAAAATGCCAACAGAGAAATAAAATACATAACAGTACTAACCTAAGTCAGGAGAGGCATAAATGTAGTTAAATGTTTTAAGGACCTTGTATTGTCAGGATAGAAGGTGAAGGCAATGATTAACTTTTGACTTTGACAAGTTAAAAATGCATGTTGTAATTTCCAGAATACGCACTAAAAGAAGTATAATCTATAAACCAATAAAAGGAAAAAAAATTTCCAACACAAAAGAAAAAGGAAAGAAAATTATAGAATGGGCAGGAGAGAAAATACAAATAAATAAGAGTTATAAACCCAAATGAATTAAAATGTATTAATAATAACATTAAAGGAGGCTAAATACTTTAGTTAAAGACAAAAAAATAGGGCTCAATATGTTACAGAAAGTTTGAAAGTTAAACCATGCAACTAAGACCCAAAAGAAAGCTGTTGTGGCTACATTAATATCAAGCAAAATATACTTTGCATTTTTAAAGGGGAAAAGATCAGTCACAAAATATATTAAAAACAGTTCATTATGAATCTATAATTTTTAAGTTAGTTGTGTATAAAAATATAACCACAATATATACAAAGTAAAATGTATTAGGTCAAGTTGAAAGAGGAAAATTTAAATTCACAGTGGAATATTTTTAAATACTTACTATTTGATAGACCAAGTCAACAAAAAGTGAGTAGAGGTCTAGCACATCTAAATGAACAAATGTGAACAACAGACAGACATGGAATGTTGCACCCAAAACTGGAGAAAGCATGTTCTTTTCTAGCATATATGAAACACGTACAAACACTGTACTCTCCTGGGCCATTAAGCTAAACACAAAAAACTTCAAAGGACTATATGAACAGTGCATGATTTTCAACCACAGTGCAATTAAATCACAAATTAATAATAAATAACCAAAAACCCATGTACGTTTGGAAGTTAATAAACACATTTCTAAATAATCCATAGATCAAAGGAGAAATCATAATGTAAACTAAAATCTATTTTGAAATGAATGACAATGAAATTACTAATATCCAAACTTGTGAGAGGCAGCAAAAATGACTTAAAAAGAAAATTATAGCATTTTATGAACATTTTATGCACAAAGAAAACAGTCTAAAAATTAATGAGATTTAAGAAATTTAAGATTTAAGAAATTCAAGATTTAAGAAAAGAACAGGGGGGAAAGAAGGTAGAAAAAAAAACAATGAAGATAAAAACAGAAACTAGGGAGATAAGAATGAGAAGCATTCAACACAGATTATCAATGAAGCTAAAAACTTGTTTTTCAAACATCTAATAAAAATTCCCAAACCACTAGCAAAACTAATAGGGAAAAATAGAAAGTCACAGATAATATTGAGATTTAAAAGTGAGACACAGTAAGAAACTTCAGACATTTACTAGTTAATACAGAATAGTATAAATACTTTATGCCAATAATTTTGAAAATTTAAACTCAAGGAAAATTCCTAGAAAATATATTTTACTAAATATTTCTATTTAAGAAGATATAAAAAACAACTTATGTTGTCAAATAATGATTAAAGTAACTGAAGCAGTATACACTTGTCAACTTTTTTAAATTTGATTTTTGTGGACTATTCACAACTCATTTTTAAAGAAACTCTACTTATAAGCACATGATGATATTATGTAAAGGTAACGGTGTCAGGAATACCCTAAGGTGATCTCTACTTTGGCAGTGCAGAACAGTCATATACTATAACATACTATAACAGAAGCTTCCTCCTGAAGCACAATTAATTTTCAAATTGAAATATAATTTCCTGTATTGTTTACTAAAACAAGCCTCTTGCCTCTGATTTACATTCTAGAAGACATCTTTGAAATAACTACCTCCTTCCACCCAGAAGTAAGTCTTACCTCTAAAAGTTACTTAATGGAAATTAGTCCAGTAAGATTAAGGTACTTCATTATCAATAGTATTAATGAACCTCTTTTTACTGATCTCACATATAATTTCCCACCTTTGAACTCTTGCATGCTACTTTTTACAACTCTTATCATTTATAATAGGACTTGGCAAAATTTTTCTGTATAGTGTCAGATAGTAAATGTTTTCAATTCAACAGGTCTCTCTTGAAACAATTAAACTCTACCATTTTAGTGCAATTGTAGCCATTGACAATATGTAAATGGGTGTAGCTATTTTCCAATAAAAGTTTCTTTCTAAAAGAAAGACAGATAGCAGGATTTGGCCCAGGAATTTGTCAACCTCTGATTTAACTAATGCTTTGAGCTATACTTATCTAATATTAAATTATGGTTTCAATTAGGTCAAGTAATATATTTTGTTTATTTAAAAAAATTATAGTGAACACCTTTTAAACACTTGTTTTTGCCAGACACAACACTAACTCCTTTATATACATTAATTCATTTAACTCTCAAAACAACTTTGAGAGCTAGGTGCTTTATTATCCTAATTTTTCAGCTAAGAAAACTGAGGCACAAAGAAGCATAAAGAAGTTAAGTAAAAAGCCAATTATGTCAATGCCAGAATTGAGATCAAATATGTCTAACCCTAGAACCCAGTTCCTGTTTACTACACTAAGCTACTTCCTTTTTTCTGTATATATTCCAAAGCATCTTCCAATACATAATGAATGAATAAATAATAAGTAAATAAAAATTTTGATTCAAATTAACTCTTCAAAATCATATACACACAAATAGAACTGCAATACACAATTTAATATTAAATTACATATTATCCTATAATTGTTGTAATATGTCACTACTTGAAATAAGTTATTAGCCTAGCTATTTAAAGCAGGAAGAGGTTTGGAGATGAATTAGGATAGCAACTTAGAATGTGCTCAGAAGGAAGCCTTCTGTGAGTAGCGAAGGGTCCACCTATTTCAGAAACACAGTACTCAAGATTTAGGAGCCACAAGCCCCCATCCAGGTCAGTGGTTAGAAACAGAGTTCTGAGGGATGGCTCAGTTGGTTGAACATCCTACTCTTGGTTTCAGTTCAGGTCATGTTTTCATGGTTTTGTGGGTTTGAGCCCGGTGGCCAGTGTGGAGACTACCTGTAATTCTTTTTCTCTCTTTCTCTCTCTCTCTCTCTCTCTCTCTCTCTCTGCCCCTCCCCCATTCACACTCACTCTCTCTCTCTCTCTCTCAAAATAATAAATAAACTTAAATAAATACTTAAAAATAAAAAAGAAACAGAGTTCTGAGATGAGGGGAGTCAGCCAAAGAAATGGAGAACAAACAGTAAGCAGTAGTTTCCCAGTCACAGAAGGATTAGGACCAGGTATTCATTCTCCAGCAGAACTAGAAAAGATTCTCTAGTGAGAGTCTCTCTTTGAGAGAAGATTGGTATATTCTTTAGCTTACTGGGCCAGGAATTTAAGAACATAACTTAAGTCAGAAACCTATGTCTCAAAATAGCCAAATGTTGAAAGGTAGAAAGTGATCAGGATGCTTAAAAATTTCCTCCTGAGAGAGGATAGTCTAACTGGACCAGATAGGCTTATTAGATATTTTTAGAACATTCCATCCTAAAACAGAGAAACACACATTCTTTTCAAGTACACATGGAACATTCTCCAAAATAGATCACGTGTGAAGCTACAAAACAAGCCTCAACAAATTCAAAAAGATCACATGTCACACCATGCATCTCTTCTGATCACATTGCTATGAAACTAGAAATCAACAACAAAAGAAAATCTAGAAAGAACACAAATACATGGAGGTTAAATAACACACTACTAAACAAAAATGTATCAACCAAGAAATAAAAGAGGAAATTAAAAAATAAATGGAGACAAATTAATATTAAAACACAACAATCCAAAATCTTTGAGATGCAGCAAAAGCTATTCTGACAGGGAGGTTTACAGCAATACGGATTTGCTCCTAGAAGCAAGAAAACTCTAAAAGAAAAACCTAGCCTTACAACAAAGGGCTAGAAAAATAACAAACAAAATCCAAAACCAGTAGAAGGAATGAAATAACAAAGATTAGAGCAGCAATAATTGAAATAGAAACTCAAAAACAATAGAACAGATCAATGAAACCAGGAGCTGGTTCTTTGAAAAGATCAACAAAATTGATAAACCTTTAGTCAGACTCATCAAAAAAGAGAGAGAAAGAGAGGCAGGACTCCAATAAACAAAATCAGAAATGAAGGAGGAGAAATAACAACCAACACCACAGAAATACAAAGGATTATAAGAAAATATTATAGGGGCACCTGGGCGGCTCAGTCACTTAAGCGTTTGACTTCAGCTAAGGTCATGATCTCATGGTTCATAAGTTTGAGCCCCATGCTGGGCTCTCTGCTGATAGCTCAGAGCCTGGAGTCTACTTTGGATTCTGTGTCTCCCCCTCTCTCTGTGCCTCTCCCCGACTCATGCTCTGTCTCTCTCTCCCTCAAAAATAAACCTCAATAAAATTTTTTAAGAAAATAATATAAAAACTTATGTGCCAACAAATTGCACAAACTAAAATAGACAAATTCTTACAATACCTTCCAAAACTGAATAAGGAAGAAATAGAAAATGTGAATAGACAACATAACAGCAATAAAATTGAACTGGTGATCAAATACCTCCCATAAAACTAAAGTCCAGGATCAAACAGCTTCAAAAGTGAATTCTAACATTTAAAGAAGACTTAATACCTTCTTTAGAAGGAAGGAAAGCTTCCAAATTCATTCTATGAGGCCAGCATTACCCTGATACCAAAACCAGACAAAGACACTACCAAAAAGAGAGAATTATAGGACAATATAGCTAATGAACATACATGCAAAAATTCTCAAAAAAATATTAGCAAACCAAATCCATTGATACATTTACAAAAAATCATTCACCATGATCAAGGGGGATTTATTCCTGGAATGCAAGGGTGGTTCAATATTCACAAATGAATCAACGTGATATATCACATCAACAAGAAAAAAGGATAAAAACCATATGATCATTTCAATAGATGCCGAAAAAGCATTTGACAAAGTAAAACATTCATGCATGATTAAAACCTCAACAAAATGGGTTTAGAGGGGCGGGGCACCTGGGAGGCTCAGTCAATTAGGTGTCCGACTTCAGCTCATGATTTCACAGTTTGTGGGTTTGAGCCCCATGTTGGGCTTTGTGCTGACAGCTTGGAGCCTGGAGCCTGCTTCGGATTCTGTGTCTCCCTCTCTCTCTGCTCCTACCCCACTCATGCTGTCTCTCTCTGTCTCTCAAAAATAGAATAAAACATTAAAAAATTTTTTCTTCAAAAAAAGGGGTTTAAAGGGTACATATGTCAACATAATAATGGCCATATATGATAAACCCACAGCTAACATCATGCTCAATGGGGAAAAACTAAGAGCTTTTCCCCTAAGATTAGGAACAAGACAAGATGTCCACTCTCACCACTTATTCAAGTCCTAGCCACAGTATCAGACAAGACAAAAAAATAAAATAAAAGGCATCTAAAATGGTAAGGAAGAAGTAATATTTGCAAATATTTGCAAATGTCATGACACTATATATAGAAAACCCTAAAGACTCCACCAAAAAACTAGTAGGACTGATCAGTGAATTCACTAAGGTCACAAGATACAAAATAAGTATACAGAAATCCATTGCATTTCTATACACTAATAATAAAATAGCAAAAAGAGAAATCAAGGAAACAGTCCCATTAACAATTGTACCAAAAATAATAAAATACCTAGGAATAAACTTAACCAAGGAGGTGAAAGACTTATACTCCAAAAAATGAAGATGACACAAACTAATGGAAAGACAGTCCATGCTCATGGATTGAGAGTACAAATGTTGTTCTATATGACCTAAAATGTCCATACTACCCAAAGCAATCTACAGATTTAATACAATCTCTATAAAAATACCAAAAGCATTTTTCACAGAGCTAGAACAAACCTAAAATTTGTATAGAACCACAAAAGACCCTGAATAGCTAAAGCAATCTGGAAAAAGAAGAACCAAACTAAAGTTATCACAATCCCAGATTTCAAGATATACTACAAAGCTGTAGTCATCAAAACAGTATGGTATTGGCACAAAAAGAGACACACAGATCAACAGAACAGGATAGAGAGCACAGAAATAAAGTCATGTTCATATGGTCAATTAATCTTTGACAAAAGAGACAAGAATATGCTAGGGGAAAAGACAGTCTCTTCAACAAATGGTATTGGGAAACACCAACGGCTACATGGAAAAGAATGAAAGTAGACCATTTTCTTACCTCATACACGAAAATAAACTCAAGATAGATTAAATACCTAAATGTGAAACCTGAAACTATAAAATCATAGAAGAGAGCACAGGCAGTAATTTCTCTGAATCAGCCTACCAACATTTTTCCAGATATGTCTCCTGAGGCAAGAGAAACAAAAACAAAAATAAACTATTGGGACTACCTCAAAATAAAAAGCTTCTGCATAGGAAAAAAAATAACCAACAAAACTAAAAGACAACCTACTGGATGGGAGCAGATATTTGCAAATGACATATGTGATACAGGGTTACTATCCAAAATACATAAAGAAATGATATAACTCAGCACTCAACAAATAATCCAATGACAAAGTAGACAGAAGACATAAACTGAGATTTCTCCAAAGACACATAGATGACCAACAGACACATAAAAAGATACTCAACATCACTCATCATCAGGGAAATGCAATCAAAAGAACAATGAGATATTACCTCACACTAGTCAGAATTGCTAAAATCAAAACTATAAGAAACAACAAGTGTGGGTGAGGGTGTGGAGAAAAAGGATGCACTGTTAGTGGCAATGTAACTGGTGCAGCCACTGTGGAAAATAGTATGAAGTTTCCTTAAAAAATGAAAAATAGATTACCATATGATCCAGTAATTCTACTACTGGGTACTTACCCAAATAATATAAAAACTCATTCAAAAAGATTTATGCATCCCTATTTTTATCGCAGCATTATTTACAATAGCCAAACTACAGAAGCAGGCCAAGCATCGATAGATGACTGGATAAAGAAGATGTGAGTGTACACACACACACACACACACACACACACACACACACAAACAACATGGAATATTATTCAGCCATAAGAAAAGAATGAAATCTTGCCATCTGCAATAATATGGATGAATCTAGAGGGTATAATGATAAATGAAATAAGAGAAAGATAAATACCATATGATTTTATTCATATGTGTAATTTAAGAAACAAATGAATAAAGAATAAAAAGAAACAAACAAAAACCAGACTGTTAACTATACAGAACAAATGGATGGTTCCAAGAGGGGAGGTTGGTGGGACAGGGGAGTAAAATAGGTGAAGGGGTTTAAGAGTACATTTGTCATCATGAGCACTAAATAACATAGAATCGTTGAATCAATATATTGTACACCTAAAACTAACATAACACTTTATGTTAACTATACTGTAATTAAAATATTAAAAAGAGAGAGAGACGGTAGACTAGGGAATAGGATAAAGAGGAGCATACAGTTAGGAACACTGAGTAGAAACAGCTGTAAAAAGACCAGTGATGCATGGGCTATCAAATTAGGTCTGACAGAAATATTAACTCCAGCCAGTTACAAGTTCCCCAAGATTAAGAGATTACCCCCTATACATAGAAGTAATGTCTTCATGGCATAGTCTCAGGCTCTAAATGCACACTCAAAAATATTTATTACTTGGCCTACTGAAAAATCTCTAAGAAAATACATAGCAACTGGTACCTGAGTCTTCTTTCTCCCATTTCTTTTCTCCTCCATCAATTCTTTATACTTAATTTTGCTGGATCCATTTGACTTCAACAGCTAAAGTCACACTGCAGAAAGCTCTACCCTTCTGAATGCCCTGTGTATCTGGGCATAGTGTATATGGTAATCTTGTCAAAGAATTATTTTTATGTTGGCTGGCAGTGCATTTGAGTGCCCAAGTGTTTCAATATGCAAAATCAGGGAAAGATTCACTTCACTGAGGAGAAAGGTAAAATATGAGCATAATTTAACCAACCTCATAAGGAGACACAAGGTGTTGCATTTAGAATTTTGCAAAAACTCGTGTTTGCATATGCCTCAATATGTATATTTCCTCACATCGTTTTAAGCTTTAAACTTTTCTGGGGTACCTGGGTAACTCAGTTAAGCGATGGACCTTGGTTCAGATCATGATTTCATGGCTCATGGGTTTCAGCCCTGCTTGGGGCTCTCTTTTGTCAGCACAGAGCCTACTTCAGAACTTCTGTCTCCCTCTCTCTCTGCCCTTCCCCTGCTGGCATTCTCTGTCTCTCTCTGTGTCTCTCTCCATCTCCCTCCCTCTCTCTCCCTCTCCCTCCATCTCTCCTCCTCTCCCTCTCTCTCCCTTCACCCCCTCCAAAAATAAATAAACATTTGAAACAAAAAAAAAACCCTTTCAGGGACCTGGGTGCCTCAGATGGTTAAGCATCTGACTCTTAATTTCAGCTCAGGTCATGATCTCACAATGCATGGGTTCAAGCCCTATATCGGGCTCTGTGCTGACAGCATGGAGCCTGCTTGGGATTCTGTCTCCCTCTCTCACTGCCCCTCCCCTGCTTTCTCTCTATCTCTATCAAAAATAAATAAACATTAAAAAAGAAAAAACCTAGGGAAGAAAAACTGTGTTACGTAAAGTTATCCACCAGTAAGTCAACTAACCATCACTCACTAAACTCTACTTAATAAAGTGATATTGGATACCAGGCCCCTTCCACCAATTTTCTGGCCTTTTTAAAAAACACATAAATAGAGGTGTGTTTTGGAGGAGGGTGTGACATAAAGTCATTCAAATGCATGGAATTCATGTTTAGAAATATGTTAAAAAGTCTCAAATTCTTGAAGAATGCTTCAGAAAACCACAGTAGTTTGTTAAAGCTTTATTTTACCAAAATAAATCTGTCATCTCCAGCCTCAGGACAACTTCCTTCCTTTAAAGGATAATTCTGGAAGTCAAGTTTGGAATAATATGTGACAGAATTCATTCTTGTAAAAAAGTCTCATACAAGGCAAACTTGGAGCCTGGTGGATAGAGCAGCATTCAAGAGTGCAGTAATATTTTCCAGCTTCCTTTAGGTATTTGGATACGACTGATAATGTCAGTGAAGACACCAGAGCTAGAGAAACTGGGAAAAAGCAAAGCTTTTCTTTCCTTCTAACTGAGGCCACATCCTCTTTATTTCTTACTCTCTTCATATTTCTTAACAAAATATCCTTCTTGTTTTATCATTTCCTCCAGAAGAAAACTTTATAAATCTGATTTGTTAGTAGATTCTAAAAATTTCAGAGGGAAAAGTTATCTTTCATTCAGGGAGGGTGGAGATGTCTACTCCTAACACTGTGATGCCAAGATATATTCCTCCCAAAAAGCTAGAGTGGTGAGAAAGGAAGTTGGTGGCAGTGCTGTTCATGTAGCTGTGGGAAACACCAAACTATTGAACCAAGATTCAAAAGACCTAGACTGAGGAGTGACTTTAACACATAGAGCTATATGAACCTAAGTAAAACATGCCATAGGAATAACAACCCTTGATGCTTCACCCCATGGTTGTAGTAAAAGTCAGTTGAGATACTGTGTGAATGTGGCTTTTGGAGTGCATAGTACTATGTAAATGCAGCCATTTCCTATACATTGATTACAACTACCTATTAGCCACCTACCTTCTTTTGAATATCTTCAATATTTAAATAAGGAGAACTCAAAATGACAAATGAGGATCTTTGTGGTAGTCCCCAACACACTTATCTGATAGAATACCTTGGAGCTTGAGATATAATTTTTGGTTGTTCAAGAAGTCAGTCAGTCACCTAGCCAGTGCCAAGGTGAGGCTTAAGATATATGTGTAAATATACCTGGGGTGGGTGGGGTAAAGAGTTAGAGGAGAAATTGAGTTGGCTATTCATAATTTTCATATAACAGCCAGCTTGACTATATCCTCCATTTTAGAAAAAATATTTAAGAGTCTCTTGTGGTTTGCCTCCCTCCCTCTCTCTTTGTAACTATTTTTTCCCCTTCCCTTCCCCCATAGTCTTCTGTTAAGTTTCTCAAGATCCACATATGAGTGAAAACTTAAGAAAAAAATATAAATATAAAAGGAGTTGGAAAAATAAAAATGGCAAATCACACAAGTACCTTACTGCTTGGAGTTATGCCCTGGTTCTATTTAACTCATCACAGGTACAAACATAGTAAGCTCATTAATATACCATTTCAGAAAGTCAGTAAGAACAACAATACCATTGCTTTATGTCTCCATGAGAATGATAATCAAGATTGAGGTTTAGTTAAGGTATGAGGTGACAATGGGCACAATGAGTGACATGTGAATAAGTAGATCACAGAATAGAAATACACCACAGACCCTTGTAAGACCAACTGGGAAAGGGTTCTAGAAAGATTGGAGGCCAAAAGGGGAAAAAAGTAAACAAGAAGTGAAGAAAGAGTAAGACTAGATTGAGGTTTGAAATACAGCTAAATTAACATTCAGCTTAATAATAATAACATTAATATCAGTGCTTATTTCTAAACAACCATGGCTTTGCATATTTCAGAGGACACTTCCATATTATTATCTAGGACTAACTCCTTGGGGCATGCAAAATGACACTATGTGCCAGATACTCTTCTAAGCCCTTTAAAAATATTTATCCATCATATAACTCTACGAAGTCAATACTACAAATGAGGTTATGTAACTTGTGTGGCCAGGAATGGACAGGAATTAAACCTACGTTGGATAACTCTTAATCTGTTTTAAGGGGCTAGAAATGAGGGTTGAAAACAAGTAGGGTAGAGCAAGCTGAAGGTGACCACATGCCTTTTATGGATGGCAGAGGGAGGTTCAGACTGAAACCTGAACTGCCAGGAAGACAGGAACATTGAATAATTAGTTCACAAAAGACTCTCTCATCTTGAGCCATTTTTAGCAAGGTCACAAAGAACATTTTGTGTGCATGAAGCAGTATCACCTGACAATTGTTTTATGGAATAGATATTTCCAAGTATGACAAAAAATGAACCTAATGACAGATTCATAAAATTCCTAATCTAAGTCTTTTGAGCCATTCTTAAGAAGATAGAAGTTCTGTTAACCTGGTTTGATGCTTTTGACAGCTGGCTAAAGGGAGGCATGGATGGGAGAACAGGTTCTATGACTAAAAAGCCTCATCAATAAAAATAGAGAAACAGGAAGCTACACTTCTAAAATGTATCTTTCACAAGCACCACTGAACCCCCTAGCACTCCTGGGGAGTTACAAGGCCTGCTTTGGGTCTTTCATTTTCAGTCCTCACTAAAATAGGAAGCTCTGCAATTTTAATCCTCACTAAACCCTTTCCTAAGTAAATATAAGTAGGAATTCTAACTCTTACAAAATCTTCTATACAAGTAGTTTCAAATACTCTTTGAATTTATTTGTCTTCTGCCTATGGGCAGCGTTGCTAAATCCCCTCTAAACCCAATAAAATGGAAACAGTTGGGAATTTGAATGCATTTAACTTATTTTTTTAATTTTTATTTCTTAGAATTGAATTTCCATTTTCTCTGCTATGGAAAAAAAAAGGAGATTTCAACATAAACTCATCTGGATACAAGGTTCCAAATGATCTAGAATTTAAACTATCACCTATAGATTACTTACCAAATACCATGGTGCCTTGGGTGGGAAAGATCACTGAGTACTTGTAAGAACCATGTGTTTAATCCATATTCGATGTGGTTGCCTCTTTGTGACTCTGGGGGGGAAAACAAACACCTTTTCTAGAAGTGCATAGGACAGCTTACTCACTGTAGGGTGGCTTCCTTTACAAGGAGAAAACCTCCTTTTTGCTTCATCTTTCCAGAGACCCCCTTATGTCAATTTTCCTCATGATATACCAAAGAAAGTATTATGTGAAGACAAATGGGCCCATATAGAGCATCCCACACTCTCTGCCACAGGTTAATGTTAATAGCAATCAACAGACCAACATGCAAAAGCAGATGACCAGCGCTCTCATTTTGTAATACATGTGATTCTTGGGAAACAAACAGACCCTTAATAATATTTTAGGCAATTAAGAAACACGGCCTCCAACTAAACACAGAGCATGGTTTAGCAGTGAAGAACACAGACTTTAAGTCCATAGGGCTTCATCTCCTTGCAGATAAGCAGTTACTAGTCCCATTTAACAGATAGGGTAGGCTAGCTAACATTTGCAATTAAGTGAGAAGTCCAAAGTCAGACAATTCATAAAAGTAGCTTTATACAGGTTATCACTGTTAATAAAACTCCACAGAATGGGCTCTGTTATTTATGGATTTAAAACTCAAAGGATTTGAGTTTGAATTTAAAACCAAACGTAAGATAAAATTCATTACAATACAAACGTAAGAGGTAATTCAATATTCATGTACTCTCTAAAATGAAAGACATATGCTACAAAAATAGGCAACATGTTTTTGAAAAAAAGGTCAGAACACATATTTTGTCAAGAAGGCACACTGGGGCGCCTGGGTGGCTCAGTCGGTTGAGCGGCCGACTTCGGCTCAGGTCATGATCTCGCGTACCGTGAGTTCAAGCCCCGCGTTGGGCTCTGTGCTGACAGCTCAGAGCCCAGAGCCCGTTTCAGATTCTGTGTCTCCCTCTCTCTCTGCCCCTCCCCCATTCATGCTCTGTCTCTCTCTGTCTCAAAAATAAATAAACATTAAAAAAAAATTTAAAAAAAAAGGCACAAATGAAGTTGGGGTACTGAAACCAAATTTCTAGGACTCTTAAATAGTTTATGAACAAAAGAGAAAGTCTGAAATCAAAATTATCTCAGAACATTCAAGATATATAGCAAAATAAGGCACTATATAAATGTTATGTGCATATTTGACTATCTAATACAGAGGTTGGTAAGCTTTTTCTTAGAAGGCCTGATTGTAAATATTTTAGGCTTTGCAGACCATTAGGCACAAGTATTGAATTCTGCCCTTGCAGAGCTAAAGAAGCCACAGACAGTATATAAATAAATGAGTGCAGCTTTGTTCCAATAAAACTTTATTTACAAAAAAAGGCAAATGGCCTGGTTTGGCCCATGGACTGTAATTTGCTGATCCATGCCCTAATGCACTTTTGATGCAGCTATTCAGTATTTTATCATTCCTACAACTGTTGAAATGACTGAAACGAGTTATTCCCCAGGACGACTTGGTTGTACTAACATTTAAATGCATCACAAGGATTAGAACTTAGAAGAGAATTTTCCCACTCTTACCATGTTGGTGCTACTTAGACCCTTATGCTATTTAATGTCACACTTTACATGTTTCATTAGCATATAAAAAACCACCACGTGGAAAAAATCCATTAAATGATTCAATGTGGAAAAATCAACCATTGTAGTTTATCTCTAGAAAGATAATAATAAACCTCATCTATTTACGTTTAGCCAAGGACATATAATTTTATTGCTTACAGAACAAAGGCATACAGTCCAACTGACGATGAAGCTGTTTAAGTTTTCCTTTGGATGGGTTTATAGTCAGACTACATGAAGTTCACAGCAACAGAAGGATATAACAACCCAAAGGAAAGGAGAAGAGATGCAGAAAAAGTGACAGCCACTTTCTCTATAAATTAAGTCATCCAATTGTGATAAAGGAAGACAGGCATTCATAGGTAACGTAAGTACCAAGGGAAATGAAACATAAATACAATGCATCTGTATTACTCTCATGAATCTGACATGAACCACCTTATGGCCAAGTATATGTCTAACTATAGACAGACATTTTCTGGTGACATAATGAAGACCTAGAAGGATTATATCCTTTTGAATAGTTTCCAAATAATATTAGTTTATTACTCTGTGGGTATCCAAATAATAATATTCATTGTATTTGCTATTATTTTTCAATGGGCTTTGATATGTTTAAGTTCCCAAACTTAACTTCTACCAGTCACATAACTATTTATGTGTGTATGCACTTATGAATGTGGATTTCTTATATTTCTTTGAACTCCGACATATATATCACAAAGGTCCATTTTTTTGTTCTTATCAAAGACCACATTTTCAAGTTTTTTAGCTTTTTTTTTTCATTTCGATCCTGATACAGATTGAGCTACTATTTTCCTAAAGCTTTACTGAAGCATGTACTTTTAATACTTTGTTAACAACTTTATCAACCCATAACTGAAGATGAGAGGGATATTTTCTGACACTGTTATGCCTATTGAAGAAAAATCTACAATATCCAGGAAAGTATAATCGCCCATGTTTATATCCATTTACGTTGCAATCGAAGATTTGATGATCACATGAACAAAGATTTTTTTACAGATTTACAGACCCATTATTGATGTGCTTTATGTTATTACTAGTTGCAGTAGTACTGGAGTGTTTTTAAGCTCAGGCGAACTTGTGTAAGTAATTTATCCAACTACTTCAAATGAAGTAGAAATTTTCCCGTTAATACTGGACTTTCCAATTCCTTGAGTCTTTTACATTCTCCCTCTCAGCCCCTGTATATCCCTGCTTCTATCCTAATAAGCTTAATACTTGGACTATCACTTCAACTACCCTGCGACAGCTATTCCCCTATTGTCTTGCTTCCTTCCCTTCTGCTCATGTTTCTGCCAAAACCTCAACTCTTGAATCAAGTTTCCTGTTGCTACAGTAACAAATTACCACAAAATTAGTGGCTTAAAACAACAAAACTATTCTCTTTTAGGTCTGAAGATCAGAAGTCCAAAATGAGTTTCCCTAGATTAAAGTCAAGGTGTCAACTGAACAAGTTCTTTCTGAAGGCTCTGAGGGTGGAATCTATTTCATTGCTTATTCAACTTCTGGTGGCTGCCTGTACTCCTTGGTTCATGGATTCTTTCTTCTATCTTCAAAGCACATTGCTACAACCCCTTTTTCCAGTGATCACATCACCTTATGCTTTTTGTCAAATCTGCTTCAGTCTCTGCTTTACAAGTACTCTCTTTTAATTACATTTAGGGTTCACCATCATGACCCAGAATAATCTCACATCTTAAGGTCTTTAACTTCACCTGTAAAGTCCCTTTACCCATATAACATTCACATGGTCTAGGGATTAGGATCTGTCTATTTTACAGAGGCTTTATTGTGCCTACTACACTATGACTGCTGGTCCCCAAAGATTCATACCCATCCCACATGCCAAATGTATATGCCCCACCCTAACATCCACAAAAGTCTCAACCCACAACAAAGCCCAATGACCACTTTCTCTTTGCCTATATAGGGGCTGCTGGAGGCATCAAAAATACACAAGTGTGCAGAATCAGCATTTTTCAAGCCTACCTAAGAGATCTCCCACATTTCACTGGTCAGTTCTCTCTTATTTTTAATAGTAATAGTACTATTATCATTAGTATCATTACTAAGATTTTATTTTTTTAGGGGAGTTTTACATTCACAGAAAGATTGAGGGAAAGCTATATTTATTTCCTCTATACTCGCTGCTCCCCAACATGCACAGCCTTCCCATTATCAACATCCCTCACCAGAGTGGTACATTTGTTAAAACTGATGAACCTACCATCTAAAGTCCATAGTTTACAATAGGGTTCACTCTTGGTGTTGTACATTCTATGGGTTTGAACAAATGTATAATAACATATATCCATCATTATAATATCATAAAAAGTATTTTTTACTGTACTACAAATTCCTTATATTTTACATATTTGTCTCTTCCCCCACCTCTCCTGCCAACCTGGTAACCACTGATCTTTTTATCGTCTCCATAGTTTTAACATTTCTAGAATATCATATAATTGGAATTATACAGTTTGATGATGAATCTTTTTATGATTGGCTTCTTTTACTTGGTAATATGCATTGAAGCTTCCTCCATGTCTTTTTATGGCTTGACAGCTCATTTCTTTTTAGCGCTGAATAATATTCCATTGTCTGAATGTAGCACAGTTTATCCATTCACCATGAAGAAAAATGTCAGGAAAAAAAATTATGTTTTTCTTTGTAATAAATGGCCAAACTGTTTTCCAAAGTGGCTGTACCATTTTGCATTCCCATCATCAGTGAACGAGAGTTCCTATGGCTCCGCATCTTCATTCAGCATTTGGTGGTGTCAGTATTCCAGATTTTGGCCTTTCTAATAGGTATGCAGTGTTATCTAATTGTTTTCATAATTTGTATTTCCCTGATGACATACGGTATGGAGCATCTTTTAATATGCTTCATTGACATTTGTCCCTCATCTTTGGTGAGGTTCCTGTTAAGTTCTTTAGTCATATTGGGTTGCTTGTCTTATTATTGCATTTCAAGAGATAGTATTTTGGATTACAGTTCTTTATCAAATGTACATTTTGCAAATATTTCCTCCAGTCTGTGGCTTGTTTTCTAGTTCTCTTGACATTATTTTTCACAGAGCATAAATTTTTAATTTCAATAAACTCCAGCTTATCAATTGTTTCCTTCATGGATCATTCTTTTTATGTTGTATCTAGAAAGTCATTACCAAACCCAAGGTCATCTAGATTTTCTCCTATGTTATCTTCTAGGAGTTTAATAGTTTTGTGTTTTACATTTAGGTCTGTGTGCTTTTCACATTAATTTTTGTGAAGGGTGTTAAAATATGTGCCTAGATTCATTTTATGCATGTGGATGTCCAATTGTTCTAGCACTATTTGTTGAAAATATTCTTTGCCCCATTGTAATGCCTTTGCTTTTTTGTCAATGATCTGTTAACTACATTCATGGAGGTCTATTTCTTGACTCTCTATTCTGTTCCATTGATCTATTTGTCTATTCTCTCACCAATACCACATGTCTTGATGACAGTAGCTGTGCAGTAATTCAGGTTGTGTCAATCCTCCAACTTTTTCTCCTTCAGTACTGTGTTGGCTATTCTGAATCTTTTGCCCTTCCATATAAACTTTAGAATAATGTTGTTAATACCCATAAAATAATTTCCTGTGATTTTGACTGGGATTGCACTGAATGTACAAACCAAGTTGGGAACACTGACGTCTTGACAATCTGAGTCTTCCTACTTATAAACTTGGAATACCTCTTTATTCATTTAATTCTTTTTTGACATCTTTCATCAGAGTTTTGTAGCTCTCCTCATATAAATGTTGTATATATTTTGTTATATTTATACCTAAGTATTTCATTTTGGGGTGCTGATATAATCTTTTACATTTTCATATTACTTCATACCTCCTCTGTTTTCTTCAAACTAGTCACCCTGCCATTGCTTCCCTCAGCCTCCATCTCCAAAGTCATTACACTAGTAAAGCAGCCTTCATTTGGGACCTAAACTACCTCAAAAGCTTTTAACTGATTTCCCTGTTTCCAATAGTAATAACTGTAACAGTTAAGAGTTGCTGAAGTGGTCTAGGCAACAAGGATGAAAGCCTGAAATAAATTTGTGCTAATAAGATAAAAATGAAAAAATGAACTTAAGACATATTTAGGGGAAAGAACTAATACAAATTGCATGTGGCAAGGACGTAGGGTAGCTGGAACATGACAGAAAAACTCCTCAATTTCTATCTTCAGAATCTGGATGAATAGCGATGTCCTTAATGAGGATCAGAAATAAGATGCAGAATGAGATATATAAGGGGAGATGATGAATGAATGCACGATGAATGAGAAGATCCCATGGTGCAACCAAGTGATACCATCAACAAGCAGTTGCTTCTATTGTTCCAGAATTCAGGATAAAGATCTGAGAGAGAGTTACAAAATTTCACATCATCAGAGTGTAAGTAGTTGAAGTCACTGGCCTAGATAAGGTCAGCTGACAACAGAGGATAAGGTGGGAGAAGACAGTTGAGAAAAGAACCCACCCATATTTAAGGTTTGAGAGAAGGAAGAAAAGCTGACTGTATAAACTCCAAGAATTAAGAGAAAAAAAAAAGAAGAAATGTCATGGAGAAAAAAATATATATACAATTACACAGACACACCCAGTGAAATCAGGAATGGACACTATCAATGGGGCTAGGTGTTTAAGGTGTCATTAGCCTTCATGGAATAGAGAACATGGAAGCCAGGTTGTGGGGACTGAAAAATCAGGGGGCATGGGCAAGTGATGAAAATGCTGGGACAAAACATCAAGAAACCTTAAGGGAACTCATCATCTGGGAAATACAAATCAAAACCACAGTGAGATACCACCTAACGTGTGTCAGAATGGCTAACATTAACAACTCAGGCAACAACAGATGTTGGCGAGGATGTGGAGAAAGAGGATTTCTTTTACACTGCTGGTGGGAATGCAAACTGGTGCAGCCACTCTGCAAAACAGTATGGAGTTTCCTCAAAAAATTAAAAACAGAACTACCCTACAACCCAGCAATTGCACTACTAGGTATTTATCCAAGGGATACAGGTATGCTGCTTGGAAGGGGCACATGCACCCCAATGTTTATAGCAGCACTATCCACAACAGCCAAAGTATGGAAAGAGCCCAAATGTCCATCAATGGACAAATGGATAAAGAAGATGTGGTATACACACACACACACACACACACACACACACACACACACACACACACAATGGAGTATTACTCAGCAATCAAAAAGAATGAAATCTTGCTATTTGCAACTACGTGGATGGAACTAGAGGGTATTATGCTAAGCGAAATTAATCAGTCAGAGAAAGATAAATATCATATGACTTCACTCATATGAGGACTTTAAACAAAACAGATGAACATAAGGGAAGCAAAATTAATATAAATAAAAACAGAGAGGGGACAAAACATAAGACACTCAAATACGGAGAACAAACAGAGGGTTACTGGAAGGGTAGTAGGACGGGGGATAGGCTAAATGGGTAAGGGACATTAAGAAATCTACTCCTGAAATCATTGTTGCACTATATGCTAACTAACTTGTATGTAAATTTTAAAAAAATAAGTTAAAAAAAAAGACAAACTTAATAAACTCAAACATACCTGAAGGGAAAATAAGGAGACAAAACAATAGTGGAGATATGACACCAAGAAAACTCTAGTTATTTCTCAAACACCATTCTGTTTACTTAAGATTGGAGAAACTAAAGCATACTTATAAATAAGAGGAAGGAATCAGTGGAAATGAAAATATAAAGTTGCAGAGAGAGAAAGAAAAAATGATAAAGCAGGGTAGAGAAGTCAACAGGATCCAGAACGGAAGTGAAATAATTGTCTTGGAATAAAAGCAGACGTGTTTTGTTTGCTTGTTTGTTTGTTTTCTAAAAAAAAAGAGAAAAGGAGAAAATCAACAGATGTGGTTTTAAAATCCATTTGAATCCCAAAGAGCAAATGGAATTCTCACCTAAGAACTTTGATTTTTTCTATGAATTCAAGGTGAGTTATCATCTGAAAGGCAGTTAAATCTGGGGAACATGATAAAAACATGGAACAGCTATTGTTACAAATGGAAGACTTGGGATATAGTGAGAAGAAATGAGGACACATTTGATTCTAGAAATATAAAATTGTAGCACTGGGTCACCAAACCCACAGTGATGGTATTTTCCTCAGGGGTTCTTGCTCATTTTACAGACCAGGAGTCAATGAAAGCCTATGGATTTTTCTGGACAACAAGGAGAAGGTAAAAGGGGAAGAGAACTGGGGGAACAGATCTCTCCCTAAAGTGACAAAGCCAAGAAAACCTGGAGGACTGCCTTGCTATATCTGAAAAGACTTCCCAATTCCCCTCCCTCTGCAACCTTCTTGATAATGGCTAAGATTTCCCTTAATATGCATTTTAATCCAATATTACAAATTAAGAGCTTAAAATTAAAATACCTCGGTAAGAAAATACATTTTCTAAGGATTGATAATTGAAACAATTACCAAGCACAAATCATGGATTTAGATCCTCTTCTTGAGTGGAAGGTTCACAGACTCGGGTGTCCCACAGACTGTAACACTTAAGTGCTACAGGATGTGATAAACATGTATTAACCTCTCTTGGTATTAATTTCTTTATCTATAACATGGGAGTTAAAAATGTACCTTACTCAATTTATATGAGCAATACAGGTATGACAGATGATGGTGATAGGTGATGATGATGATGGATTTACAGATAGATAGTATCCATTAGGTACCACTATGTCTTGCTTTGACAAAAGGGACAACTTAAGCAGCAAAGAGACACAATTTCAAAATGGGAGGAAAAAGAAATAACACAAGTTGAAGACATACTCCACTCAAGCCACAATTTTAGTCTAGAGCCAAACCTATCTGCTATTTAAGATGAAAGAAAAATATTCAATGTGGCATTGATGTGTATTGCAAATGTGAACATGACAACCTAAAAGGGTCATTTTTTACTGAACCTTAAGACACACAGCAACACCAGTTCACCTGGTTTATGCATATTACTCATATTAGCACAGTCAACTTCATTAAAAAGTCACTGTATTGCCAGACATTCTCTTCAGTGCATCACTAATGTCAAAAAAATAAATAAAACTAAAGAGCTCTCATGTCATCTTACTGTTGACCAATGCATTTGAATTACTGCCACTTTTGAGAAAGCAGGAATGGTTCCCAAAATCACAAAATGTTTTTTTTTCCCAAGTGTCCTTGAAAGAGTCTGAAATCCACAACCTCACTAAGAGTTTCCCATGGAGTGGAAGGGAGCTGCCTTTTTTTTTTTTTAAGAGAACCAAAACATAACCTTAAGACCACCCTCCCAAGAAAGAGATAGAAATGTCAAGGATTGTTGAGCACCCAGCAAATTTCCACAGTGGATCAGTAAAAAGTTATTTAGCACAGGTGTTTAATTATGATGCATTAGGGAAATAGGTAGTGTTCAATGGCCCTCAAACATGAACCTCCACCTGTGCAGAGGTCTAGCATTGGTTCATAGAGTGATAATATCAAGGGAAGCAATTGTGCTCCAATCCTGCTCAAGGCCTTTCTTTTCTTGGTTGCTGTAACCAAGTTCACTGCCAGGAAGCCATGGGTTTTCCCCACATGAGCAGGTCCATCATGCAAGTTTATAATCTGCATCTGAGTTATCTCTCCAGGAATTAGCCACTTCTGAAAGTAAGTGAAAAATCAGAATAATTCAAGATGTCCTGCAGAGAAAATATCTCTAGGCATCTTCCCAGAACTCTGATTTTATGGTAAACAAAGGAAACCAATGTACTGGCCAAATGACCAGGCAAGGTCATTGTGATTCATTCTCAAAGGATAGCCACTCCCCTTACCTACTGTGGGTACCATTCCATAGGCAGTACTGCTATGAAGCACACTTACTGAGCACTGTTTCAATTGTGTGCATTATCTCAATTAAATCCTATAAAGTATGCTATTGTAATTCCCATTTTAGAGACAAGAAAACTCATGAGTTAAGGATATTAAAATTATTATTATATTGCTAAGAGCTATTGCTTGCCAAAGTCAATGCTTATGTTTTTACCTGGGCTATATGGCTTCCCAAGACCCTGCAGTATCATGCACAAGACTCTAGAGCCTACAAAGGGTGTCAGCAAAATAGCAATGAAAGCAAAGTTTGTCTCCTACATTCTCAAGGCTACCATTCACCCATGGCACCTCAGCACGTATTTCTTCATCTTTCAGACAATCCCATTCTCCCTCTCCTTAATCCCCCTTCCCAAAGCACACAGTTCTCTGTGGCTGCCCTTGTAAGAGCAGGGAAACAGATCCTAACAGGTCAGTCCCAAGCAAAGCTGTTCATACAGGTGTGGCATTAGTGTAGTAGGGTCCTCTCATTTAAGGACTGGCCAAAAAGAGAAAGTATGTACGATCTGGTAGGATTAAACAAGCAGAAATATAATAGGGTTACATGAATGGTTTTTTCAGGAAACCTGAATTCTCCCATAGATTGTGAGCAAAGGACCAGGGTTATGTATATTAATATCTAGCTCAGGGCCACATACATAGCAAACTCTCTCTATATACTTGCTGAACTGAGTGGAACTAGTCTAGGCTTTCCCATTATTTTGGTGTAACCTTATACAAGTCCCTCTGTAGATTACAGTTTTCTTACCTGTATGATGGGAGATTTGAACCAGATCAGTGGCCTTTAGGCTTCTTTTCCATGGAAACTCATGTTCAAATAAAAGAGTAACCATGAGTGCTGAATATTTATGTCCCCCTAAAATGGATATGTTGAAACCTAATGCCCTAACAATGGTATTAGCAGGTGGGGCTTTTGAGAGGTGCTTAGGTCAGGAGGGTGGAACTCTCATGAATGGGATAAGGCCTTTATAAAAGAGATCCCAAAGAGCTAGCTTGCTCTTTCCACCATTTGCAGTTATAGCAAAAAGATAGCTATCTATAAGGAAGTAGACTCTCACCAGGCACTGAATCTGCTGGGACCATGATCTTAGACTTCCCAGCTTCCAAAACTGTGTGAAATAAATGTTTGTTATTATAAAGCCATCTAGTTGATGGTATTTTCTTATAACAGCCTGAATAGACTAAGACAGTGGGCATAAACAAATTAAACAGATAACAGTAGAGCAGTTTGGGTTGAATTCATGGGCTGTCCCCTTCCCATCTTCTATAAGAAGGAACAGATTGGAAAGCACTAGAATTGGTGACAACTAATTTCTATGGTGCTAAATGTTTATTAACTATGCATTTTAAACACTCCAAAGGAAAGTGTGCGTGTGTGTGTGTGTGTGTGTTTAATGTTTATTTATTTTTGAGACAGAGACAGAGCAGAATGGGGGAGGGTCAGTGAGAGAGGGAGACACAGAATCCGAAGCAGGCTCCAGGCTCTGATCTGTCAGCACAGAGCCCAATGTGGGGCTCAAACTCACAGACCGTGAGATCATGACCTGAGCCGAAGTCAGAAGCTCAACCGACTGAGCCACCCAGGCACCCCAAGGAAAGTGTGTTTTAATATTGCTGTGAGTTTCTTTTTTTCTGAATCAATCTAATTTTATTTTGATTTACTAGACGATAGTATTAACAAACACTACTTAAGAGTTTCATCACTTAGCAACTGGATGATCATGAGAAGTTTCTTATTTTGTATGAGTCTCAGATGTCTCATCTTAAAGTGGACATAGTATGACCAAGACAATGCAAGGATATAAGGGAGGTAGTGTGCCTATCCAATACCTGCCACAAGGTAGATATATATTTAATAGACCCTTTGGAGCAGGGTGTAGGATTCCAGTCCTGCACACCTAGACAGACCAGCAATGTGTCTGGCCCTATAAACAGACTGGGGAGTGGATCCATAGGGGGCAGGCACACTCAGGCATGCTGAGAAGATGGATACTAGTGATCATGAGAGCAGTCAGCTTCCTTCTGGGGGACAGAGTACCCTGGTACATGGTAGTTGTGAAAGCAATCAAACACAAATGTACTATTTTCTTTGGAGTTCATTTTTTCTGCAGCCATAATAAAATTTAATTTCTGTGAACTTAATTACATCAGTCAAGATTCCCAGGTTTGGTCATTAAGATTCTTAAAGCCTATAAAAACTAAACATTATAAGTCAACTAGTTAGATTTCTTCCTCCCCAGGAAATGTATCAAATTGAACTTTAAAAAGTTCATTATCTTACACTCTTTCATGTATGGTCATGAACTATTCAGATCAGTACTTAGAGCAATACCCACTATTGATTTCATACCATGCCTCATTAGCAGCAAGCTACTTGAAAACATTTGATAGTTTTGACTTAATTAAAAAATGTCATAAATATTTTTTGGATGGCAGTTATGCTGTCAAAATTCATCAAACTGAATGTTACCTATGTGTTTTATTACATGTTAATCATATCTCAATTTTAAAAGAAATATCACAAGTATTCAAAATGGCTACACAGTAAAAGTTCTTAAGACTTTGTATTTTCATGTAGGATAATGTTCCATATAATTAATATGTGAGATATGAGCACTTTCTAGTAGCTCTTAATGGAGGCACCTAACCATCTTCTTTATCTTCAGGGATCCAAAGAATGTTAAGATTTGGTACTGGGGTCAGTGACAGGCTGAAACATTTGAATTCTTCCATTTGATGAAGCATCAGTTCTTTTCCCCCCTTAAATTCTTTTATGTGACTGACAGTTTCATCCATTTTTTCCTGAGGCTATGACTGAAATTCCTTTGTACTTGTGGAAGCAAGTTTGCTGGTTCAAGAATTTTGTTTTACCTCTGCCTGTAAAACTTGTCAACGGCAAATTAGGACAAGGAATTCTAATTTATGTTTCAAAGGCCTCAACAGTAGTGAGAAGTATTTTTATTTACATCACCCCCCCCTAAAAAAGTGCCAAGTCAAGATGATGAACCAGAACACACTACTGTACAATTATTAGAAAATTCCAGGAGGAGCTGTAAAATATGAGAAGCAAAGGCAAGTGGGGATAATGTGAGCTAATACTAATAAGGCCCCTGAAGAGTTCAGGGTAGCAGCTGGAATTACTCTGGAGGGAGGCAGAATATGCATCTGGCCCCCAATTATTCACATTCATCTACATACATATGTATATACATACATATAGGCACACACATATACATATACACACATATACATACATAAAATCTCCATGTAAACATATATGTAAGAGTAAAAACTATGCCTAACATTTTTTCTAGTGCATAATAAACCTAATCCAAATACTAGTTGAAGTGTTAGCACAAACAATGGCTTGATCCTTATTGTTTTGCTGACATGTTATAACAAATATTTATAACGGACATGCAGAAAAGTTGAATAAACTTTACGGTTAATGCCTATATGCTCACCACTTAGAATCTATAATTAATGTTTTGCCATATTTGCTTCACCACATATCTATCAATTTATCCATCCTGCTATCCATCTATCCATCCTACTTTTTTGAAGTATTTCAAAGCAAGCTACATACCTCAGTACATCTAAATCTCACAGTGGTATTAATTTTCTCTTTCATCTTGTTGCTATTCTAGTCAATAATGATTATATTGTACTTTTAGCCCTTATTCTACAGATTTTTCAGTATTGAATCTTGAATGAATCTTGAGTGAAGGTGTTTCACTTATAGTATGGTTCTACTGGCAATATTACGGAATATGCAAAGTGGGTATGAAGAGGAACAGATTTCTATTTTAAGCTCCATTCAGCAGAGTGCAGAAAATGTAATCTAGTAACATTAAGGTAAATTTGGTTGCTTTCATGACTGTGATTTTCCTTAGACATTTCACATTTAAATTCAGTCAAGACTGACCCTCTTCTCCTCTCCAGGACTGACACTAAGGGACTGAGGCATTGGTGGAGAGAGGTGGGTGGATCTACTTCTCAATCTTGATCAGCATCTATCCTGTTATGGAACCATCTCAGGTTCGTTGTGTCCTTCCTGTCTGGTCCTTAGACATATCCTCTTCCATGCCTCCAACCAGGTGACATGTAACTGAAGGATTATCCAGTCCCTGTAGGGTTGTTCCATTCCACATCCACCAATGGGTATACTTAGCAAAGACAAAACCTCTCCACTCTCACAGACATGATTCTTAATAAATGTCCCTTCACATATGACAACATGACAAGGGGCAGAGAAGAAAGCCTAAGTGCTTAGGCATATTCCCCCATCCTTCTCTGTGGTTTCAGGAAACTGGACAGTTTTTCCTTGGTCCTTTCACACCTATGCAGACCATACCACCATTTCTATTCTCTGACATCTACTCAATGGTGGTACAGGGGCATTCTCTGCGTATTTTGGCTTCACCCCCCCAAAAAAGGCAGAATTCCCTTTAATCTCAGATCCTCAAACTTAAGAAAGTTCTATCCTTCCCTCTCACCTTACACACAGAATTTTCATACTTTACCTAATATTCTTGCTTCCTTTCCAAAATTTCTAGCCTGTCTATTAAAGCCCAGAGGGTTTTATGTTCATTCCCTGTGCCAGGTAAAACAGGATAGCCAAACTAAGTGTGCTTCCAAATTTATTGCTTAATCTAAAATCTAGTCCTTGGGAGATCAGAAGCTTAGCATTACCTTATTATGTTTCTCTTTGAAGTTCAGCTGTGACCTCCATTTCCCTGGTGCATGGAGGTCAAAGCTCAGTTTGAACAGAGAAAAAGTTGTGGGATTTCATACTGAAAACAAAACAACCTAAATAAATAAATAAATAAATAAATAAATAAATAAATACAAACAAACAAACAAACAATCACTTACTACTCCTTAGCTCATGTCTTCACATCAGCACTGTGTGGGGCAATCTGTTGACTAGACCATTGGTTCTTAAGTGGAGTGATTTTGTCCCACAAGGAACATTCAGCAATGTCTGGAGACATTTTTGGTTTTCACAGTTGGAACAGGTGGATGCTACTGGCTTCTGGTAGCTAGAGACATGAGATGCTACTAAATAACCTGCAATGCACAGTTCACCCTGCAACAAAAAACTTTCTGGCATAAAATATCAAGCAGTGCCAAGGTTGAGAAACTTTGGTTTAAACCAATGCATCTAAAACTAAAGGGTACAAACTTTCAGTGATAAGATGTGGAAGGTCTGAGAATCTAATGTAAAATATGATGATTAGACAGGGTAACACTCTTAAGTAGTCCCCCTTTATCCAGCGGATTCATTCTAAGACCCTCAGTGCATGAATAAGTGGATAATACTGAACCTTATACATTTTATGTTTTCTCCTATATATGCATACCTATCATAAAGTTTAATTTATAATTAGGTATGGTGGGAGAGGTATAATAAAAATTAATATCATAAAACAATTATAACAATATATTGTAATGAAATCTATCCACAATTTAAAATTTATTATATTTTAACTTCTGGAATTATCCATTTAATATTTTCAGATTATGGTGGCCCACAGATAACTGAAACTGTGGAAAACATAGTTGTAGATAAGGACTACTGTATTGTATAATTGAAATTATGAGAATTGAACTTAAATGTTTCACAAAAAGATAACTATGAGAGGTCATGGATACATTAACTAGATGAGAGGGAATCCTTTCACAATACATACATATATCAACATCATGATATACGCTTCAAATATTTTACCATTTTTGATGGAACAGATAAAAAACAAAACACATCTATTTGCTGCCTACAAGAGACCCATTTCAGACCAAAAGAAATATGCAGACTGAAAGCGAGGGTCTGGAGAAAGATTTATCATGCAAATGGATGTCAAAAGAAAGCTGGGGTAGGAATACTTCTATGGAGCAAAGGAGGCTTTAAAACAAAGACTGTAACAGGAGAAAAAGAAGAAAACTATATAATAATAAAGGAGACAATCCAACAAGAAGACATAAAGCAGTTAATAACAAGCATAAAGGAAGTAATTGATAATAATACAATAGTAGTAGGGGACTTTAACACCCCTTTTACATCAATGGACAGGTCATCCACACAGAAAATCAACAGAAAACAGTGACTTTGAACGACACACTAGACCCGATGTATTTAACAGATATGTTCAAAATATTCATTCTAAAAGAGCCGAATACACATTCTTTTCAAGTACACATGGGATGTATTCCAGAACAGTTTGCATGTTAGGCCCCAAAACAAGTCTCAACAAATTCAGTAAGATTTAAGTCATACCATACATCTTTTCTGACTACAATGCTATGAAACTTAAACTCAACCACAAGAAAAAAATCTAGAAAGAGCACAAAAACATGGAGGTTAAATAACATGTTACTAAAGATTGAATGGGACAACTAAGAAATCAAGAAATAAACATGGAAAAAATGAAAATGAAAACACAACAGTACAAAATCTCTGAGATGCAGAAAAAGTGGTTCTAAGAGGGAAGTTCATAGCAATACAGGTTTACCTTAAGAAGTAAGAAAAATCTCAAATAAATGACCTAACTTTACAGCTAAAGTAGCTAAAAGTAAAAATAAAATAAAACCCAAAAACAGTAGAAGGAAGAAAATAATAAAGAGTAGAAATAAATGATAGAGAAACTAAAGAAGGAGAGAGAAAGAGAGGACTCAACTAAACAAAATCACAAATGAAAGAGAAATAACAACCAACACCACAAAAATATAAAGTATTGTAATAGAATGTAATGAAAAACCATATGCCAACAAATTGGACAACCTAGAAGAAATGGATAACTTCCTAAAAAAAAAAAAAACAGATAACTGAACAAAACTGAAGCAGGAAGAAATAGAAAACTTGAAGAGACTAATTGCCAGCAATGAAATTGAATCAGTAATGAAAAAATTCCCAATAAACAAAAGTCCAGGACCAGAGAGTTTGAGGGGTGAATTCTACCAAACATTTAGAGTTAATACCCATTATTCTCAAACTATTCCATAAGATACAAGAGAAAGGAAAACTTCCAAATTCATTTTATAAGGCCAGAATTACCCTGATGTCAAAACCAGATAAAGACACCATAAAAAAAGAGGACTACAGCCCAATATCTCTGATGAACATAGATGCAAAACTCTTCCACAAAATATTAGCAAATCAAACCCCAACAATACATTAAAAAAATCGTTCACCATAATCAAGTGAGATTGATCCCTAGGATGCAAGGGTGGTTCAATATTCACAAATCAACCAATGTGATCTATCACATCAATAAGAGAAAAGATAAAAAACCATATGGTCATTTTAATTAATGCAGAAAAAACTATTTGACAAAGCAAAACATCCTTTCATGACAAAAACCCTCAACAAAGTAGGTTTAGAGGACACATAACTCAACATAATAAAGGCCTTACATGAAAAATCCACAGCTAACATCATACACAATGGGGAAAAACAGAGATCTTTCTGGTAAGATCAGAAACAAGACAAGGATGTCCACTCTTGCTACTTTGATTCAGCACAGTGTTGGAAATCCTAGCCACAGTAATCAAATAACAAAAAGGAGTAAAAGGCATCCAAATGGTAAGGAAGAAGTAAAACTTTCACTATTTGTAGATGACATAATACTATATATAGGAAACCCTAAAGACTCCATTAAAAAAAAACTTTTATAACTGATAAATGAATTCAGTAAAGTCACAGGATACCAAATCAATGTACAGAAATCTACAGCATTTCTATACACTAATAATTAAGCAGCAGAAAGAGAAATTAAGAATTCCATATACAATTGCACCAAAAATAATAAAATACCTAGCAAAAAACTTAAGTAAGGGGGTGAAAGACTTGTGCTCTGAAAACTATAAAACATTGATGCAAGAAATTCAAGATGATACAAATGGAAAGAAACCGTATGCTCATGGACTGGAAGAACAAATATTGTTAAAATGTCTATACTACCCAAATAAGTCTACATTTAATGCAATCCCTATCAAAACACCACCAGCATTATTCACAGAACTATGACAAACAATCTTAAAATTTGTATGAACCACAAAAGACCCCAAATAACCAAAGCAATCCTGAAAAAGAAAAACAAAACTGGAGGCATCACAATTCCATATTTCAAGCTATATTACAAAGCTGTAGTCATAGGCACAAAAACAGACACATAGATGAATGCAACAGAATAGAAAAACCAGAAATGGACCCACAACTATATGTTCAACTAATCTTTGGCAAAGCAGTAAAGATATCCAACAGAAAAAAATCTCTTCAATAAATCATGTTGGAAAAACTGGACAACGACATGCAGAAGAATGAAAATGGACCACTTTCTTATTCCAACCACAAAAATAAATTCAAAATGGATAAAAGACCTAAATCTGGGACAAGACACCATCAAAATCCTAGAGAACACAGGCAGCAACTTCTTTACCTCAGCCAGAGCAACTTCTTAATAGACACATTGACAAAGGCAAAGGAAACAGAGGCAAACATGAACTATTGGGACTTAATCAAGATAAAAGTCTTCTGCGCAGGGAAGGAAACAATCAACAAAACTAAAAGGCATCCTACAGAATGGAGGAAGATATTTGCAAAGGACATATCTGATAAAGGGTTAGTATCCAAAATCTATAAAGAATTTATCAAACTCAACACCCAAAAAACAAAGAACCAGGTTAAGAAATGGGCAGAAGACATGAATAGACACTTTCCCAAGAAGACATCCAGATGGCTAGCAGACATGTGAAAAGATGCTCCACATCTTGAGCATCAAGATGCCCCATCTATACCTACTTTGTTGAGGGTTTTTATGAAGAATGGATACTGTATTTTGTCAAATGCTTTTTCTGGATCTATTGACAAGATAATATAGTTCTTACCTTTTCTTTTATTAATGTGGTATATCATATTGATGTATCAGTTCTTTATACGTTTTAGATGCTGACCCTTTATCAGATATGTCATTTGCAAATATCCTCCCCCATTCAGTCGGTTCTCTTTTAGTTTTCCTGAAGGTCTCCTTTGCTGTGCAGAAGCTTTTCATTTTGAAGTAGTCCCAATAGTTTATTTTTGCTTTTATTTCCCTTGTCTCAGGAGATCCATCTAAAAAAATGTTACTAGAGCCAATGTCAGAGAAATTACTCCTTCTCTGTAGTCTGTAGCCTGTGCTCTCTTCTAGGATTTTTATGGTTCCAGGTCTCACATTTAGGTCTTTAATCCATTTTTAGTTTATTTTTGTGTATAAAATGGTCCAGTTTCATTCTTTTTCATGTAGCTGTCCAGTTTTCTCAGCACTATTTGTCGAAGAGACTGTCTTTTCCCCATTGCATATTCTTGCCTCTTTTGTTGAAAATTAATTGACCATATAATCATGGGTTTGTTTCTGGACTTTCTATTTTGTTCTATTGACATATGTGTATATTTTTGTGTCAGTACCATGTTTTGATTACACAGCTTTGTAGTATACCTTGAAATCTGGGATTGTGATACCTTTAGTTTTGTTCTTCTTTTTTCAGGTTGCTTTGGCTATTCATGGTTTTTTGTGGTTCATACAAATTTATGATTGTTTGTTCTAGTTCTATGAATAATGCTGATGGTGTTTTGATAGGGATTGCGTTAAATTTGATACACATTTTAATATTTGTTCTTCCGATCCATGAGCATATAGTCTCTTTCCATTTGTTTGCATCATCTTGAATTTCCTGTATTAGTGTTTTACAGTTTTCAGAGTATAGGTATTTCACCCCCTTAGTTAAGTTTATTGTTAGGTATTTTATTATTTTTGGTGCAATTGTAAATGGGATTCCTTTCTTAATTTCTCTTTTTGCTGCCTCATTGTTGGTGTATAGAAATGCTATAGATTTCTGTACATTGATTTTATATCCTGCAACTTTACTGAATTCATGGATCAGTTCTAAAAATTTTTTTTTACGGAGTCTTCAGGGTTTTCTATATATAGTGTTATGCCATATTCAAATATGAAAGTTTTACTTCTTCCTTGGTAATATGGATGCCTTTTATTCCTTTTTTCTTGTCTGATTACTGTGGCTAAGATTCCCAGTACTATGATGAATCAAAGTAGTGAAAGTGGACATCTTTGTCATGCTCCTGATCTTAGGGGAAAAGATCTAAGTTTTTCCTTATTAATGATAATAATGGCTATCAGTTTTTCATATATGGCCAAACATATGCTTTTATTTCCTAAGGGTTTAAGATCTAAGAACATTCCAATATACTCATGAATAACATACCCAGATCTTATCTGGCCAGTGGAACACAGAGGGTGAATCACACATGTGTACACGCACAGAGTTTTCTAATTCTACTGTGGGCTTTAATAGTAATACCATTATGGGGCACCTGGGTGGCTCAGTCGGTTGAGCGTCTGACTTCAGCTCAGGTCATGATCTCATTGTCTGTGAGTTTGAGCCCTGCGTCAGGCTCTGTGCTGACAGCTCAGAGCCTGGAGCCTGTTTCAAATTGTATGTCTTCCTCTCTCTGCCCGTCCCCACTCACACTCTGCCTCTCTCTCCTCTCAAAAGTAAATAAACATTTAAAAAAATAGTAATACCATTACTTCATTTCATCTTTTTGTGTTTTGTCTCGGTATAATAATAGAGAAAAGGTGACAAATGGAAGTGAACCCAAAAAAGGAAAGAAACGGAACTAATATGCTGAATCTATATTCTGGGTCATACATTATACTTAACTATTTTATTTGTTCTTACATTTCTCCAATAGTCCTTTGAAGTAGAATATTATTTTTGCCTTATTTCTCTCATTCTACATATGTGAAATTGAGGCTGAGAGAGATTAAGGAAAATGCTCTTTGCAAGTCCATAGCTGTAAACCCAAGTAAGTCTAGCTTCAAAGTCCCTGATTTTAGTACCATGCTACTGAGAGGATATATTCAACAGGCTTTTATAATGTGTCTATCATATGCCAGATGCTTAATCATGGTCATGGAACAAGAACTTGGATCATGAAGAGCTTTTTTTCTTAATTCCTTTATTCTACACATATTTACTGGATACTTACTCTATAGCAAAAAGAGAACCACCTGCTTAGTAATGTTGACATGTAAATGCTGACAAATATTGGTCGTTTGCTGACAACTACTGAATCTCACCCATTCCTGTTGGTCAGTTTTCCAGAAGGGCCCTTCTGCACTAGGGATGGTAGCATCACATTATTGAAAGCTTGAAATCCCCAAAGATGTATCTGCTTATACTCAGAGCCCTACATTCTGGGCTCATTCTGGTTTTGATGACTTTTTTTCTATCAAAGTTTACATATGATCTGAAAATTACCAATTTATAAATTAAAATAATTTAGCCTTTCTTTTAAAAACTTACAGGCATGCCTCTATCTTTTGTATATTATATACTACCTAGTTCACAGCATTCACAGCAGACAGTCACAAAGGTGTTTGTTTTCTCTCTCCCTCTAGAAAGGAACTTGGAGAATATCAACCTAACTCTCTTATTTTACTGATAAGGACATTAAGCACAGAGAGATGGCTTTATTTTGTGTACTCATATGCCTAGGTAGTAGCAGAACTAAGACAAAAACTCAAGTCTCCTAACTCCTGGGATAGTACTATTTCCAATTCTGTGTCCCTGTTCATTTGAATTGAATCAATTCTTCAAATAAGGAAGTCTTTTCAATTATAACTCTAATTATAGGTATGAGAGTCACAAAATTCTCTGCTTATTCCCATGCCCATTCTCTAATTAAACAAGTGATAAAAGATGTGACTGACGTAATGAACATCAAAAAAGGAAAAATAATGAAATAAACATTATGAGGTTATAAGTTGGCTTGAGATCAATTCACTGGTCTTCATTATACTTATCCATACAAGCTTGGATTTTATCCAAATGAGCTCCAACTCTACATTTTAATTCAACAGAGTGGTAGCTTCACAAGTTTTATGCATCAAAAAAAAAAAATTAAGACATCAAACTCAATCAAGAATTTGGAAAAAAAAAGAATTTGGTTAAGTCCATATATGCATAAGACATTCTATAATAGGCAGTACAGGGAATAAAATATTTCCAAGACATAGTTCCTCATCTTAAAAATGGCAATTTATAATCCCTTTGTAAAAACAGAAATTCCTTTAGGAGTAGAATCATGTCATTCATTCATTCATTCATTCATTCACTGGCCAAATTATTTACTGACCATCTATTACATGCAAGCACTATGTTAAGGAAATTATAAACAAAAAAAAAGCAAAAAAAAAAAAAAAAGAACAGGTGTATGTGTATTAATTATGTATAGTTGCATAACAGCTCTAAAACTTAGGACTTAAAACAACAAATATGTACTATCCCAAGTTTCTGTGGGTTTGGAATCCAGGCATGACTCAACTAGGTGCCTCTGACTCAAAATCTCTCATGAGTTCACATCAAGCTGTCAGTTGGACCTGCTGTCTCATCTGAAAGCTCAACAGTGGAGGAGGACACAAAAAAGGATGTTTCCAAGCCCACTCACAGTGTTATTGAACATGCCTCAGTCCTTTGCTATGTGGTCCTCTGCCCAACAGACATGGCTGCTGGCTTCCTACAACAGAGCAATCTAAGACAGAACACCCCCAAACAGAAGCCATTATATTTTTATACACTAATCTCCAGAATGACACTCTACCATGTCATCATATCTGCACGATCCTTTATATAAGAAGCAAGTCAATATGTCTAGCCTACATTCAAGGGGACAGAATCACAAAGTGATAGCAGGCAAAGGGAAGAGTCAGTGGAGGCCTTCTTGAAGACTCCCTAAAAGACTTCCCTTAAAGACAAAAGATTTGTTGTTGCTAGTGAGAAGCTTAGAGTTTTTTTATGTTGATTTTTTATTATGTTGTCCCATGGCTTTAGAAAGTGACTGGCCTGTGGCAGATTCTCAAAAAAAAATTTGCAGAATAATAAGTGATAAATCAAAGGGGTAGATTTGGACTAAATTGAGAGGGCCTTAGAATGCCTAGCTGACTACTTTATACTTAATCTAATGGGCACAGTGAAAGCATTCATACTTAGAACATTAAAGAGCAAAACAGCCGAGGAGAACTTTTCTTCATTCTAATGTTGTCCTTTCTCACCAATTCTTCTGTTCTCTTACAAGTGCTGAAAAGAAAGAAAGTTCCCTTCCTTGTTTCTCCTTTAGGGTGACCAACTGTTCAAGTACAACTGTCCTACCAACTGTCCAACCCTCATGAGAGTTTCAGTGCTAAAATGAGGAAGATCTTGGGCAACCTGGAACCAGTCATCCTACTCTCCTCCCATACCCATTTCTCCCTTCAAAAAGAATGGCCAATCTGACTGCTCCACATTTCTGGAGGGTACAGCAGAAGCAAAGAGACTCTCTCTCAGCAACCTGCCCTACCTGTGCTTAGACATGGGGGCATTCATTTCTCGCTCCTACTGTCTACTCAGAAATAGGCCTCTGCTCTCCCAGTTCCAGTCTATGCACCTGTGCCTGAGGGGATAAGTTCAAAGAGGGGTGAGAGGTAGAAGGCTTGGCCAAGTTCTCATATCTGGTTTTGGCAACAATGAAACAGAAGGTGTATAGTGCTTCATTGTATCTGCATAGAATTCAGAGGGAAAAACAACAATTAAGATCTCCCATTTTTCCAACAATGATTGAAACAACATTTTCATATTAAGTATTAGAGGAACAAAAATTAAGAAGGCAGTACTCATCTTTGTGGCATTCACAGTTCTTGGAGGGCAGAATTATAAACCAATATTTAAATATACTATATTCAATTATATCATAGTCATTTATTTATAATACCATGAAAGCATGAGTAAAGTGGACTTTTTCCTTAAAATTATAATTATTGGTATCGCTGAAAACTTCCTAGAAGAGTCAAAAAAAATTTAGTGGAAGTGGCACTTGAATCTTGAAAAATGAACACAAGTTTGTGAGGTAAATATGTTAGAAAAGGTATTCTAATCAAAATATGTGCAAGGACATGAAAGTATAGGAAGATGATGAAAATAACAGAAAATAATTTATGTCTCCATCAGTAGGAGATGGTGGAAGCATAGCAGAAAATGAAGGTTAAAGTTTATCTGGGGGCTGGATGTTCTGTAATAGATTTTGACAAAAGCCTTAGAGACCCAAGGTACAGACTGGAATAGAGCCTCAAGTTAGGAAGAACAGCTGTCAATTCTGAAATGGTTGAGGGGAGAGTGAGAAGTGGAACTAAAGTGGTTGTAGTATGAAATGGGGAGAGCAAGTTGGGCAGGCAAAAGTAGGGAACACAATCTGATGGACTTTCCCACTGAAAAAGTTTGAATAGCTGGTAGGATACCAAACTAAGCATGTGGAACAAGCAACTGGAAACGTGAGCTTAGATCATAAAAAAGATGGCAAGGCAACAGACACAGATGGGTCTACAGAGGATGGATGATGGATGATGCCCAAAGAGAGAAAACAAAATGTTGAGAGAAAAGAGGCAGAGACTGGATCTTTAGAAAAATCCAATATTCATGGAGGTGAAAGAGCGGAGTCCTTTGAAAGAAACAGTGAGGAGAAGCCATTCAGAGGTATCACAGAAGAGGAAGAAGAGACTCTCAAGGAAGAGATAGTCAGTTGGGTTAGAACTACTGGAGGTGTCAGGGATTTTATGGTGGCTGTTCATGAACTCTAGCCTTGACAGAGAGTCAAACAAAGGTAACACAGGTGTAATAGATGGAGAGAACTTGGGAGTTTCAGAATAAATAACTTATGATAAGCACATTTTTAAAATTTATTTATTTTGAGAGAGACAGAGACAGTGCAAGTTAGAGAGGGGCACAGAGAGAGGGAGAAAGAGAATTCCACGCAGGTTCTACATTGCCAGTGCAGAGCCCGACGTGGGGCTCAAACTCATGAAACCATGAGATCATGACCTGAGCCAAATCCAAGAGCTGGATGCTTAACCAACTGAGCCACCCAGGCATCCCTACAAGTACATTTTTTTAGCATCCTAAGATTTATAAAGAGTACCCCTTCAGATAATTAGGCTACCTACCTAAAATATGAACAACATCAGCATCAAATATTGAGCCTAAATCTCCTATTCATCCATTCACTCACCAATTAATTCACTCATCCTTCCATCCACTCAAACAGGCACAATGCCACAGGTAACGGGATCCCAAAACAAGAGTGATTTGTGGTCTCTATCTTCAAGAATCTGTCAACCTGTCAGCCTGCATCAGAAATACATAAAAAGAGGCCCCAAATTGTGCAGTGGCTCTATCACAATCACAGGGGACCAAGGAAGTTCAAAGGACAAGCTTGAATTTCCTCCAGTTCCAGGCTTAGGGCTTACTAACAGTGCCAACAAATACTGCAAAATGTTGATCATCCACAGTACAGTGAAAATCAGAATAGGTTCCACCAAGAAAAAGTTGTTAGTCCCTGGTACACATGCCAAACAGCAACTGAAAAACTCAGACAAGTAGAGGATGAAGAAATTGGAAAAAAGAAGCTGAGGCAGTAAATAACTCAAAGAACTGAGAAACCAAACAAGCATTTTTTTTTCTTTTCATCAAAAACATTCTCCTTGCTTTAACTGCAAGTGTTGACTACATGGAGAATGTATAGGAATATAGTTGAAAGGTCTTGTGTTACTGCAGATAAAACTCACACACAATCTTTCTTCATATAGGTCTTACAAAGAAGGTGAAGTCAAATAGATAAAACCCAATACAGCTCAAGCATGAAAACCATATGACATATCCTTATGGCCACAGCACAAGCTAAGGATAGAAGCTGTGATTACTCCTTCTGCAAAGCAGAAACAAGGCAAGATTGCTAATGTCATCCTGATTCGCTAAGTGCAGCCAAGACTGTTCTCCTTTCAGCAAAATTGCTGAACTGTGTGGTTGAGGCTGGATGATTTCCACACAAAAGGACTCTTCATCACACATAGATCTGAAACACCAGAAGAATCTGTGAGGGTACAACAGATGTGCCATGTTGTAGAGTCTCCTCCACATGGGCAGGTGCCAGATGAACAAGAGGAAGAACAGATCAGCCCAGCATGGGCCACTTGTAGTGAAAGAAATTGGCAAATCTACTTACAGGCCTTGCCTCTAATCTGCCAGACCTGGTGTTCAGAAGGCTGTGAAACAGAAAGGAGCAATATTCAATTATCCATTATCATATAGGAATCACACATTTCTCGGCACTCCTCAGGCTTCAAGTCATATGCAATTATCACGGTCATGGCCAATTAGCATTGACAAAAAGCCCCAATATACCAGTACTATACTGCCCAAAAGAACTTACAGGCAGCTAACTCCTGCTAGGTAGTAACTACCATTGTTTAAAGACAGTGAGAGTGCCCATGTACTTTCTCCTCCTGGGGTGAAGGGCGGCTCTGAGAGAAGGAAGATAAAACCCAAAATGAATTACACCTGGGAACATCTTCCTCCTTAAGTGAGGGTCTGGCTTCCCATACTACCAATTGAAGAGGGTGTTAGGAGATTAGCCAGGAAAATTACCACGTCTCCAAGACCATTAAACATGGAATATGAATGGGTACACGAATGCAACTAAACTTCATTTTGTGGGCTTGAGGTAAAGAATTCCAAATGAATGCCCATGTCCAAGATGAGATGAGCTATTTCAGATAATCAGAAGAGGTTATAATTCCCACTATCTCTTGGAACCTACAATTTTTATGGTTAAAAGGGCTTTCCAGGCTTTATCTTCTTAAACTGTTATATTACAAGGGTGAAAAAACTGAGGCTCAGAGACATGACATATTTAATATGACACAGAAATGATTCAAATACCTAAAATATGATTTTTATTGGACACTGATATTGATGCTGATATTCCCAAGCTTATGAAGTCAATTGGAGGATTTGTGGGAAATGACTGGCCCCGTATTCTTTAATAGATATCAGCTTCCTAACCTTATCTAACATAACATAAGAACAATGAGTCCTAAGGCAGTTTATAGTGCCTTCTCACCTGGGAGAGGGGATGCCTTGGACCTGAATTGGGATGTTCACTAGGTGCAGGGTCTTCACACTGATGAGGTGACTGATGAGTCACCTTTGGTTTAGCCTTCAAAATGGTATTCTATGGCTATCATCAAAAGGCAAGAGAGAACAAGTGGTGCAGAGGATGTGGAGAAAAGGAAACACTTGTGTACTACGGGTGGGAATGCAAATTGGTGCAGCCATTATGGAAAACAGTATGAAGGGTCCTCAATAAATTAAAAATAGGACTACCCTATGATCTAGGAACTCAACTTCTAGATATTTATCCAAATAAAATGAAAACACTATGTGAAAAAGACATCTGTACCTCATGTTTATGGCAGCATTATTTACAACAGCTAAGACATGTTAACAATCTAAGCGTCCCTCAATGGAAGAATGGGGAAAAAAAACAGTTGTGGTATATATATACAATGGAATATTACTCAGCCATAAAAATATGGAAATCCTGACATTTGCAACAACATGGATGGCCCTTGAAGGAATCACACTAAGTGAAATAAGTCAGAGAAAGACAAATACTATATGATCTCATTTATATGTGGAATCTAAGAAAGTAAGCAAGCAAGCAAGCAAAAGGAAAGAGAAGACTCATAGAAAAAGAGATCAGATTTGTGGTTACCCAAGACAGGGGGTGGAGGGATGAGGAACTGGAAGAAAGTAGTGAAAACATACAAACTTCAAGTTATAAGATAAATAAGTACCAGTGATATAACGTACAACATGATGATTATAGCTTACACTGCTGCATAATATACAGGAAAGTTGTTAGGAGAGCAGATCCTAAGAATTCGCATCACAAAAACAAACAACACTTTTTTCTTTTCTTTGTATCTATACAAAATAATGGAACGTTAGCTCAACTTATTGTGGTAATTATATCACAATAAATGTAAGTCAAATCATTTTGCTTACACAGTGTTGTATGTCAATTATATCTCAATAAAACTAGAATGAAGGCAATGGCATTTTAACCTGAGAATACCACATCTGAGTTCTTTCTTTAAGGATTGAAGCTTATGTGAATACTGGTATCTTCTGGTCCAATAGTTATGGGAAGGCCCTTTTGATAAGCAGAATAGAAGTAGGAAGAAGAGCAGCAGTGGATCAGTGGGCTGGTTCCAGGGCCAGGCCATCTGCGTACAAATCCCAGCTCTGCCCCCTTGCTGAGGACCCTGGACAATTCAGTGAACTTCTTATTCCTTTCTTTTCTGTCAAGAGGGGATAATGATGGCAACCTCATAGAGATGTTGTGGAGACCAAATGAAATAATAAGGAGAACAATGTTTTAAACAAAGTTTGAGGCCTCAAAATTTAGCTATTTCAAAAAAATAGCTATTTTGTCTTAAAATGAAAAATGTTGCCCTTATGTGTACCTTGCCATCAAATTTCCTATACCAACATCTCTAAGACAACACTATCTTGGGCACTGCTACTTAACTATAAGATGCCTAATATAACAGATGTTGCAGACAACTACTGGCAGAACTGGGAATAGAATCTATGGTACTTTCCTTTCATCTAGGTCTTTTTAGAATGTTGTCTTTCTATCATTCACTCATAGTTTTCTAAGACATCAATTCCAGTGTTTTCTTGTCAGTGAGTGCAAACTTACATCCATAGTCACAATCCCAAATTTATCTTTCCTCTCACCCGTAAGTATAACATAAATTAGGCAGAGCCTAAATTACCTTTTTCTGGTTTTCTATGACTTGATGGGAAGGGCCTAGATGCCACTTCTATTTTGAGGTCAAGTGCCACTTAACTATGGCACAAATACGTTATTTTGATAGTATTGTAAATGGGTCCATATTTTTAGCAATAGGTATGTTTTAAACTTTTTAAAAGGTAAATACAGAGAAAGAAAAAAAACTTAAGTATTAAGTATCATTTAGAAGCAGTGATGAGCAAGTGGTTATGAAATGAATTCAGCACATCTGTTCTTGTATCTAGAGAACAGTATATGTGCTTTATTTTGCACTAAAATTTTCATTAAAGGGGACTGTCAAATAAGTCAGGATACGGTGATGACACAGTGTCTATCACATGTGACAGGACATATTCAGGTCAAAAACTGCTTTCAAGGAAGACTGTCCAGTCTCAAGCCAGTCATTCCAGTGTTTTTATTCTATAAAATTCTCTCTTTTACATCATATAAGGAGTAAGGAAGAAATATATATATTCTCAAGGATCTTACCCAAATTTGCCTTTACTAGGTGGTATATACAATGAGACATTTCAGGCATATCACCAACTTGAACACCAAATAATAGGCTGTCAGGTTTACTTCATGTATTTGGAGATTATGGGAGGACATTCATTTAATTGCATTTTTCACAAAAGAAACGAACACACTTATTACAACATTCAACTTTAATGTAAAAATTCAAATTATTCAAAACCAGCTTTGCTTTGTTCATTATAAGCTAACATCTTTAACTTGTTATTGTTTTATTTCATTCCAATAGTTTCAAAATGCGTAAAATAACCTTTTATATTTTAACATGCCAAAATGTTATATTCTAATACCAAAGAAATTTTGGGGGAAATGTGTCTGAATATTAATCTATTATTCCATGCACAGTTATATGAATACATCCAGTTGTAAAAATTAAATGTATATAACTATTTCCTTTAAAACACAGGAAAATGTTAACATGTACATGGTAGTTTTTCGAAAACAGTTAAAATGTGACAGATTCATCATATGAGAAAATTTGTCAGTGGAAATATTAGAGGTTTTTTTTTTCCTCCTTTCCCTTTTCTGGATCTAAGAATATTCATTTCTAAATTCCATTGGTTCTGCCCTCCATCCTTTGGTCACAATTCTCTTGTCAATTCTGAACTTCTTGGCATCTACCTCCTCATCTGAAATAGGATGCTAGGAACTAGATGTGACCCTAGAATCATTTCAGAAAGACGAAGTTGGTCTCAGTAGTGGTACAGATAAAAGATGAGTAAGTCAGACATCTCCATTAGTGGTATGAACTTCATCTTAGATGAGATAATCCTACAATTAATAAAATCTTGGTCCTGCTTTTTTTCCCTCTCCCCTCTCTTCCTCTCCTTCCCCCTCCCCCACCCCTCCCAACTCTGTTTCTTTGTATCAAATCAGATAAGATAATTAGAAAATTTCAATTCAATCAAGAGCACTTGAAAGGAGACATTTTCAGGCTGTATGTGATGAGAGATGTTAACAGCCCCATTGCCTAGTGATCAGTCACTTCAATGTTAGCCAAGAAAAAACAGGAAAAAGAGAAAAGAATCTACAACTATGACCTGAAACGTGAAAAATAAGTCTGCTTCCCTTTTAGCATTTTCCCTCCTCTTTAATAACTCCACCATTTTGCATTAAAATATTCATAACATAAAATTTACCTTTTTAACCGCTGTTAAGCGTACAGGCCTAAGGCATTAAGTGAGTTCACACTGTTACACAACCATCCCCACCATGCACCTCCAGAACTTTTTCATCTTGCAAACCTGAAACTCCCTAACTATTAAACAATAAAGAAACCTTTTTATTTTAATTTTCTTAATGGCCAACATATGTCAGCCAATGTTTTTTAGCATTTTCTATCTACTTCTCTGGTAATAGGGAAGTTGAAGATGATGTGTCTGCCCCCAGGGAGTTGACACGTTAAGACAGAAGACAGACAACAATGCTGCCTTACAAGACCAGCCACTGAACACACACCTGACACTTAGACATGTGCTGCATTTAAGTTAATTTCAATGTAGAATGACTGATAGTTTAGTTTCAAAGTTCTCACTAGTGATACATGATACATAGCTCTCATCTGGGGAAATGATAAATGATAAATTGATAAATGATAAAATGATAAATTATTTTAAAGGGAAGAGATGGTGTTGCTATTTTAATGGCACTTCTCAATGTTATTTTTGAGTGTTGACTGATCTTTATTTTACCATAAATAATTTTATTTAATATTTCTAAATATTTTAGTTTACATCTAATTTTAATGTTTTATTAATAATATTAATATATAATATTTTTATTTGTAATTTTAAGCCAACTATGATAGGCATTGTCAATTCCCAAAAAGCCCAAAGCATCCTAACATGGCCCCTGGATGACTGTTGGCTACTGGGAACGTGTTGGAACTAAGGATCCTTGGGTCCTTGGGGCTGTGCATGGACCCGAGCCACCCTCCTTTCCAAGTCTGTCATATCAGGATGTGACAAATAGCACTTCAAAACTTCCAAACTCAGCCTAACAGATTAAGATACAACCTCTCCTTATGAACAAACCACATTTCTCTGAAAATTGATTGCATTATTCACAAACACACAGCTCTTATTCACCTTTCTGTCTCAGGAGGTCAACACTGCAAATATTCATTCCAATTTTTCTTTTTTCAATGGGAACCAAGTGTGGTTGCTGTTTGATTGTTGTTCCTGTTCTATGGCACCGAAGAGAAAGAGACATGCTGATATATTCTAAATTGACTTTTCGTGTTCACTTTGCTAGTGATTATTCATTTCAGTTGGACAGTTATTCATGTAAGCAATTTGCCACCATGATGACTGAGAAAAAATATTGAAGTGCTAGGCTTTTAAAATGGTAATATGTGGAAAGAGATATAATTCTCTTGCAAAACATATTCCTCAAGTTTTATATTGGGTCTCTTGTGATATGAACCATAAAATCATGCTAGCTAGTCCAAACTGTTTTCATTGAAATTTTGGTTTGGGATAACAAGGATTGAATCTTTTAAAAGCTCATTTGGAATACAAATATGTGGGCTCTAACTATAGTACATCTATAAAGATACCTATTTAGGACGATAACACCAACGGAAAAGCATATTTCTTCAGTTCAATTTTCTCATGGAAAATGACATACATGCTGATTTAAATAGCTGCTGCTGCTTCATGAAATTCTTCAAGAAATGATCTCTTTGAAAGGATTTTGTTCAGCGCACTGTTTCTGCTGGTGATTCGAGCCTGTTATCGAATTTATATGGAAATGAAAGATGGAGACAGCCGAGCAAAACCAGAGTTTTACAAACTTTGCTTTGCTTGGCCTCACATAAAGCCATGCAATTGACCTCATTAGATCTGTCACTAGCTGGCTTATTTCTGGGCCACTCTCTAGCCTAAAATAACATCAGAACTCTCCAAGTCTGAGTCCTTAGACACCACCTAAATAGATTATATATCACTGAAATAGGAGTCCATGGACCCCATGGCGTGAAGCGACACTGCAGAGGAGTTATGGTGACCCAAGGGGACCAAGGGACACCTTCGGATTAGGCTAGACTTCCTCAGATATTGCTCTCTCTTGGTTTCATCTGGTCCAGTTCTCAGGACATTTTTTAACTGCAGTAAATTCAGGCTTTTAAATAATCATTTGTCTATACTGGACAAAATTTACAATATAGAATCTTAATGTCAAGAAACAGAAAAGAGAGAAAATATCCAGTCCAACATCTCTTATTTTATAGATGAAGGAATTGAGACCTGAAATGTTTAGTTGCAGATGTGAGCCAAAAGTAAGCTCAGGGTGCTGATTTTCCATCTACTGACTTTTTCTGTAAGTCATTTATAGAATCAGGCCATGTATCTGGTACTTCTCTATGGAAGGCAAATTCTTTTAAATTATAAAGGGACTAGAAAATCTTTTTACACATAAAGGTATGAACTGCATCCTCCAAGGGTTTTGTTTCCTCTAATCCTTTTAAACCATTTTTTATCGTCTGTACATTAGCTTCTCCCCAATAAGCAAATCTATAAAATGAAATTCTCTATCTCGTTCTGTTGAATTGAACCACACATTAATTGAAAGCTTAAAGAATTAGTGTAATGACTTACTATTTTACTTAAATGATTTTCAAATTTTGACATGGAGCCAAATACCTTTCTGGGTACAAAAATAGAGCAAATTACAGAAGTGATAGATGTTTGGCAAGATTTGCAGGTAAAATAGATTTTGTAAATGTACATGTTGAGGAGGTTCTCTTAGAGGACATTCTTAAAGACATCATGCTTAAAAGAAAGCTTGAAGCAATATTATGTTCATAAAAATGAACTGCTCTCTTAGCTAACATACCAGATCTAGATTTATGTGTGAAATGCTTCTTTCATAACTGATGTTGCCAGAGTTAGCTAAAATTCTACAATGAAGTTTTAGAATTATAGAATCTTAAGAATGAAAGAGACATCAAGGTCCATTTTTTTTTACTTCTATACATAATTTCTCTACTCCAAAGGTGGTTCCTCAGTTAAGAGATAGCATTATGTTGAGCTTATATGATTCCTGTGCCCCCTAAAAAGACTTACAAAAAAAAAAAAACCTTTCTGGGATTGGTTATAGTATTTGATATTCCCAGCACTAGCTTGAATTTGTAAGACTTTTTCTCAGGTTCCCTGCACAGTTTTATTATGTTACCAAGAAGTCATTCCTATGTCTCACTTGTATAATGATAGGTACACTATATTTTAGTGCTATATTTAGTGCTATGTTTTAGGCACTATACTAGGAATTCAACATGCATCAGCTCTAACTCTAATCAATGTACACGGCAGTAAGTCATTTGTTACCATTGTCCAGTTTAGGAAACTGAGGTTTGAGGAGCTTAAATGACTTGCCTGAAGTCTCACTGCTACCACTGGTAGAATTTGAACCTGGTTCTATCCAAGTCATACATTCTTTACCCTTCTCCACAGCCTCTCCGCAGATACACAGCCTGGAGGAACCAAGATACAGATACATTTTGATGATACAAAGGATGTTAGGACCAAGGGAGCCTATAGAGTCTGAGTGTGTGTCCTCAGGGACACTTGATGATTTCTGACACATTCTGCCTACAGCGATCCTTAGCCAGTGCCTGATTATTTTGGAGGACTTTTATTTTCTGTAACATCTAAATCTATAGATCAAGAAACATGTATCAAATGTCTACTATGTAAAAGGCCCTATAGGTACAATTGCCAGATAAAATACAGTATAAATATGTTCACATCCAAATATTTCAATGAGACATTCTTTGAAAGTCTTCATTGTTCATCTGAAATTCAAATTTAACTGGGAATCTTGTCTTTTGTTTTATTTTGCTTTTGCTAACTCTGGCAACCCTGCCAGTAGGTGATATATACAGTTGCTTTGTTTCATTTTGTTTTTAACTGTCCCTCTCCTTCTTGGTGAGATAATCCATAAACACATGAACAGGAAGCCAACATTTCAGTGTGGGATCTGGTACGTGCTATGTCACCACTGCATACGTTAGCTCTTTCTTATAAAGGTTCAAAAGTCCTCTCAGAAGTGACTAAAAAGATACATCACTCTCTTCCCAGATGTCTTTCCAGGCGAGATAAGCTCCTATAGTTGAGATCTGGTTTTGCAGTGATTCATGGTTTTCATTTATCTAGTCAGTTTAGCATCAGGGACCCAACATGAAGGGGATGACCCACTCAGAAGGGGTAATTAAGGAGAATGTAATAAGGGTGCTGGCAAAGTTTAAAAAAAAAAAACTAGCAAGAAAGGTCAAGTCCATGAAGGCTAGCAACCTTGGGAAACCTTGCCAGGCAGAAGGTACTGGAACCCAGTGAGAGTTCAGCTGTAGGAAAGAACTAAAAGTTAAAAACTGGTAAGAAATGCAGCCAAAAGCAAACTGTGGCCCAGCAGGGCAGGAACCAGGGTAATATTATCTCTTGACATCCCTCACCTTGTCCCTGGCTGGTGCCTGCCCACCCCCCCCCACCCCCCCGCCAACTGGCAAACCCAAGCAGAGATGAGGGACCAAGAAAAGCCTGCTATGAAGCCCATGGAAATCAGCTGCCACTTCAAAGTACAGAGAGCAAGGCAGGTGGGGAAGGATGATGAGTATATCTCAGGGGGACAAAGAGAGAATATCCAGCATATTCTCTCATGTAGAATCATTACTTTGTGTGCACACATTTTTGTCCATTTTATACATGTCTGCACAGCATTTGCCACATCTTATAATATTTTGTTGTTTATTCATTATTTCTCTCAGCGATCTATGTGCATCTTTCCCTGAAACCAATGAGAAAGCTATATATGATTTTCATCATTTCAAGTATGTCATCAGGACAAAGAAGATATAACACAGCCTAGCAAATCCTGATTGCCAGTGTCAAAGGAGAAAAACAGGGAAGAAAATGGGATTCCTCTTCTTTGGGATCAGAGGATGATTTGCTTGGTGGGAAGCCCACCAAAATGACAGTAAGGTAAAAGGGGACAAGGCAAGTTCACCCCCTCATGGAACAGCCTAGAGAAAAGTTGTCTACCTCGTGCCCACTTCCCTGGGAGGTAACAACTCATGACAGGGGTTGTGGGTCACAACTATAGCAGCACAAGTCCATTCTCTTATTTTTTGCCAGCTTATGACCACGTCAAACAAATTGTTCTGCACTTCACAAACTTATCCACAAATTTATTCCGCAAAACTTTCTTTTTCCAGAGCCCATTACAGTGTTCATTTCTCATATAGTAGGAGAAACACCTAGAAATAAATATGAATACTGTCCTAAAAATTTGAAACTATTTTAAAATCACTTGAGGCTCCTTAACTGCTACATGTATGCAAAGATCTCTTACATGCTGGAGAAATTACAGACTGCCTCTCTACTTTGCCCCTGAAAAAGCATCATCTGCCTCGTACAGCAGAGCTCTGGGGACACAGTGATGGGGTATTTGTTAATTAACATTTGCCAAAGTCTTCCTAACTAAATTGTATCAGATGAGCATCTCGTCATGGAAGCTGACCAAAGCTTCCACCTGAACATAATCAAAGTGCTAAATGGTAAGCAAAACTTTCTAAAAGAGTTAAATTTAATTTTGACAGACATGTGCTACTTGCTATCACAATATATATTAATTGAAAAGTTAAAAAAATGGTCATTAGGATACATTAATTTGCACTCTTCCCTCCTCCCTCTTGTGCATAGTATCAACTCTGGTTTTAAAGTTTAAGGGGCACCTGGGTGGTTCAGTTGGTTGAGTGTCCGACTTCAGCTCGGGTCATGATCTCGCGGTCTGTGGGTTCAAGCCCCACATCGGGCTCTGTGCTGACAGCTCAGAGCCTGGAGCCTGCTTCAGATTCTGTATCTCCCTCTCTCTCTGTCCCCACCCCCCCCCACCCTATCCCACCCCCGCTCATGCTCTGTCTCTCTCTGTCAAAAATAAATAAACGTCAAAAAAATTTTTAAAGTTTAAGATTGCATATTGGCATCTGCCTCCAGTCTTGTCTTTGCCTCTTTGGGGTATTATCAGGGATTTGTACCCTTCCTCTCATTGTGCTCAGAATCCTGAAGTGAATGAACAGGAATAATGGCTCAACATTTTTGGTTCTTTGTATTAAAACAAGAGTGATTGTCACATTTATCTAGAAATCTTAACATTTGAAATCCAACTCAAATGTAAGCTAAAATAAACAAGAACAACAACCAAAAAAACTATCTAAATGTCTCTCTTATAATGTGACATAAAACGAACAACAAGAAAATATCTTTTTGAACCTCTTTACAGTAACCTGACATGCTTAACTCCATGAGAGAAGTATTGAAGGGGGCCTATTACTAGCATTTTTTTGGTATTTCTTTAGCAAGCAGGTTATCTGGTTTCCCAGGACACAACATGTTTATGGCAACATATACTTTACTCGCCAATAGCCAGGACTAGAATCAGATGCACTTATTATATGATTTAGCCACAATTACCTCCCTCTCTGAGCTTCAGTTTCCTCCTTACAGTAGGAAGTCACTAAGATGCCCCCCAATGATTCCTGCCTCATTGGTATTCATGCCTTATAGAACCTCATCCTCTTGAATGTGGGCCAGAGTTAGTTACTTTTGAGGAATGGCATAAATAAGATGCAAAAGATTGTCACCCTATAGGTTATACATTATGATCACCATTTTGTAGGTTCTCTACCACATTCTGTAACATATCCCTCGTTCTGGGAGAAATAAGTAGCCTCATGGGGAAGCCAATGTAGCAAGGTACTGATGTCTCCCACCAACAGGCAGCAAGGACACAAAGCCTGTCAACAACCAAGTAAGTGAGCTCAGAAGTAGATCTTCCGTGTCCTACCAAGAGCTACGTGAGTGAGCTTGGAAGTGGCTTTTCCCCACTCAAGCCTGAAGATGACTGCATCTCTAGCCAACAGTCTGCAGGCTGTGCGAGATCCTGAGCCAGAACCACCCAGCTAAGCCACTCTTAGATTCCTGATTCTCAGAAACTGTGAGAAAAATGTGTTGTTTTTCAACCACTAAGCCGTGGGGTAATTGGTTTAACAATATGTAACCAACACAGATTTGATAATCAAAGTGTGGTGTTGATATAACAGAAATCTAAAATATAGAGATGGCTTTGGAACCAGGCAGTGAGTGGGCTTGGAGTAAACTGCTAGCTAAATTCCTTGAACACACTAGAATTTTGGACTTTGAGGACACAGCAGGTGAGGACTTAAGGAAACATGAGAACAATCTTGCCAAAAACCAGCTGCAAAGCAATAGATGTCTACACCCATCTATTACATTAGATTTTTATGAAGATTAAATGAGTTAATGCATGCAAACATTTAATATAGTGCCTAGTACATACTAATCTACTCAACAAATAATATAAAAAACAGATTCAGGGGCGCCTCAGTGGGTGGCTCACTGACTGGGTGGCTCAGTCAGTTAAGCATCCAACTTCGGCTCAGATTATGATCTCACGGTTTATGAGTTCAAGCCCCACGTCGGGCTCTGTGCTGACAGAAGCTCAGAGCCTGGAGCCTGCTCCTGATTCTGTCTCCCTATCTCTCCACTCCTCCCCTGTTCAGGCTCTGTCTCTGTCTGTATCTCTCTCTCAAAAATAAATAAACATTTAAAAAAAATTTAAAAAAAAACAGATTCATTGACAGAAGCTGACAATAGAAATAGTAAGAACACTGAATAGTTGCAGTAAAATCATAAAAATAGACATGAAAACAAAAAGCAAACATTCTAGAAATGTTTTTCTATTTCTGTTGATATACCACTTTTCTAGTTACCCTATCTAGAAATTTCTCCTTGTTTTCCAACCCCTAACCTAATTAATTATCCAATCCTGTTTGTTCTTTAAATGTCTTCTTCACACACCATTACCTTTTCTTTATAATTCAAGCTCCTTCATCAAGCTCTGTTCACACCACACCTAGAATGTGCTAATTCTTGTACAACTCCACACCCTGAATATGATGGTAATCCCTTCTGTCTGTGACTGCTAGCACTGACCCCCATTCACCCAAACAATCAGGACTGGAACTGTAGTTCCCTTCGTGATTTCTTTTCTTCACTCCTCACATTTACTCAGTAATTGAGTCCTACTGAGGACTGCAAGTAGGGTAAGAAAAGACAAGAATCAAAGATACACTTGATTAAAAAAAAAAAAGATATACTTGATGAGACCAATAAAATCATTAAAGAAGTTCTGAAGGAGACATGTTGCCCCCAAAATCAAGAAAACAATTTCAGTAAGATAATGCTAAACAAAGGTGAATGCAAATATAAAGAGGCTTCTTTGGTTTTTCAATTGAGGTATATTTGGGGCACCCAGGTGGCTCAGTTGGTTGTGCGCCTGATCCCAGGTCATGATCCTGCATTTTGTGGGTTCGAGCCCTGTGTCAGGCTCTGTGCTGACAGCTCAGAGCCTGGACCCTGCTTCGGAGTCTGTGTCTCCCCTCTCTCTCTGCCCCTCCCCTTCTTGCACTCTGCGTCTCTGTCTCCCAAAAATAAATAAAGTTTAAAAAAAATTTAATTGAGGTATATTTGACATATAGTATTAGTTTCAGGTACACAACATTTCACTAAAAATAAAGAAGTTTGGGGCACCTAGGTGGCTCAGTTGGTTAAGCATCCGACTCTTGATTTCCACTCAGGTCGTGATCTCACGCTTCATGAGATCAAGCCCTGCATTGGGCTCCATGCTGACAGTGTGGAGCCTGCTTGGGATTCTTTCTCTCCCTCTTTTGCTGCCCCTCCCCTGCTCACACACATATGCATGCTCCCTTTCTCCCTCCCTCCCCACCCTCTCTCTCTCTCAAAATAAATAAAAAACAATAAAAAAGTTTGAGGGGAAAAATAAAATAAATTGAGCACTTTCTCTATGCCAGATGCTATGTTCATTCTTTCATTTATTCAATGAATATTTACTAAGGACCAACTATGTCACCAACAGTATGCAAAGTACTGGCTACACCATTGGGCACATAGCAGTGACAAATACAGACACCAAACCACTCACAGATTTTGCCATCTAAAATTAACTCTCTTATTGGATCTTCATAAAATCCACACAGCTATAAAGGTATGGGATGAGCATTAAAGCCCATGTCAGACTGATTCTAAGGTTATGTTCTTTCAACCCTAGGACCCTGTCTTACTAGGATGAGCATTAAAACTTGGCACTGGAAAAGGTACCCAGACATAAATAAATTCAATTTCTGTATGGTGGTAGAAGAAGTATACTTTACTCCCCCTATAAGCTGTGATGATTTGAACATTCCAAAAAGTCCCAAACACAGTTTTCCCACTGGCTTGGTCATTTATTCTCCACAAATAATAACAACAATAATAAGGATAATAAATACCACAAATACCATATTCCATTGTAATGAAAACTGAATAAAGTCTCTGGAGTTAGACAGATCTGATTTCAATCCTAGAACTGCCACTAAATGACTGTGCAGCCCAGGCAAATTACTTAACCTCCTCAAGTCTCAATTTCCTCATCAGTAGAATGGAGATAATAAAAAAAAAAACTATTTCAATGAGTTGTTGTAAGGATTAAATGGGGGAAAAATGCTTCTCCTGCCACAAGGAGTGCATCCTCTGAATATTACTTTGTTAGAAGTTTCCTTGGATAAAATAATAACCAAGACATTGCTACTAAGAGCTTTCATTCTAGGAGGAAGAGTTATGCATGTAAAAAATCTAACTATGAATACAATGAGGTAGCATGAAATACTAAAAGTGTATGCAAGATACTTTTGGGAATAGAGGAAGGTGAAATAACATCTGTCCTAGGTAAACATTTCAGTGATTATATAATTTTCTCAATGATTAAATGCTTTTGGAAAGGTGTATTTCATACTTCAGTTGCTTCATTAATACAATGGGTAGTTTTGGAAAATTTATTTTAGAAGCAGTGCTAGCACTGGGGTATTTTCCTTTAAAAAAAAATCCAGGAAGATCCCAGGTAGACTTTTCCAAAAGGATAGTCCAAAACTGTCCCATCCTTAATTCTCCTCCAGTGCTTCTCTATCCTCAACAAAAAAAAAAAACGGAAATTACCTTCCAGGTCCCCAGACAAATGAACTGACAGCTCTGTGGAAGAAGGCACCACATATTGGAGACAAATGGGGCTCAGATGCCTACTCAGAATTTTGTGTTCCTGACTTCTCTTTGGAGGGGGCTGGTTTGTGTACATGTTCTTATTTGGTCCTGAAATGTGAATAAACATTTCAGGACCAAATATGCATGAAGAAGGATGTGCATGAAGAAGGATGAGATTCCGTTCTATAATCTCTAAGCAGTTTTCTGATTTCTGTTACTGCGTTCCTGGGGGAAACGTTGATAAATAAATGATGCCAAATAAAGTTATCTACCATGATCATGTATTCTACCTGTTGGTATAAAATGTGGCTATTGCTTTGTCTTGATGTTACAGAACTAAAAAGGAATAGCTGCCTGACACTCAAGGGTAAAAACATTCCTGTAAAAGCACAAAGCAAATATTCCTATAATGAAAAGGCAAAAAGTTTTCATCCCTGCCTAAATAACAACTGAACCAATATGCCAACATTCAAATACAGTGTTAATGCTTTTGTCTTAATTAAATGTAATTTTTCTCTTTTTAATTTGAAAATTTCCTTTTAATTGAAAACATTCATCTTTGCTAAGAATTAAGTAAGTGCAAATTAAAGGAAGTTTATAGCATTTTTTGTTACTGTTATTTAACAGACGAGAAAAACATGATGTAGTGCTCAATACTCAGTGCTGGTGAGGTGAAGCCGAATTTGGAATTCTCATTTACTGTTGGTGGTATGGTGCTAAGCGTTTGAGAAAGCGTAACAGCCAAATACAGCAAGCGACATAAAAAATTATCATCTCCTTTCGCCCTATAAAGTCTATCTTGGGAGGGGCGCCTGGTGACTCAGTCGGTTGGGTGTCCGACTTCGGCTCAGGTCATGATCTCACAGCTCGTGGGTTCGACCCTGCTTCGGGCTCTGTGCTGACAGCTCAGAGCCTGGAGCCTGTTTTGGATTCTGTGTCTCTCTCTCTCTCTGCCCCTTCCCTGCTCACACTCTGTCTCTCTCTCTCTCTCTCAAAAATAAATAAACATTAAAAAAATTTTTTTAAATAAAAAAAGTCTATCTTGGGAATTTATACTCAGAAAATATTTCAACATTACCAAAATATTTTAAGAGAGGTCACAACAGAATATTTGTAATAGAAAAAGAAGGTAGAAACCAGTAAAGGTTCACTGTAAGAGAATAAGATGACAAATTTGGAATTGGAACTATTGTGGTTATCATGCAGTAGACACACAGAAAATGTGTAGTAAGTGAAAAAGCAGACAGTAAAAATCATATGCGTGTATAGGCAATTACATAAAATAGATATATATGGAGTCGAGGGCCTTTTCAAAAAAGGCAAATGTCTATTATCTCATAACCACATAATTTGCCTTTTTTCAAAATATTTTTATAGCTATACATCTTTTTTTCCCAAAAATGAAGAGATCCATGTGCAAACTAAGAAAAACTCTAAAATTACACCCTTAAACATCTTTTAACATATTTCTGTGTGAATTTCATTCTAACCCATTTACCAATTTCTCACATTTTACATTTATCTTATTTCCCAAATTTTAGCGCGAACAATATTCATATGCCTCTGTTGGTCTGAGTCCTTTGAGAAGCAGACTCCAAAACAAGATTAAATGTGCAAGGATTTTATGCTCATGTGAAAGGAGATAGGGAGAGAGTCAGAAAAGGTCAGGTGAGCCCTCAGACCATGAGGGAAGGAGAGAGCAAGAAAGATTAGTGGGTAGAAGCAACTAGACTGCACTGCATCTCATAAAGGTGGGGCAAAAGCCTGGGCAAGTCCTTAAGGCAAAGTCCACTGACAAAGAAAAGTCTGATGTCTCCCAGGAATCTGAGTGTCCCTGAAGCACTCAGTCTTTGGCAAGGAGTAGCCAGTGGGAGGTGTGACCTTGGGGCAAACACAGCTGTGGATTTAAAACCTTAGCATCTGAGGCCCGTGGTCAATTACCTCCTCTAACAAGAGGTCTGCCAGGCATATTCTCAGGGCTGCCATGGTGCCCATCATGATTTAAAGAAAGAAACCTATACAACAATAATTCCATATAAGTCTACCTGTCCTGAACATTGCATAATAACTAGAAAGTAATAATGAAGAATTAAAGGAAAAAATGTGGGAGTGCCTGGGTGGCTCAAGTTGGTTCAGTGTCTGACTTTGGCTTAGGTCATGATCTCACGGCTCATGAGTTCGAGCTCCACATCAGGCTCTGTGCTGACAGTTTGGAGCCTGGAGCATGCTTCAGATTCTGTGTCTCCCTATCTCTCTGCCCTTCCCCTGCTTGTGTTGATTCTCTCCCTCCCTCCCTCTCCCTCTCCCTCTCTCTCTCTCTTTTCCTCTCTCCTCTCTCTCTCTATCTGTCTCTCCATTGCACAAACTATGAGATCATGACCTGAGCCAAAATCAAGAGTTTGATGCTTAAGTGACCAAGCCACCCAGGCACCCCAAGAACCGTAATATATAAGTGATGAGTACAAACCTCTCCAGAGGGTCTCCCTAAAGACCCTAGACACTGATGTCAAGTGGTCCAAGATTCAGCTTCTAGTTCTATAACTTACTTTTTTTGAACAGTCTTAGAGAAGGAATGTTTTATCTCAGCCTCAGCGTTCATAGGAAAACTGGAATAATTATACCCACGTCATCCTCATCATTATGAGGTTTAATGAGCTAATGTACTTAAAACAGCACATATTAGCACTCAACAAATATTAATTCCCTTCCCACGCCCGACCCCCCCCCCCACACACACACTTTCATCAGGCACCACCTGATGGATCTTTGGTTTACTGTGGTTTCCAAGATAAACCCAGTCTCCTCAGCACCTCCTCTCCAGTCACATTTCTTCAAAACCCCTTTGAACAACTGTGTCTCCCATTTTTCCCAGATAAGGTTTCCTATGCTGATCAAACTGGTCTCCTCAGTGTCTTTCAAACATCAAATTCAGCTTCTATGGCAAACAAAGCACCTACTGCACCCCCTTCTCCTTTCTCTGCTTTTTTGAGTTGTACTCACATCTTACTTTTCATGGAGTCATTAATCTTTCACTTCTCTGGGCTTCTATAGTACTTATTAACATATTGTTTAATTTAATTTTTCAGTAAATAATATATGCTTATCTTACCACCATCTACCATCTTTTATCCTCGTAGCACTTAAGAGGTACTAAACCCATAGTGGATTCTAAATTAATTCTTACTTAATAATAGGTGTTCCCTACATTTCAGCTGACCCTATTTGCATCCCACAGAGCTATATACTCTGACAGATCTATACATGTGACAATGATTTAAATACATTGATTTGTACTTGAAATGATCAGCTTACCTGGTTCAGAGGCATGTGTATGAACAAGGGCAATCAGAAGTGGTCTCCAAAATAATATTCTACATTACTGCAATACTATTGCATATTTAGAATAAATTAATAAAATACTTGTAAATGTGCAAATGAATAAACGTGCTTTCAGTGGCTTTGGCGGGACATAAGAAATGTAAATCTGACAACCAGTGATCTAATACAACTACCTCATACTACAGTTTTATTCCAGAACCCAGGAAGAATCCATTCAACCTTCAGATACCTTAAAAATAAATTAATATCTAAAAATCATCAAGCATTATTTAGCACACACACATTTCCAATTAGAATCCATTCAAGACTCCACATAAAACAAATTATATGCTTATAGAACCAGCTTATATGCTTCTAAGCTCAAATGGCCACTATCTAAAGGTCCTACACACTCAGAAGAACATACTGCCCAGAACTATATTAATGTATAGGAGAAAGTGATATAGCAGGACAGAAATCCACTGGCAAAATTCTTATTCAGTAAATAAACTTTTGTTGAAATGGGGGCATGGCTGACACAATGTGGCAAAACATGACATGGAATTTTGTCACAGGTGTCCACTTCTAGGGTCTCAAGGCTGAATGCATATATAGAACAAGAGGCAAACCCTAGAAGGAAGAGGATTTCCTTTTTTTATTTGGGATTTACTTTGTGGGCTCTACATTACTTGCCATGATAAAGAAAACTTTGTTTCCATCCTTCAGAGAAGGCAACACTGAAGAAGGACAATGGGGTGGCTCACTGGCAATCCAACTATGGCAGTGGGAAGCTATGAAGTCAGGAACAGAGGACATTTTCTGACACAAGTACCTTGGACAGGAAAGGAGGAGGACAGGTGGGTCTGAGAAAGAGCTGGATAAGCGGTCTGGTGCTACATGTTGGAAAATCTTCAAACTGCTGGTAAAAATAATACCACATGCACTGAGAGAGCTTCATTAACATGAAAAATGGTGTTTGTATAGTGCTTTAAATTCCTTAGCAAAAGGTGTTACATAGACCCAAACAAGCAAGCTATAAAATCCAAATTCAACATTTCAGGGGAGCTGTTGTATCTAAGCAACAAGACTTTCCCTGCCCTACTAGTTTTCCTTCAGAATCAGTTTCACTTGCCCTAAAATTTCAAAAAGAGAACAGCCCATGATATTGAATGCCCCTGAAGGTCGGTTGTCTTTTCTCCAGCATTCAGTATCTGGCAAAGTGAAGAAGAAGTCGAAAATGCATGAGTTGTTTTACAAGGATGGGTGCTTAGGAGTGGAGCATGGAGGAACTGTAAGGAAAAGTCTTTCCTTTGGCCATTCTGTTTCAGTTTCCACAGGGGAACCACTTTCTTCATCATTTATCCCAACTGACAAGTACAAGCACTTTGGGCCCTAACTGAATGTGAACATTGTCAAAAGGAATTGGGCTAACGGGAGGCATCTGCAGCTCCATTCCCATTGCATTCTGGTGGGGGCTACGTCAGCCAATGTGGCAGGGAGGCTGGTGGGCAGACACCCCCACAGATGGAGGCTCACATACTGTATGCATCATGACTAACCATAAAAACAGTCACAATGAATCAGCTGTGCTGCAGAGAGCCTCCTTGGAACCTTCACATTCGATTTCCATCTGGCTGACGTCCGCAGGTTGCAGTCAGCAGCTCGATTGAGCAGAGACTGGGAACTAACCCACAATCCCCGGTCAACGGGGTCTCACTCACTGGTCTGAGCCACTGGTTTGAAAGATTTTACTGGTTTGAGGGAGCTCATGGTAGACTGGGCAGTGTTTGCAAATGGGGTGTAAGAGCTTCATTTTTAAGCAATATATGTGTATCAGTGAATGCTTCAGACCTCTTGAACAAATAGTTCCAAGAAGGGGTCAGAGAGCCTCAAGAGGAGAAAAATCCATTCGGTTAGGAATTCCAGTACAAATACCAATTTAGAAAACGAGCTAATCCACCCTGACAACATGTTGTCACTGCAGAGTTGCAAAAAGGAATTAAACATAAATGCGACTTTAAAAATTAGAGGCCCCACAATTTAGCAGCTTAAGTTTGCTTCAAAGAGACAGCAGGGAAGCAGCAATGCGTTTCAGGTGACAGCTTGGAATTCGCTGGTTCTCCACGCTGTTCAGGTACAGGTCTGATGGTAACACGAGCTTTCCAACTTGTTTCAAACTGAAGTATTATGAAAAGGTAAATTATGTTTTGTATTCATGACTGAAAGCATTTTACTTTAAAGCCAGTGAGGCTGACGCTGTCAAGGTAGAGATTCAAGTTTTATGCACAATGCCTCCAGCCCAGCCGATGTGAGTGAGGCAACATGACAGCTTGTAATAAGTAATTTTTATACAGTTACATTTATCACTCAAGTAGGCTTGGCAATATTAAACACAGACCTTAAAATACTGCTGAAGAGGAGGACAGGGGCTGGAGGCCATGGGGGCTTTTCTCCCCTCTGAGTGCAAGTGTGGGTGCAGATTTGGGTTCTTTTGAATTTCTCTCCAGCATGTATTCCTGTTAATGTGGCACTTTTTAAGATATGCGTCCAAATGCTTTCCTACTGTTAATATATCACTAAGAGGTTAAGAATGGAATGACCCCATTTGGCCCAAAGGATGTTATTTCAGGCTTTAATGAATTAGATATTGCTACCATTTTCAGGTGAAAATCAATTGCCTCAATTAACAAATTTCTACCAATCCAAATATTTACAAAATGGAAGGCCCCGAGTCTGCAATTTCTGCTACATTATACCTTTGTTTCCCCTAAAGCTGTTCCCTTTGCATTCTTCATTACGATCTCATTTTTGCTAAAGCCATGAGGCCAGCGATGTCTCTGCAATGGCATGAGGCTTTCATACCTTCAAAAAGCTGACAATTTAGATACTCTTTCTCTGAGACTTTTTGTAGAGAGGGGTTTTGCGTTTTATCAATTATTCAAGCATGTTTGAAGTTGAGGAAACATAGGAATTTGTCTAATTCCTCTTCCTGGAATATACATGCACAGGCTCTATATTTACATTATCAGATAAGGATATACATATGTCCCATGCATATGCATGTATCTGTGTTTGATGGTACTTTTTTCCCCCAGACCTGGACAGATGTGTCATGCATGTGTGTGTGTCTGTGTGTGAAACTTCCTTTAGGAGTTTCAAGCATACTTACTCATTTTTACCCATTTAATCCTATTACCTTTATGAGATGGGTAGTATTTTTAAACTTATGTGTCTATTAGATAAGAAAATTAAAGTACAGTAAGGTTAAGTAATTTTTGAAAGGTTACACATCTCAAAAATAGCGTAGCCAGGATATGAACATGGGCCGTCTAACTATAGCCTCTGCCCTGTTAACCACTATTCTAAGCAGCTTTTAAAAACAAAATGTACATGGGGCGCCTGGGTGGCTCAGTCGGTTAAGCATTCGACTTCGGCTCAGGTCATGATCTCGTGGTCCATGAGTTTGAGCCCCGCATCAGGCTCTGTGCTGACAACTCAGAGCCTGGAGCCTGTTTCAGATTCTGTGTCTCCCTCTCTCTCTGACCCTCCCCCGTTCATGCTATCTCTCCCTGTCTCAAAAATAAATAAACGTTAAAAAAAATTTTAAAAAATGTACGGGGAAATGGACTCTAAGAAAATAAAGCAAAGTGTTCATTCCTTTCACCTGAATTTGACAGAGAAAACTCCATTCATCAGGAGAAACCTCTGTTCACACCAATTTGCACTTATCCATCAGAAGATGTCAAGTGCTTTTGTAAGCATTTAATTGGGTTTCCCATATCTTTCTTTTGGGTTGCCTATAAAGAAAGTAAATTTAAAAAGAGGCAAAGTACTTTTCTCCTAAACCCTAGCTGAAACAAGTTAATTCGAGCTAGTACCGATTCATCTGAACTATGAAGCCAAAATTCCTTTGACCTGTGTACCCAGGATTCAGCCCTAGTTTTCCAACGTGGCTCTCAAGCATGCATTTGTTCCACAAGCACGTGTTGAATGCCCGCTGTGTGCCAGGCACTGTGCTCAAATCCAGAGAAAAACAGTGGCAAACAAAACTAAATATAGTTCCTCTCTCAGTCCCATGTTATTGGCCCAGGATGTTCCAGTGACTGTCCTAGATTATAGGATACACAGATAAAACAGATGTGGTTCTTGACATATGGAAGTTCACATTTATAAGTGGGAGGCAGATATACAAATAAATAAGCACTATCAGCATTAAAATTGCCCTGTCAGGTATGTATATATAGTGGACCATATGATTAAAGAAACTTATAGAGTATCGTGGCCCAATTGTCTCTTATCCCCCAACTATAAAACAATCTCCCACGCAAAACAGCAAACACATGTGTGAGAAATATAAATAATTGTAGTTCCCCTTGAGGTCGTTCAAACATAATGAGAGAAGCTAAAGAATATATTAATTCTAATTCTTACCAATCCCAAATATAAATTCACCACCATCTCTGGAAATTACCACCTTTAGACCACCAACTGCATGTGTTGAAAAGAAAACAATAACCAGACTCTGGAAACTTCTGAATGAAAGCTAGAACTACCATTCTTCTACATGCAGGGAAATCGGATCAGTGAAGTCAAGCCTCTGTTCTGATTCCACCTGACCCACAGAGAAATCGTGGGGAAAAGCTAATGTATAAACCAGTTTTTTTTTTCTTTTCTTGGTAGTTGCATAGAAACAGGGAAGAAATTCATACAAAAGACGGTGCCTTAATATTGCCAGTGATCTCACTCGCCTTTGGATACTTAATGTGATTCCAGTTGCTCTGGAGCAGTGGTTCTCAGCCAGGAGTGATTTGCCCCCCAGGGACCTTCGGGATATCTGGAGGCACACTGGTTGTCATGCCTGGGGGTAGGGGTTGCTACTGGCCTTCAGTGGGCAGAAGCTAAGGCTACTGCTAAACATCCTACACTGCACAGAATAGCCCCCACAACAACAGAATTCTGGTCCAAAGTATCAAGCGCCAAGGTTGGGAAAACCTGCTCTACAAATGGTACAGATCTGGAAATAATTTGAATTCCTACTATCTCCAAACACAGCTTATAGACAAGTACTACTGACCACCAAGGGCTTCAGCTCAAATGCTGTCACATGGCATCTCTTGGATCTCATGGGAGTGCTGCTAGAAAGTGGTCAGAGAGCAGGAAATGGCTTCTAATTAGTGTCCTCACAGGATACAACTGCAAAAGACAATTTCCTGTCCCCTTATTTGATGGGAAGATTAATCTCTTACCGAATTCCAGATGAGGAAGATTTTCAAAAGTTTCAAATAGCAAGAGTGTAGCCGTAGAGAAGGCAATTATGTGCAATTTGTACAGTGTTCGACAATCAAAATGTAAATCCGATGAGTTTATTGCAGTAAATGCATACGGCATGTTTACCTTAAAGAGCATCAAGCTGTAGAAATTCTAATGGATTCTGACAGTTGGGAAGAATTATCTTTTCATATTGCAATTTTTATCTGTGAGATGAAAAAGGAAAATAAGACAAGGAATTTACTCTTAGGGAACCATTATCTGTGAGGTTTTCTTTCTGATAAGGAGCAATATAGGTATAGAGGTTTGAAGAGATGGAAAATTGATAACTTCAGTGTTCTAGGGCAGATTTATCTGCACAGAGACAATTAATTTTGTTGCATCCACAGTTCTGTACAACATCTAATACACAATCAGTTCCTTAATAAATGTTCTCTCCCTGTCATAATGTATACACCTAATGCAGTGTTTGATTTTCGTCTTTATTTTCTGGATCGGAAAGGCTCCCCAAAATTTTGAAAGCAAAAGCTTTCATTAATTTCCATGGGGAAACAAAAACCTAGCTTCCATCTTTGCTTACAAATAAAGCAGCCAGCTCTGTTTGGCAGAGTAGTATATTCTGGCATCCAGAGTATATTCTTTCCTCCCTCCCTGCTTTCTCTTGAGTCACCAAAGATTTTCCTTCCTCTCTCTTGCTGAAACTTTCAGAATCAGAAGTAAAAAGACTGGGATACTTATTCAATGGGATGGTATATGATAAATATATTCTGATTCAAATGCCAACTGCCTAGGAGTTTGTTAAATGGTTCTGAGTTTGCAGTAAGATGGCAAAATAGAAAATTCAGAATATCAAGTAACACTGATGTTTTTGCTGCTCTCTAAAACCTTAGTGCCTACCCACCCAGACTCAAATGAGAAAAACAACAACATTCAGCCTAGTCTTGGTATGACCAACCCATCTCCTGCAATTGTCAACTTGATGCCTTTTAGCATCCTTACTGGAGAGCCCACCATAGTGCACGTGTGCAGGACAGAAGGGCTGTTCATGGCTGGCTGGCAATGCCTGCCTGTTGAAACAGTGTGCTAGGAGCACGTGATACAGATCACTTCACTGTCACATAGCTATTCACCTGATGAAGCTGAGTCCAGATGCTACCCATGCCATACAACTTCCAGTTCATACTGCAGCTGCAGTGAAATGTGATGCTTATAATCCAGTCAAACCACCTGGTAGCTGAATTCTACTCTAGGGAACACCTAAATTTCACTTTATTTTTCATTTAAGTGACTAATAGTAGTTATTATTCTTAGGAAACTTGTTCTGGGTGAAACAGATGTTGTGAGGTTTTGCTTTGCTTCTGGATGTCAGAAAAGACCACAGAATTAGGATAATGTTAAACATGAAGTACATTCACGATGTTGGTAATGATGGGAAATAGAAAATCTCATTTTAGAAAGCTACTGTATGAGGGAAACTTATATCCTACTCCTCATTATGGATAAGGAAGTGAGGCCCAGAGGGAGATAGCAACGTAGCACAAGTTCCCTGGTTTGAAATCCTTTGCATTTTCCAACATGCCATCTCATTTCATATAACATTGTCAACACTTATAAACAGAAAACTAGGGTTTGTCCATAGAATTATTTACATTAACAAAACTGCAGCAAAGGACAATTTGGCAAATCTATCAAAAGCACAACTAGAATTACCCTTTATCACAACAACCTAATTTTTAGTCATACATCCTACAGATACACCTGCTTATGCAAAAAAAAGGACATTTGAACAAGGTTATTTGTTGGCAGAATGGGAAACAATCCAAGCATCCACCAATAACGAGCTAATTAAATAAACTATGGCACACCACGCAATGGAATGGAATACTACACAGCTGTTTAAAGAAAAAAAAGTTCTTTGCATTGATATAGAAAGATCTACACATCTCTAGTATACGTTGTTAGGAGAAAAAAAAGATAGACAACATATAGTTGGGTTGTGTTTTTGATCTACTCTGACAATCTCTTTTGTAATGGGCACTCAGGCCATTGACGTTCAAAATGATTATTGATATTGGTGGATTAATATCTACCACATTTGTTACTGTTTTTTATTTGTTGCCATGGTTTTTGGTTCCTTTTTCTTTTGTCTTCCACTCTTTTTTCTGCCTATTTATGTTATCTACAAGAAATCTACTCTAAATATAAAGACACTTATAGATTAAAAGTGAAAGGATGGAGAAAGATGTACTATGACAACATTAATGAAAAGAAAGCAGGAATAGGTATATTATTCCCAGACAGAGCAGAGGTCAGAACCAAAAAAGTCATCAGAGATAAAGAGGAGGCATTATATAATGATAAAGGGATCACTTCTCCAAGAAGACATAATAATCATTAATATGTATGTTTCTTTTTTTAAAAAATGTTTATTTTTGAGAGAGAGAGATAGAGAGAGAGAGAGAGACAGAGCATGAGTAGGGGAGGGGCAGAGAGAGAGGGAGACACAGAATCTGAAGCAGGCTCCAGGCTCTGAGCTGTCAGCACAGAGCCTAGCATGGGGCTTGAACTCACAAAGTACGAGATCATGACCTGAGCTGAAGTCGGATGCTTACCCAACTGAGCCACCCAGGTGCCCCAATATGTATGTTTCCAATAGTAGAATGCCAAAATATGTGAGGCAAAAATTAATTTAACTACAAAGAGAAACAGATGAATCCACTATGATAGCTGAAGACTGTGATACCCCTCTATCAGAAACAGACAGACCTAGCAGGCAGAAAATCAGTAAGGACATAAGGACACAGTTAAACTCAGTGACACCATCAATCAACTAGATATAATGGGCATCTTTAGAATACTTTATCCAACAACAGAAGAATACAGATTCTTCTTTTTTTTTTCTTTTCAAATTTTTATTTAAATTCTAGTTAGTTCTATACATATAGTGTAATATTGGTTTCAGGAGTAGAATTTAGTGATTCATCACTTCCATATAATACCCAGTGCTCATCCCAACAAGTGCTCTCCTTAATGCCCATCACCCATTTAGCCCATCCCCCTCTCACCTCCCTTCATCAACCCTTGGTTTGTTTTCTATCATTAAGAGTCTCTTATGGTTTGCTTCCCTCTCTCTTTAATATATAGATTCTTCTCAAGCTTACATGGAATATTCACCAAGATAAGCCACATGCTGGGCCATAAAACACACCTTAACAAATTTTAAAACGTAAAAATCAACAATGGCTGCTTTCACATCACAAGTGAATTAAATTAAAAATCAGTATTAGAAAGATAACTGGTGGGGTGCCTGAGTGGCTCAGTTGGTTAAGCATCCAACTCTTGATTTTGGCTCAGGTTTGTGAGTTTTAGCCCAGCATTGGGCTCCATGCACTCAGTGTGGGATTCTCTCTCTCCCTCTCTGCCCCTACCCCCCTTGTGTGTGTGCTCTCTCTCACACAAAATAAATAAACTTAAAAAAAAAAGATAGCTGAAAAATTCCAAAATATTTAGGGATTAAATAACACATCTCTGAATAATACATGGTCAATGAAGAAATCCCTAGAGAAATTAAAAAAGTATTTCAAACTAAATGAAAATGAAAAAAATTTAACTTGTGGAATGCACTAAAAGCAGTGCGTAGAGGAAATTTTATAGCATTGAACTTATATGTAAGAAAAGAGTAAGATCTAAAATCAATCACCTAAGCTTCCACCTCAGGAAACTAGAAGTTTCCTAACTAAGAAGTAAGAAGAAGAAAAGAGAAATAAAAAGTAGAGCAGAAAGTAATGATATTGTAAACAGGAAGGAAATCAACAGAGAAAATCAACAAAACCAAAAGCCAATTCTTTGAAAAGATCAAATCAAAAAGCCTCTATCCAAGCTAACTAGGAAAAAAAGGACACAAATGGTTAATATCAGAAATTAATGAAGAGCTATCACTATAGATTCCATGGACATTAAAAGGATAATCAAGGAATATTATGAACAATTCTATTTGATAACCCAGATGAAACAGACCAACTCCTTAAAAGACACAATCTGCCAAAACTCACACAAAAGAAATAGGCAATCTTAATAGGTTAACCTTCATCTATTAAACAAATTTAATCAATAATTACTAACCTTCCAAAACAGAAACTGCCAGGCCCAGAATGGTTTACTAGTGAATTCTATCAACCATTTAAGGAATACATTATACCGATTCTCTACAATCTCTTTCAGAAGACAGAAGCAAAGAGAATACTTCTTAAATCATTCTGTGAGGACAATATGACCCTAAAATCAAAACCAAAGATGTTACAGAAAAAAAAGACAAAAGAAAACTACAGAACAATGTTTTTCATGAACATAGATGCAAAAATCCTCAACAAAATAGCAACAAATTGAATCCAGCAATATATAAAATGAACTACACACCAGGACTAAGTAGGAATTAACCTACATATGCAAAGCTGATTCAATATTCAAAAATTAATAAATGTAATCCATCACATCAACAAGCTGAAAAAGAAAAATCATACAATCAGATCAATAGATGCAGAAAAAACAGCGGACAAAATCTGATATCCATTCATAATAAAAATGCTCAAAAATTAAGAATAAAGGAAACTTCCTCAATTTGATAAACACTACCTATAAAAAAACCTACAGCTAATATCATACATAACCATGACAAACTCAAAGTTTTCTCACTAAAATCCAGTACAAAGATGTCCCCTATCATTATTCCTTTACAACATCATACTAGAAGTCCTAACTAATGCCAAAACAAACAAACAAACAAAAACAAGAAAAATAAATAAAAGTAAAGACTGGGAAGGAAGAAATAAAACTATCTTTATTTGCAAATGACATGAATGTCTATGTAGAAAATCCAAAAGAATTGACCAAAACTCCTGGAACTAATAAGCGATTTTAACAAGGTTTCAGGATACAAGGTTAACATACAAAAGTCAAATACTATCCTATAGACCAGCAATGGCCAGCAAATGGAATTTAAAATTAAAAACACAATACCATTGATATTAGCACCTCCAAAAAAATAAAATATTCATGTATAAAAACTAACAGAATAGTATTTACAGGATCTATATAAAGAAAACTACAAAACTGTAATGAAAGATAGCAAAGAATAATAAACGGAAGGAGACTCCATGTTCATTGATAGAAGATTCAATATTGTCAGGATGTCAGTTCTTCCCATAACAATCTATAGATTAATCTACAGATTCAGTGCAACCCCAATAAACATCCCAGTAAGTTATTTGAGGATAATGACAAACTGATTTTAAGTCTATAAAGAGAGACAAGACTCTAAATAACCAACACAATATTAAAGGAGAACAAAGCTGAAGTCCTGACATGATCTGACTTCTTATACAGCTACAGTAATCAAGACAGTTTAGTATTTGGGGAGAGGATAGACAAATAGATCAATGGAACAGAAGAGAGAGCCCAGAAATAGACCCCCATGAATGTAGTCAACTGATCTTTTACAATGGAGCAAAGACAGTCTTTTCAACAAGAGGTGCTAGAACAACTGGACATCTGTATGAAAAAAATAAATCTAGACACAGACCTGACAGCCTACACAAAAATTAATAAAAATGGATCACATATCTAAAAGTAAAGTGAAAACCAGGGGTGGGACAGCTCAGTCAGTTAAGTATCCAACTTGTGATTTCGACTTTGGTCATGATCTCATGGTTCATGGGATCAAGCCCCATAGGCTCTGTGCTGACAGCTTGGAGCCTGCTTGGAATTCTCTCTCTCCCTCTCTCTCTGTCTCTCCCCAACTTGTGTGCACTCTCTCACACTCTCTCCCCTAAATAAATAAACTTTAAAGAAAAAGAGAGCCAAAAATCTCAAGAGTTATCTTATCAAAGAAGATATAAAGATGGTAAGTAAGCATATGAATAGATGCTCCACACCATGTCATGAGAGAAATGCAAATTGAAGCAACAAGCAATTAGATATCACTGCACACCTATTGGAATGGCCAAAACCCAGGACACTGACAACACCAAATGTTGTCAAGGATATGGAACACACAAACTCTCCTTTATTGTTGGTGGAAATTCAAAATAGTACATCCACTTTGGAAGACAATTCAACACTTTCATACAAAACTAAATGTACTTTTACTATCCAATCTAGCAACCATGTTCCTTGGTATTTATCAAAGGATTTGAAAACTTGTGTCCACACAAAAATCCACACACAGATGTTTACAGTAGCTTTATTTATCATTGCCAAAACTTGGAAGCAACCAAGATGTCCTTCAGTAAGTGAATGAATAAATAACCAGATCATGGACCATTATTCAATGCTAACAATAAATGAGCTATCAAGCCATAAGAAGACATGGATGAAATGTAAATGCATACTGTTCAGTTAAAGAATCCAGTATGAAAAGGCTACATACTGTATGACTCCAACTATATGACATTCTAGAAAGGGCAAAACTATGGAGGCAATGAAAAGATTTATGGTTGACAGGGGTTACAGGGAAGGGAGAAATAAGCAGGCAGAACATCCAGGATTTTTAGGGCAGTGAAAATACTCTGTATGATACTACAATGGTAGATTCATGTCATTATACATTTGCCCAAATCCATAGAATATACAATACCAATTAGTGGATCCTAATATAAACAATGGGCTCTGAGGGATAATGATGTGTCAAGGTAGATTCATCAATTATAACAAATATACTACTCTGGTGGGGGAAGCTGACACTGGGAAAAGCTACTCATATGTAGGTGTACAGGGTATTGGTGAAATCAATATACCTTCCACTCAATTTTACTGTGAACCTAAAACTGCTCTAAAAAAAATAGTCTATTAAAAACAACACTAAAAACCAATGTTTGCCCAATTGCACTACTATTCTTAGACTGTATTTACAATTTAAAAGAGAACATCTGCTTAATTTTCATTTCTTCTCAGCTCCCCCAGACCTTCATAAACATACGTGCATATTATTATCCCTAGCAACACAATTTTATCCATCTTGGTAAAGCGGTGTTGGTCTTGTCAGATGGCTAACCCACTTCATCTCCCCATGACCTGAGCTCTCATACTCAACCCTAGAAAATAATGAAAAAAACACTTGGAAAACATTTAATTTCCAGAGAGTAAGCTTATCTTTTTTATGGCTGCATAATAATCCATTTTTTATATATACTACATCTTCTTTATCCATTTATCAATGGACACATGTTCTATTTCCATAATTTAGCTATTATATATAATGTTGCTATAAATATCAGGGTGCATGTATCCTTTTGAAGAGTATTTTGTATTCTTTGGATAAATACCTAATAGTGCTATTGCTGGGTCATAGGGCAGTTCTATTTTTAACTTTTTGAGAAACCTCTATACTGTTTTTCCAGAGTGACTGCACCAGTATACAATGGAGTATTATCCATAAAAAAGAATGAAATCTTGCCATTTGGAAAATTTGGATGGAGCTAGACAGTATTATGCTAAGGGATATAAGTCAGAGAAAGACACATACCATATGATTTCACTCATATGTGGAATTTAAGAAACAAAACAAATAAGCAAAATGGAAAAAAAAGAGAGAGAGAAAGACAAACCAGGAAAAAGACTGTTAACTGTAGAGAACAAACTGATGGTTACCAGAGGGAAGGTGGGGGTGTAAAGGGATGGGTGAAATAGGTGATTAGGATTAAAAAGTATGCTTAACAACGAACACTGAGAACTGTATGGAATTGCTGAATCACTTACTATATACCTGAAACTAATATAACACTGTATGTTAATTAACTGGAACTTTAATAAAAACTTAAAAAAGTTTCCCTACAAATCTTTATTTTAGGTCTATAATCATTTCCTCTCCTCTTGTGTATTCTCTTTGCTTTACTCTCACATAAATGGAAGCTGTAGGGGCATAAGATATAACTAAGTTTGAAATTATCCAATGTGTGACTGTGACTTTCAACCATGAACCTGATTCTTCCATCCCGTCTGCTTTGAGAACAGTTCCCTCACCTATAAAATGGGAGTAATAACACTGTCTACTCCCCAGGATGCTTAAGGGGACTAAATGAGATAACTCAGATAAACATTAGTGCAATGCCTCGCACATAATAAGCACAATGTTACTTGCCCATTCTCTGTGTCTTTTCATCTCTTCTCCTATAAATGCTTAACCAGTAATAAGATATGCAGAATTAGGACCTATCAAAATATATTGCTGTTTTTCTAAACAATCAAATAGTGATATGCTTGGTGCCCTTCAAATGAAATCAATTTATTTTCAACTCTCACTGCCCACCACTATCACATGTATCCATGCATCTCACCTCCCTTGAAGTCTGAAGTTCTAGGACATCCCAGGAAATCCACTTGGGATAAACTCAGAGGGAAGCTTGGGGTCACTTCAGGGAGGTCTGCTTTAATTTAGGAAAATCACAGGGAGTACATCTGTTAAAAGTTTCCATAGAGCTAGGAATGGTGTTCAAGATGGTTCTAGTTAAGGCCAGAGAAGCTAAAACTCTGCCATCATAGCCTATGATCGCCTATTTGGAAGGAAAGTAAGTTATACCATGTCTACATGAGAGGAGGTAGAATCATGCAATCTTTTAGATTTTCTACATTTCCAGGGGCACCTGGGTGGCTCAGTCGGTTGAGCATCCGACTTCGGCTCAGGTCACGATCTCACTGCTCGTGAGTTCAAGCCCCACGTTGGGCTCTGTGCTGACAACTCAGAGCCTGGAGTCTGCTTTGGATTCTGTGACTCCCTATCTCTCTGTCCCTCCCTGCTCGTGCTTTCCCTCTCTCTCTCTCTCTCTCTCTGTCTAATGTAAAATAAAACATTAAAAAAAATTTAGATTTTCTACACTTCCCTAAGCCAACTCTGAATCCCCCAATGCAAGTGGGATCCCCCTCACTCCTTCTCTCATAGTCCTCTCATCTGTCCAAGCTCTTCTTGAATGTCCTGGAAACTCTCAAAGAAGAGATCTGTCTTCAAGAGGAAGACATGGGTATATACTACAAAATGGCCACTAAGTGCTCAAGCCAGTATGAGGATTAATTTGAGGACATTTTCTGTTGTCAGACCAAGCAGTCAACAGGCAATGGACACTCACTCAGAAACACAGCTGAAGTAACAGCATCCACCATTTTAATCCAGTTCCTTCAGTTATTCAAACAATCAAATTATCTCAGATGTGGTGAAATCTAATTGATGTTACGGCAATTAAGCCTTAAACACCCTTCTCAATCAGTCATAGAAACTGGGACTCCATATTCCCCTCAGTAGTTAAACTTTTAAAACCTAATTGCTTTAAACCACACTAGAATAAGGAACCAATGATAAATGTGTCTCCTTTCTGGTTCAGCACCAACTACATGCCTAACTAGGTAAACTGGCCCCAGTCTTCCCAACAAGAAAGAAAGAAAGAAAGAAAGAAAGAAAGAAAGAAAGAAAGAAAGAAAGAAAGAGAAAGTCATGTTGTTAAAACATTATGCACAGAGTAATTAAATCTAATGGATAATTGAGATAGTAAATATGAACCTGATTCTCCCTTTACTTTGAGGAATACCTACGCATCAACCCCTGCATTCTTACCCTGTGGGCAAAAGCTAACTTGTAAACTTGGCCACACCAGCTTCAGTTATCAGACCTCAATTTCTGCTTTAAGAACAGACAAAAATCAGTTCCAATAATAAGAACAAGTGTTATGGGAGAAATCAATGTTTGCTAATGCTTTCAGATCTTGATTGAAAACTGCCTGGGGGAGAACATTTTTTAATAATTATGTTTGCATTCTGTTCACATAAATTCACTCAATTTTCAGTGTGGTTGAGGTTCAACTCACCCTCAAGTTTTTTTCTATTACATTCTACCTTGAGAAAAATCTTGCAGAAGCATGTTTAGGGTGTTGTTTCATTATTATTACTTTTTTTTTTTTTTGCAAAGTAGGTTTTGAGAAATTTCTTTTTCCTAGAAGATAAAAATTTGCAACTTAACAGTAGTTGACAACATCCTGTTAAAACTATATGCCCTGTCTCCAGACAAAGCAGATTTAGGTAGCCTCAGTTGACATCCCTGAAAACAGGGATAGACAACATAATGAAAGCACAGATAGATGTGGGCAGAGACTATTGTAATAAATCCAGCCAACTGTCCAAGTAATAATTTTTTTAAAGAACCAAATCTTACTAAATGCCAATGGAGCTTTCATTTCAAATCATTTATTTAATTTCATGTGCAAATTATGGAGATGCATTTGTTTCTAAACTATTGAAACAGATTTTGGACCCATGTTGTTTGAAGTGACTGTAGTTCAGAAACATCTCTTTTCAATTAGCTCTGAAACCTCTTTCAACAGCCTTTCATAAATAGGCCAACATCAATGGTATGCTCAGATTCAGCGCGGATCTCTAATGGAAATGCACAATGGGCCTTGCGCCATGCCTGCAGGGGCAAACATCTTCCATTTCAGACAGATCCAATGAGAAGTTCTGCCAGCTATTCTGGGTCTCTCACTTTTCGGTCTCAGGTTTAGCTCATCGCTAATCGATGCCTGTGCTTTTTAATTACATTGTACAGTCAGTAATGATTTGTCACTCGTTGAACCTGGGCGGTCTTCTGAGCTATCACTGATGTAAACAACTGCAAAGGCAAGGTAACCTTAACTGCCAGGACTCCACAATGCAAAAAAGAGAAAATTTCCCTGATAAAAGGCAATGCCGAGTTTGGAAGAATGGAGAGAAAGGTAATATCCTCATATTTATATTGTACCAAATATAGAGGCCTATCTTTTCACTGTCCAGAATCCTGGACTGGAAACAGCTGTCCACCAAAGGGTTTATATAACTCTCATATTTTCTGTAGCACTTATCAATGATCTGGGAGATACTAGATACTCAGCAGATACTTACTGATTGATAAGAACAGCGTTTATCTTTTTTTCTTTTTTTGATACTGACATTTCCCTCTGGTAGACAGAAGATAAATTCTGAATCTGACTTTACATTCCAATAATTAGGAATGCAATGCTGCATGGCACTTGAGAATAAAAATCTTATTTTTCCATAAATGATGAAGTGACAGTCAATATATTTATCATTGGACAATAAACAATAAGAATATTTAACCAATCAGAAAAGATACCAACTAGTACTCCATAGCAATACTTCTATCAGCCCTGCCCAAAATACAGGTCACTGATGCTAAGAAAGAAAGAAAGAAAGAAAGAAAGAAAGAAAGAAAGAAAGAAAGGAAGGAAGGAAGGAAGAAAAAGAGGGCAGGGAGGGAGGGAGGAAGGAAGGAAGGAAACGGTCTTTACAAATACAAGGAAATAAAAAGTTAAATTCTAAAATCTCTCACTACTATCTGTCTTTATTTTTTTTTCTATTTTAAAGACCTTCTTTCTATCAAAATACACTATAACATAGATGCTACACTCCAGTTGCAAAATAAGTAACTGGGAAATAAAAGTTCTATGTTCATTTGGATGCTGTACCTCAGATTTAATCCCACTGTTCCCAATGCTAGCAATAAGAGGATTTACTAGGTATGTATTAATATAATGAGTAAGAGAAGCAACATATTGGTATACTGCTTCTAACATAAAATTAATAAGTAAAGGTATATTTTGTTTTACACAAAATAAATTCATAAACAATTACTCCATTTGCAAAATATACATCACCTTTCACACTTCAAAGAAATTACTTTAGGGGAGCCTGGGTGGTGCAGTCGGTTAAGCGTCCGACTTCAGCCAGGTCACGATCTCGCGGTCCGGGAGTTCGAGCCCCGCGTCAGGCTCTGGGCTGATGGCTCAGAGCCTGGAGCCTGCTTCCGATTCTGTGTCTCCCTCTCTCTCTGCCCCTCCCCCGTTCATGCTCTGTCTCTCTCTGTCCCAAAAATAAATAAATGTTGAAAAAAAAATTAAAAAATAAATAAAAAAAAAGAAATTACTTTAGAAAAAGTAATTATAAATTAACAATTAATACTGAAAATTTGCAAAACTGAAAAAAATAAAATGTCTAGAAGTTAATAATGTATTTGTATAATTCCCAAATTAAAAAAAAAGTGGACCATAAGAGAAGATCCAATTAGTGGAAAGATGCATCACACTTTGGTTAAAAAAAAAAAAAGAAAAAGACAGTATTAGAAAAATATCAATTCCTCCTCAATTTAGTCTGTAAAGTGAATTCTACTTAAAATTACAATATGGCTTTTACAATAAAGAAAATAAATCTAAAGTTCATTCAAAAGAAAAACCTGGAGAAAACTATCAAGAATTTTTATGAAGAAGAAGAATTAAAGAGGATGTCAACTAAATATTAAATTATATAGCATAACTATACTATTTCTAATACTGCGGTAGTGCCACAAGAATTAAATAACAGAAACATTGAGCCGCATATAAAGCTAAGAAAGACTGTCACATACAAGTGAATTTAGTTATGTAAAAGCATTTCAAATCAATGGAGAAGAAAATCCTTCTCATAAATGATATTCACAAAATCAGTTCACTATTTGGACAGAAATTTAGATTTCTATCCTCAAACATAGCAAATAAATTTCAAATTGACTAAAGAATTAAATGTAAAAACTGAAATCATAAAAGATTTAGGTGAAATAATGGATGACTCAAAAGGAACAATGAATAAATCCACACATCATCTATAAATCTTAAATTTATATCACCAAGTAAAAAATGCCAGTCCTAGAAAACTATATATTGTAGGTTCCACTTACACGGCATTCTGGAAAAGGTAAAACTATAGAGAGATCAGTGGTTTGCCACGGGTTTGGATATGAGAGGGCGTTGAAAAGGTAAATCACCAAGAATTTTTAAGGCTGTGAAATTATTCTTATGGTACTGTTGTGGTAGATTCTGGACACTATGCATTTGTCAAAACCCATACATCACCTCACTGTACACAAATTAAAGTATCAACCAGGAAAGTGGAGGATCCGAGAATGGAATGCAGGTGTAATAAAAGAGTCTAGCTGTATCACAGATCTTTGATTTAATATCAGAGTAGAGGTGGGGGAAAAAAAGTACTGATCTGAGTAACTTTGGAAATGACTGGAAACATAAGGCTAAAGAAAACGGAACTATACATAAGCACCACACTCTACTTGCAGTGTTGTTTCCCACAGGGTTATGGGTTAACAACTCTGAAGCCACTATACGTGTATACTAGGATCGGACAAATAAGTAAATGGATGGTGAATGCATGGATGGTGGGAGCCAAGTTTCTCAGGAGTGTGGATGTGCACATAAACAAGGGGCTAAGGCTAGACTGAATGAACCATATGGTAGATTAGAGTGGAGACATCGGTATGACCTCATGTTTAGCTTAAAAAAGATAATGAAGGGGGCTGGGGGGGCCTGGGTGGCTAAGTTGTTTAAGCACCAGACTCTTGATTTCAGCTCAGGGCATGATCTCATGGTCATGAGATTGAGCCCCTGTAGAACCCCACATTGAGCTCTGCACTGGACGTGGAGCCTGCTTAAGATTCTCTGCCCCCCTCTCCCTCTACCCCTTTCCCTGCTCATGTGCAGTCTCTCTCTCTCTCTCTCTCTCTCTCTCTCTCTCAAAAAAGATACTGATGGATATAACTAAAAATAGTTATACAGATTAAAGTTATTACAATTATATAATTTTTAATTATACATATATGTATACACACAAATTAGTATACACACTATATATTCTTTTGCTCTGTCACCTGAGAGGGTCTACAAACAATGACTCCCCAATGGCAACAAGCACACCCAACGCTCAAATCTTGGTTTCTAATACTATTCTACAATAAAAGGAAGCAGGGCTCCTTAGAGAAATTACTCATTCTACTGCTGGGGAAGGGAATATACAAAATGAGCATGGAGCATCTTATAGTGTCAGAAAGTAAGACTCAACAGACAGAAGGAATGGGGAATGTCAAAGGGACAAAGCCAATTGAAAGAACTCCTAGCTTACAAAACTGAAACAGAGCAACAAAATAAATAACATAGTTTTACAATTATAACCCAAAGCATAAAACATATGTCCCTGGATCCATAGAGATATGAATAAATCAATGAATGAGTAAATACATGGGAAGAAATGACTAATCTCCTATACAGAAGAATTCCAAATAATTTATATAGAAACTCCCTCCCTCAAGGAGGTGAAGCATCACTCCCTACAACTTAAATGAGAGTTATACGTAATGACATCTTTCCAAAGATTACAGTACAGAAAAGGAGAGTGGGAGAGAATAGCTTTAGAATGGACAAATCTGATGACCACTACCTTAGCAGGTGATAAGGGTCAACATAAAAAGTGATGTCACACTGGGGCACCTGGTAGCTTAATCAGTTGAGCATCCGACTTCAGGTCATGATCTCACAGTTCGTGGGTTCAAGACCCACATCGGGCTCTGCTCTGACAGCTCGGAGCCTGGCACCTGCTTCGGATTCTACTTCCTTCTCTCTCTCTTTGCCCCTCACCCACTTGTGCTCTCTCTTTCAAAAATAAATAAGTAAACATCAAAAAATGTGACATCACATTGATAGTATGAATCCTTGATATGGTATGATAAAATAGAACTTTACCTCTGTCTTCTTTCTCCCAAAAAAACCATAATCTCAGTCTAATTGTAAGGGGAAAAAAATCAGACAAACTCAAATTAAGAAACATTCTAGGGACGCCTGGATGGCTCAGTCGGTTGGGTGTCTGACTTGGGCCCAGGTTATGATCCTGCACTTTGTGGGTTCGAGTCCCATGTCAGGCTCTGTGCTGACAGCTCAGAGCTCAGAGCCTGGAGTCTGCTTCGGATTCTGTGTCTCCATCTCTCTCTGCCCCTCCCCTGATTGCACTTTATCTCTCTGTCTCCCAAAAATAAATAAATATTAAAAAAAAATTAAGAAACATTCTACAAAATATCTGAACAATATTTCTAAAAAATGTCAAGATTATGAAAAACAAAGACAGTATGAGGAAGTGTCACACCAGGGGAGCCCAAGGAGACATGATAACAAAATGTAATATGATATCCTGGATGGAATTCTGGATAAGGAAAAGTACATTAGGTTGGGCACCTAGGTGGCTCAGTCGGTTAAGAGGCCAACTTTGGCTCAGGTCATAATCTCACTATTCATGAATTTGAGACCCATGTCGGGCTTTGTGCTGATGACTCAGAGCCTGGAGCCTGCTTTGGATTCTGTGTCTCCCTCTCTCTCTGCCCCTCCCCTGCTCACGCTCTGTATCTCTCTCTCTCTCAAAAATAAACAAACATAGGGGCGCCTGGGTGGCGCAGTCGGTTAAGCGTCCGACTTCAGCCAGGTCACGATCTCGCGGTCCGTGAGTTCGAGCCCCGCGTCAGGCTCTGGGCTGATGGCTCAGAGCCTGGAGCCTGTTTCCGATTCTGTGTCTCCCTCTCTCTCTGCCCCTCCCCCGTTCATGCTCTGTCTCTCTCTGTCCCAAAAATAAATAAAAAAAACGTTGAAAAAAAAATTTAAAAAAAATAAAATAAAATAAATAAAAAAATAAACAAACATTAAAAAAAATTTAAATGAGGAAAAAGTACATTTGGTTAAATAATAGTACAGCCTTTAGTTAATAATAATAATAATATAGCTTTTAGTTAATAATAATATATTGATTAGTCATTTATGACAAATGAACAGTAGCTAGGTAAGAAGTTAAAATGAGCTCAGAGGTATGGGAAATCTCTGTACTATCTTTGCAATTTTTCTGTAAAACTATTCTAAAATAAAATGTTTTTTAAAAAATGGATGTATATTTAATCTCTAAGTGAAGTCCTTTCTAAGCATAATGTTCTATAACTAAACAATTAACAGATTTGACCACAAAAATTAATAACTCATAATACAATGAAAAGACAAATTAAGTGGGAAGAAACTGTTTGCAACATGTCCTTTAAAAAAAAGTTTTAGTAGCTTTAACATTTAAATAATGCTTTTAAACCAATAAAACCAATTTTTAAGACTAAAGTCACAACCTAGTAATTCTCAAAGGAAATCCAAAAGCCAAGTATAGGAAAAATGTTCAACCTTACGAAGTAAAGATATGTACATAAAATCAAATTGAACTAGTCTTAACCACAATTATTAAAAATAAAAATATCCCACACAGGGCAAAAGGAAATAGGTACAGTTGTAAGTACAACTCTAGCTGAGCATGAAATTTAGTATGTTTCTGGAAACAAAATTTGGCCAATCATATATAAAGGCTTTAACACTTATTCTACTTATAGGAATTCATCATAAGGAGGATACAAAAATTATCAGCAAAGATCTCCAATAACAGACATTGAATAAAATTGATTATTATAATACATGAAAAGTAATACTGGGTGACTAATAAAAATCAGTTATGGATGATTCCTTAATATGAAAATATTTATAATGTGTAAGAAATAAAAGTAGTTGCCTATTTTAAAAAACATACATGTGGTTTGCCTCCCATAAGAGACTCTTAAGGACTAAGAACAAACTGAGGGTTGATGGGTGTTGGGAGAGAGGGGAAAGAGGGTGATGGGCATTGAAGAGGGCACTTGTTGGGATGAGCACTGGGTATTGTATGGAAACCAATTTGAAAACAAATTACATTTAAAAAAAAACATACATCTGTAGGCAAAAAACAAAGAAAAAAACATACCAAATAGCAGTTTCCCTATGGAAAGTAGGACTGAACATGGGAGAAGACAGAAAGACTTTTATTTTCCTAATTTAAAAACTGTATTGTTTGGGTTTTAAAGCATCCATGTGTTACTCTATAATTTTTAAACTAATGAGGACGATGTTTTTATAAGCCAATTCCCAAAAAAGTACTGCCTGAGAAATCTCAGTATATATTTTAGGTATGTAACTAACAAAAAAAAAGTAGCTGGAAAAACATACACTGAAATGTTAATGATGTTGATTTCTAATTTCTAATCATAGGATTACTGAAGTTTTTTTTGTGTGTTTTCTAAATTTTCCAATTTTTTAGAAAATAAATTACAAAAATGGTTTTTCTTAAAAAGAACAGAAAACATAATTTTTAAATCTTTTAAAATTCAAAAACAATACATGCATATACATTTATTTTAATATGAAATCTAGAGTACTAAAATTATCACTGAAACTCACTTTATTCTGCTTCATGCATTCACTTATTCAAGCATTTATTGATCCAACCTCTAAATAAAAAACAATTTTAAAAAACATGTAAGGTACCTGAGAGAAATACAAAATTAATGTATAAAAATCTAAGCCCAAAGAAATAATTTTTCTACAAAATGTATATAATGTTTTTGACTACTAAAAACTTTAAATTATTAAAATTAAACTTGCACCATATCTGTAGAACCTTAACATAACTTGTCAGCGTAATTTATTATTAATGGTGATGGAACTAATATTTCTAAATTGTTCTGTTGTTCATGGAGCAAAACAGATAAGGCAGAGTAAGGTGATTAAGTCGAAAGTCAAAAATAAAACCTTTGGAAAACTCTGAACTCAGTGGCCAGATAACAGAATCACCTGTGGAACTTATTTTTACTTTAAACAAATAGCACAGTCCCATCCCAGTCCCGAGGAGTTCAAGCCTCAATGATGGGGTCCAGCACATGTATTTTCTAAAAGCTCCAAAGGTTAGTCTGACATGAACCCGAACACTGTGAATCTGGGTTCTAACTAATAGATTTGATGTGCATGAGCCTGAATTATTCATTGAGAGAACTACAGAAATGTGACTTTGTAAATGGTTACTCACCAGGCTCCCAATGTCTTTCTTTCAGTCACTAAGTAAATATGACTTTTCTCACTGGTTGCTTCCTTTGCACCCACACTGAGTTGGCTATTTATCCAAAATTCACCATCTTCCAAAAGAAACTGTAGGATGTAATAAATTTTTTTCTTTAAAAAAGAAAGTAGATATGTTTAATTGCTAGGATATAGTATACCTAGATTTGAATTACTACAATTATAAAACCTATAGAATTTCTAAGGCAATTAAATGTAGGATTTGGCCCTGATGCCCACAAGGTAAAAACAGCAAGGAGGGGTGCTGAATTAATGATGCAGAAGAAGTTACAACTCTATGTTTTGATATAATAGTATAAGATTTTTGAAATGGAACCAAATTTGAAATCTAAAGGAATTTCTGAGGACAGTGACCTCTCCCAAATTAAAAAAAAAAAAATCAGCAAAATATAACAATCCTTATTTAAGTTGAATCCTTAAAAAGTGCCTAATATGTTTCTCCCCCCCACAGGAAAGTACAATTATGTTTATAACATAGGGAATAAGTGGAAGTGATTTGGAATTAACTGTTTTAACCAAGTTTAACTTAAGGAAATTTTCCAATTGAATGTCACCTATTCTTTTAATCGAATCAAAATTAGGTTCTACTGGTTAGCTGAGATCAAAACATCAGGCTGTGTCTAATCAGCATATCAATATTAGCAAAATTATGCCTCTGAATGAGGGTAGCTAATAGGTACACAGGGCAGTTTCCTCCCAAAGGATATTTTAAAGCATGTCCTGCTTTTCCCAAAGCCAAAGAGGGCTTCACGCTCTTTGCATATTTCAAAGAAAGTTACAAAATGAGCTGATTTTCACACACAATTTAGTCTCCTTATCATCAAATTTTCCTATTAGGGCCTCTGAGGCATTGCTTTAGGAGCTCTGGACTTTAGTCCTCTCTAGAACGAATTAATTATATGAGCTTGGGCACCCTGTACATCAGTTTCCTTATCTGCAAAATGAGAGTTGCAAACTCTCATTTCTATATTCCTTACAGTTTTATGTCTCTTCAGTCTCAAAATGAGTGAGTTCTCAGTATATTTAACTGACAGAAATCAGTTTTTAAATAACCTCATTAAATTGCTGAACCAAGGCACATTATTTCCCAGATTGTAGGAATGTTACAGCTTTAGAAAAGTGTATTAGGCAACTATTGCTTTTTCTAATGCTGCATAACAAACCAGCCCCAAAATCTGTAGCTTAAACATTATTTGTTTGCCACCTCACTCACATTGGCTGGGAGTGGTCTGCTTCAGCCCATAGCAGATGTGGGGTGGCTGGGGCAACTCCGCTCTGTTTGTTTCATCCTGAGGCCCTAGTAGGAAAGTAGCAAATACCTAGAGTATGTTCTATTAACACAAGTTTGGAAGCTCCCAAAGGGGGATGGTGGAAAGACCACTGCCTCCTAAAACCTCTATTCAAAACTAGCAGATTGTCACTTCCATTAGTCCTGTTAGTCAAAGCTGGTTCATGGCCAAACTTAACCTGAATAAGGCAGGGAAGCAGACTTTTTCCTCTGAGGTGAGGAGTTGGGAAGAGAGTAAATACTTATGAAAAAAATTCTAATCTATTACAGTATTAGCCCAAAGAGGAAGGAATTTATGAAGGCAATTATCTAGGTGACTTAATCTGGGGAATAATTATCATTCACTTGCTCAACATTGTGGGGACCTTTCTACATGCCAGCAGGATTCTAGGAATAACAGGACTCGCTGGCAGATTATACATTAAGGATAAGGAATAAAATAAAGAAAGAAAGAAGATAATTCCTAGGTTTTAGGCTTGTACGGAAGACTCCTGGGGAAGAGCAGTTTTACAGTGGGGATGTATAGAACCTGTTTTGGATTTTGACATGTGCACTGGTCTTCACACTGTAAAAAGTGCTATCACACATATCATTCCCTGTTAATCTAGACCCTGGCAAGGTAGTTTGGATAATAAGCTGTTTTAGTTTTCTATTGCTGCTTTAACAAATTATCACAAATTTAGCACCTTAAAACAACACAAATTCATTATCTCATAATTTCGTTGGGTCAGCAGTCCAGGTATAAGTCAGGTACTCTGTTCAGTTCTCACAAGCTGAAATCGAGCTGTCAGCTGCATATCCTTATCTGAGGCTTGGCGTCCTCTTCCAAGCCCACTAATTGTTGGCAAAATTAATTTCCTTGTGAGTGTGGCACTGAGGTCTTTACTTTCTTGCTACCTATTGATCAGGATCACTCTCAGCTTTTAGAACCTGTATGCCCTCACAGATCACAATATAGCTGTTTGCTTCCTTTCTCCAAGCCAGCAGAAAACTCTCTGACCTATTCTCTCACTGGCTAAGAAAACTCTTTGCTTTTAAAGGATTCACATGTGATTTGATTAGGCCCAACAAGATAAATCTCCATAATTTAAGGTCAACTGACTTGAGAATTCCATTTCATCTGCAAAGTCCCTTCACAGAAATACCTAGATTCATATTTGACTGAATAAGCAGAGGGTAGGAATCTTGAAGGGACCATCTTTAGAATAATCTGTCTTCTACATAAACCTACTTTGCAGTAGCACAACTAAACCTTGGCTGAATCGACCACCATCAAAAAGCCTGTCTGGCCAGGGGTGAGGCTTCTACCTGACCTTAGTCTTGTGATTCAGTCCAGAACTCCTTTTGCCCTACAAGGGCTCCTTTCTTCCTCCGGGAACACTTCCTGCAACAGGGTGACTACCTCCTTCCTATGAACCCCTGACCTATAAATAATACAGCACTCTACAAAATTATAATTGTGTTATTATTTACATCTTCATGCATCATATCTGACATAGCACTGAATCAGCACTTGGTATAGGAATTAACCAAAGCAGAAAATTTTGTTCTGTGGTTGTGTACATCTGATGTTTGCATTTACTATGGAAAGTTTTCATAGCCAGAAAAAAAAGCCCAGCATGATGTTAGACCAGAATATGAAAGTGGTGCTAATGTTAATAACATTACTGTGTAAAAAGAGTTTCATTATCAAGTACTTCTGAGAAACAGTGAATTAAACAAAATTAGCAATGCAGAACCTTTCAAGGCCTTTAATATGCTAATGTGCATTATGGAACAACAAAAGGGAGATTTAATATATTATTACTTGATATAGAACTCTTTTTCTATAGAGAGTCACATGGTGCCAGCATTCCATAAAACAGTTACCTAGGTAAGACCCTTTCACTTCCTTTCCACTATTCGTGGTCAGGAAGTGTCCCTTGTATCTCTAGTTTTTGTAGGCATAGTTAGAAATAGGATGGGAAATCCCACCTTCCTTGAGGAACTCTGTGTTCTCAAAATGACCAGTGACAAGGCTTTGTTACCAGTATGATGATATCCAATAATAGGTGTGCCTTAAAGAGCCAAAGAGAAAAAGCATTAAAACTGAGATTTCTTTTGAGGCACCTGGGTGATTCCATCAATTGAGCATCCAACTCTTGATTTGGGCTCAGGTCATGATCCCAGGGTTGTGGGATCAAGCCCCATGTTGGACTCCACACTAAGCTTGGGACCTGCTTAAAATTCTCTCTCTCTCTCTCTCTCTCTCTCTCTCTCTCTCTCTCTCTCTCTTTCTCTCTCCCTCTGCCCCTCTCCCCCATTTGTGCTCTCTCTAAAATAAAAATAAATAAATAAAAGTAAAAAACTGAGACCACTTTTAGGTCATAGAATATACATTCTGGAAATGAGTGTGGACAAAATACAAGCTCTAAAACATGTCTTTCACATGAATGAAAAAAGAATATACTGAAATAAAAGGAAAGAAAAAAAAAGGCCTCTAGCATAGACATAAATTCTAATGTCAAGGGACCTGAGAGGGATACCAAAATGAATATTAAATTCATCCAGGAAAACTAACCCAAAAGACCTAAAAATCAAATCTGACATCAACCCCCAAATCTTTATGATAAATCTATGACTGGACATAAGAAAGATAACATGCCTAACTTATACCATGCACATCAGTTCCCAATGCACTTAAAGGAGAACTGGGAATGTACCAAAGGTGACCCCAAATGTACACTAAATGCCAGGCAGCTCTTTTCATTCAGATTTTCAAATTAAGATACATAATCATAACATTATTTTTCCTTGATCTAAACAGATGAGTTGAGCAACAAAAACAAAAAAGATAACTTCTTTATTCTTTTTTTTAATGTTTATTTTTGACAGAGAGAGAGAGAGAGAGAGACAGAGCATGAGTGGGGGAGGGCAGAGAGAGGGAGACACAGAATCTGAAGCAGGCTCCAGGCTCTGAGCTGTCAGCACAGAGCCCGATGAGGGGCTCGAACTCATGGACCGTGGGGCTCGAACTCATGACCTCAGCCGAAGCCATACGCTCAACCGACTGAGCCACCCAGGTGCCCCAAAAGATAACTTCTTTAAATCATTAATATTTCTCCAAATGCCTGTATCTTCCTCCAGTGCTCCTTCAACTTCTCTTCCTCATCATCAGGAAAACACTGCTGATGCCCTGTTGCTAGGTTCTACAGAGAAGAAATCCAACTGACCCACATAAGCTTGCTGGAGCTCATGGCAAAAACTCAACTAAGAAATCACTGGAAAATTATCACCACATGGCCAACTCACTGCTGCTGCCAATGGACAAAGCAGCATGTCCTACTGCTTACACACCCATCCTGGGAGCTTCAGTAAGACCAACACAGAAGTTGTAAGCCTCTTAATCGTTCATATCTAACAATTAGGACCTAGATAGTGGGGGAAGTGAGGAAAGAGTGAGGTTTCTTTCAGGTAAGAACACATTTCCTTCTGCTAGCCCACTTCCTTTTCTACATTCTCTTCCTCCACTCTTCAGTGCATGCTCCAAGGGGTCATCATAGTCCTCCTGAGAACTAAGTTACTTCACTGCTCAGAGGAGATTTAAACACCAAGAGTTTATACAAACATCGTTTTTGTTATTGGCATTCTTCAGCAAACACACTGTGACTGATCTAGATATAATTACCTTGAAAACAGCCGCTCTAGAGGTGCCTGGGTGGCTCAGTCGGTTGAGCATCCGACTTCGGCTCAGGTCATGATCTCACGGTTTGTGAGTTCAAGCCCCGTGTCAGGCTCTGTGCTGACAGCTCAGAGCCTGGAGCCTGCTTCAGATTCTGTGTCTCCCTCTCTCTCTGCCCCTAACCCACTCTCATTCTGTCTCTGTCAAAAATAAATAAAAATCGGAAAAAAAAAAGAAAACAGCCACTCTAGAAGTGTACACAGAAAAATTATTCTCCTCTATTTTCAAAGAGAGTGATCAAGGAAGTAGTGCATTAAGGTCACAGAAGGTAACCATATTCTCTAATGTGTTCCAGGTAGTAGAATTGCCCTAATCCAAAGTTCTATATTCTTTGGTTTGTATAATTATCCCTTTATTCAGTGAACACTTTCTCACATGTTTAACATGTGCAAACACTGCCCTAGAAGCTAGAAATACAGTGATAAAGGCCAACATGTCCACGTGGAGAAGTTTAGTGGAGAAACAGACATTTACAGTACAGATTGATTAGAATTATAACAGCAATTCAAAGTATGCGATCATAGGGGCGCCTGGGTGGCTCAGTCGGTTGAGCGTCCGACTTCAGCTCAGGTCACGATCTCGCGGTCCGAGAGTTCGAGCCCCGCGTCAGGCTCTGGGCTGATGGCTCAGAGCCTGGAGCCTGCTTCCGATTCTGTGTCTCCCTCTCTCTCTGCCCCTCCCCCATTCATGCTCTGTCTCTCTCTGTCTCAAAAATAAATAAATGTTAAAAAAAAATTAAAAAAAAAAAGTATGCGATCATAGAAGCAAAAGAGATAAACCAGAAGGAAGGAAGGCATGGTCCAACAAGACAAAGGAGGGGATATTTAGGAAGGGTTTGGAAGGATAAGTAGGAGCAGATATTTATTTAGTTAATTGGTTATTATATATCTTGTTCCAAGAAGGATTTAAGGAAATTTCAAAGATTGATACAGTATCAAAGGGTAACAGAAATGCAAAATAAGTTTTTATTCTTTTTAAAAAGTTGAGGAGGGGAGTAAAAGAAAAAGTGGAGAAAACCAGTAGACCCAGGAGGGAAATTAAATGCATGCTATTAGTCTATTTGTGAGATGAGGACCATAAATTTGGTTCCAAGTCTTGCAGCAACCAAGTCAATAAGGAGAATCTATAGATCATATATGGATCATACAGTCACCAAACAGAAATAAAAAATAAGAGCCAACACTTCTCAGGGTAAGCATTTGCAAATCAGTGAAGGGAACTTCACTGGTCTCGCGTGTAGAGTAGGAAACGAGAACGGGTGAAGCTACAGAGGTAAGGGGATGCCTGGGCACAAAGACGCTTCAAAGCCACATGAAATGGATCTATCAAAGGATTTAAGAGAGGTAGATGGCAGACATGGCCAGATTTGTTATTTTAGGAGGCCAGGGCAGTTTCCAGGACAGACTCAAATGATAGTAAGGAAGGAGAGCTGACAGGACTATAGATAAACATATGGGAGTACTGTACCCCTAAGCCTTTGGAGTTTGTGTTTTCCATCTATATGATGGGAATTTGATCTAGCCTAACCATCTATTTTTTATACAGATAGATACAAAAGTAAAGCCTAATGTGAACTAATTTATCTGATCAGTTTCCTCCACCAGGAGAAGAAAGGGAGAAAAAATTTCAGAACAAATGGGGTAACACCCTGTAGCTTGGGGAGGAGTTCATAGCTGCAAGCAGCTGGGGAGATGAAACGAGCACCCCTGTAGCAGATTTGGATAAAGGTATGGGGGAGGGGATGAGGACAAAGAGAATGGAATGAATCCCAAGACATTTTTTTCTTGGTTCAAAATTTTGCCTAAGGTTTGCCCAATGGAGATGAAAGTCACATATATCACATTCAATCATTCAGTAGCATACACATCAGGCAAAACAATTTCACTGACAGAATGATTTGCTTTGAAAATAACATCTCTATTTCCTGGGTTGTTGTTTTTATTTTTTTGTTTTTTTACTCTTAAAAATTCTGGCTCATTGTGAAGCCATTTATTTTTCCTATTTTTGTATCTTTAACATTTTATATTTTTTCCTAGGGCTATTTATCAGTTTTAAAATTTGGAATTCATTTTTAATAAATGATTCCTCTATAACCTTAAATTCAAAGAAAAGGGAAGATAAATAAGGTAAAAAGAGACAATTGTGGTAGAAGATAATGATGACAGCTAATATTTATTGAGCACCTATTAGGTATCAAGAACTCTTCTTAACAGTTTTGCATTATAATTTAATTTTCATAACAACTCTAGGAGGCAACTACTATTGAAAGCACCATTTTACAGATGAGGAAACTGAAGCATGGAAAACTGAAGGACCTTACCCTATGGTCAGTCCTTTTCATTTGTCACCAAAATCATACCTACACTGGAGGAATTTCACCAGAAAAAGTCAATGTGCTTGTTCCCAATAAAATGAATTATATTTGACATTCTCAAGTGTCCTCCTACCCTAATTAATAACAAATTATCATATTAATAATGCATTTAATTTATTTTCATATTTCATCCTCACAAGAACCCTGTGAGGGTGAGTGGGAAAAAGTGAGAAAACAGGAACCATAGAAAAAGAGACAAAGTAGGAATGGAACAGATCTTCTGACTTCCATTCTGTGTTGTTTCTAATGTATAAGTCATTATTCCTAAAGGTATTAGCTACTTCTGGTTTCTTTCTGATTTATTCTAATACCTTAATAGCTACAAGTGGCCCCTATCAACATGAATGGTTATCATTCCCTGTAGACACAGAATGTACAGCCGACTAACTTACAAAAACAATATTAATTTCCTTCACTACACAAAAACTCCACAAAAAAAATCTCCAGAAAAAGTAATCATGAAAATATACAAAGATCAGAAACTTAAAGAAAAACCACTAAGGAAGAGTTTAATGATGCTTCGATTTTGATTTTATGTTGCCATTACAAGTGATGCTATTGCTGCCATATATAGAAATCTGTGCATCCACCAGGAAGGGAAATTTGATAGTATCTCTCAAAATTACAATATACACACCCATTGTCCCAGAAAGGTTACATCTGGGATTTCGTCCTAAAGATATACTCTCACATGGATGCAAAAATTATTTAAATACAGATATTCATTGCAGTACTGCTTTGAATAGAAAGTGATGGAAATAACCAGATAATAGAGAATAGGTCAAATTAATTACAATACATCCAAACAACTGAATACAGGCAAAAGAAAAGAAAAAGAAAAAGGCAATTGTACATGTACTAATAAGGAAACACCTGTCCCCAAGATATGTTAAGTGAAAAAGCAACATGTAGGACAATATGCATTGTATGCTACCAGCCTTGTTAAGAAAGAAAAGGAAAAAGACAAAGAAAAATATAGAAAAAGCAGAAGAAGAACAAAAAGAGAAGAAGAAATGTATGACATGCTTGTATATGAATAAAGAACTCTGGAAGGACACACAAGAAAGGAATAGCAGGGTTGACTCTGAATGGCTAAGAGGCAGAAGTAGGAAGGAGACTCATACTTAAATACTTATATCGATTTGGGTTGTCCACGAAGAAGCTGCCCACATGAAATCAAAAGCACGAGAGAGAACATCTGTGAAAGAGAGAAGGGAGAGTAGGCAAGGAGAATATTCTGACTGGATACCAACTTGACAGGCGTGAAAAGAGGGAAGAAAAGAAGGAGGTTAAGATAGGAGAAGCCCGGGACTGCAGTGCAGCTCTGAGAAATTTCTAGCCAGGCCATGTTTTATCTTTTCTTTGTGCCTTTCAATTAAAAAAAAATTATGGTGAAGATGTAGCACATTTTTTTGTCTTGAATTGTTTTTTTTTTTCAAAGAAACTCCACCAAATAGTACAAAAACTATCTAGCTAATTCAAAAGTGTTTTATATCCCCTCTCATTTTTTTTCAATGACTCTGGTAACTCCAGAAGTATGAGCCAAGAACAGGCTCTGTATTCACTCCCTTAAAGTTCACAATGAATTAGACATTCAAGTTGTTCTGTGTCTTCAGGAGGCTCTCTCATAACAGATGAACTCCATAATATGAGATCAACATGAATGTGTTTCTAAAGAAAGAGCAGAGAAGCACAGGAATGCAAAGCAAGATTACAGACCTTTCTCCCTAACACCAAGCCCACACACTGTCCTCAATGTCTACAGACATAGTGTTTGTAATAGGAGCTCCAATGAACTTCTATTCTGTCATAAAAGAATTATCTGTCTGCACGTTTTACCCTGCTGTTTAGCGTGTGAGTTCTCTTAAGACTGAAAAACTGCTAGCTTTATCTATTTGCTCCATCTCTACAGCATCAAACACAATACCACACAATTATATAAATGTTGACGTTTACTGAGCACCTACAATTATCAGGCACTGCACTGTTTTAGGAATCTATACAGAATGTCTTATTTAATCTTCACAGTAGCCAACGAAATATGAATGATAGCTATCCCATTTACAGAAAAGGCACTAGAGCCCCAGGAAGGTTAACTAACTTGCCCAAGATCACACAGCTGGGAACTGTTGAAGTCCATATGCTAAACTATGTTAGTCAGCATGTAGTCAGTATTTGCAGTTAAGTACCCAAGTATTACAGCTTGTGAGTTGGCAGGCTATAAGCCATAGGTCATATATGACCCACTGCTATTTTTGTATAGCCTGCAAGCTAAGAATGGCTTTGACATTTTTAAGTGAGCTAATGGAAAAAAAAATTAAAAGTAATATTTTGTGACACGTGAGAATTATATGAAATTCAAATTTCAGGGCACTTTATCATAACACAGCCTCACTCATTCATTTACTTAGTGTCTATGACTGCTTTCACACTACAGCAGCAAAGTAGTTGCAACAGAAACTATCTGGCCCTTCACAGAAAAAGCTTGCAGACTGCTGCCACAGAGGATGTCCCGGTATATCCTCAGAACTATCCACAGTGTTGGGCTTGTAGGGCTTAGACCTACTGAGTTAAGACTCCCCAAGGGTGAGGGCCAAGAATCTATGTTTTAAAATTTTCCCCAAGGTGATACAAATGAGCAGCCAAATTTGGGAACCTCAGCCAGGAAGTACTTTGGCCTCAGGCAGTTACTCCTCAGGACCCTTTTACTCATGCTGAGTGAAAAAGAGTGTGTGAGGCAAGGAAGACCCCTCCATGCTCCAGAACAAACTCCCCTCCAATCTTTGACAAGACAGAAACTGGGAAAAATGAAAGCACTCAGGAATCAACAGGATTAAGGAGAGACAAGCCCCTTTTCTCTTCTTGCACACAGTTCATTAGAAACATTTCCAAAGGGGGAGGAGATGACTATGTTGAAGGATCTACATGTCAAGTTCAAGGGTAATGTTTGCAACCTGCTTGTCTGTTTTTTCAGGTAAGCTTTTTCAGTTTAGGACAGTGCAGCTGACAGACTGCCTTAGCACTCCACCCTCTCCTACTAAAAACAACATTGATAAGGCCCAAGAACCTTCTTCAAGCCAGCATCTCTAAATGAATATTGTAATCCCAAACTCCTATGCCCACTCCTCAGACTTTGCTAGCTGGCTTCCACTTCCATCCCCACACTGAAATTAATCCTATAAAGCTAACCAAAGATGTCCTTGTTGCTAAATCCAAGAGCCCACTTTCAACCTTTACTTTCCTCTGGAATGCTTGATACCTCCTTCGTACGAGGTACATACTTCGTACGAAGTACCTCCTTCGTACTTCTAGGGTTTCTGCTCACATCACTCTTGGTTTTTCTCTCACCTCTGTAGCCATGTCTACTCAGCCTCTTTTGAAAAACTTCACCCTGTTTAAATAATGATGCACCCCAGGATCCATAATAGAAAACTTTTCTTTTCCCAATAGACATCCTGAGTGATATGTGACTCAACTCTGGCCTACAGTTTTAAAATCTCTTTCTCCAGCCTGGGTTTTACTCCTGAGTGGTTTTACTCCTCTCCAGCCTGGGTTTATGCAGCAGTGGTTAGAGAGGGGGCTCTAAAACCAGAACCCTCCTGGTTCTGCTACTTACTCACTATGTGACCTTAACAAGTCCTTAACCTCTGTGTCTCTGACTCTTCCTCTGTAAGATAAAAATAACAATTACTTGCATATCACAAAATCGTTGTGAGGACATGAGTTTCTGGCAATGGTTTTCAACAGGGGGGTGATTTTACCCCCACCACTCATATGGCATTTGGCAATGTCTGGAGATCTTTCTGGTTTTAACAACTGGTGGGTGCTATTGGCATTTGGTGGGTAGAGTCTAGGAATGCTATTTAAACACTGTACAATGGGGGTGACTGGGTGGCTCAGCCAGTTAAGCGGCCAACTTTGGCTCAGGTCATGATCTCACAATCTCTAGGTTCGAGCCCTGCATCAGGACATACTGGGACATCCTCTGTCAGCACAGAGCCTGCTTCAGATCCTCTGTCCCCCACCTCCTTCCTCCCCCCAAAAAACAAATAAATATTTTAAAAAGTAATAAACATCATACAATGAACAAGACAGCCTCCACAACAATGAGTTATCTGGCCCAAAATGTCAACAGTGCTGAGATTGAGAAAGCCTAGTTTACAGATACAGATTTCATTAGAAAAATATCCAGTAAGTATTATGTATGCCTTAGTCATCGTTACTGTATCCAACTGTAGTAGGCATTTCAATTTGAATGTCCAACAGCACATCAGACATAGCATGGGCAAAACTAAACTCATTACTGTCCCACTCTTTTTTTTAAATTGTTTTTAATGTTTATTTGTGAGAGAGACAGAGCACAAGCCAGAGGAGGGCAGAGAGAGAGGGAGACACAGAATCTGAAGCAGGCTCCAGGCTCTGAGCTGTCAGCACAGAGCCCTACATGGGGCTTGAACTCATTAACCATGAGATAATGACCTAAGCCAAGGTCAGACGCTTAACCAACTAAGCAACCCAGGCACCCTTCTCCCACTCACTCGTAATGCATCTACTGTTGGGGACCCTTCTCTGTGCCTGGCACAACTGTCCATCCAGATAGGAATCATCCTCAATTCGTTATTCTCTCTCTCACTCTGATCCTAATTGGCCACAAAAATCCTACGGATTTTGCCACCTATAAAATAGGTCTAAATCCATCCCAGTTTTGTCCTTTACCAAAATCATTGCCTTGACTCAGACATTGGTCATTTTCACTCAGATACAGCTATACTTTTCTCCCTCTCCACAGGCCACATGCTCTCCAGTCCATCTCCAAACAGCAGCCAGAACCATCTTTAAAGTAAAGATTCCTAAACATCCTAAACAGATTCCTACCCCTAACGTTTACAGGGCTAGGACAATAACAAATGGAGGTCTGCAGTCCACTGCTATTCCATTCCATTCTCACCCTAGCTCCCTTCTTCACTGGGAGCTCCATGCCATGTATGCATGTGCACACACACACACACACACGCACACACACACACACACACACACACACACACACACACACATAGTACTGGGGCCACCCCTCAGGTCTGGACACTCATGGGGGTGTGGAGTCACCTCTGAAGTAGGCTCAGTGCAATTTTAGCTACAATTTTAGGGTCCAGGATAAACAGAATGTGACCCAGAATAGGGAGAAACCAAGTCTAGACGGGCATGTCCCCTCGTCCCACAGACTCTTCCCTCTGGGAGTAGTGTGGCCACAAGAACTAGAGTAAGATCCTCTAACAAAGCCATTGCACGTGGTTATGTGGTTTGTTCCCTACCCAAGGATGGTGTTGAAACCCAGAACACTTTCTACTAACCAAGCTGTGAACACTGGTAAAGAACTGTGTCCCTGGAGGAGAGGCGCAGGTGGTGTAATTTCATATAAAAGTGCCCTGAAGTCTGCTATCTTTAGCATAGCACACACATTTTACAATGTGGCCTCAGCCCACCTCTCCAAGCTCATCTGTAGCCACTCCCCTATCCTGTACTCTAAGCTCCAGTTAAACTGACCCATCGATTCTTTCACCTGTGCCATGTTCTCCTTATCTCCAAGTCTTTGTGCATACTGTCTCCAAGCCTATCCCACCCTGGCCTTACTTACCTCTAAGATCCAGCTCAGGGGTGACCTCAGTCCCTAATCTAGTTCCATGCCCCCCCAATTATGTCTTCTATTTCTCACATTGTTTTATATTTTGTTTCTCCCACTAAAGAGTAATTTCTTGAGAGCAGAGATTTTGCCTTAATCATCTCTGATGCCTAGGTTGGTGTCTTGCCTAAGAGGAGATTCTTAATAAATATTTTGAATATAAATAAATGCACATATCTGAATGTATCATCATACTTTGATAATTCTGATAACAATAAATAATAAAGTAAATAAATAATAAAATGAATAATCAAATAAAAAAATAATAATGGCGGCAACATATACTGGATCCTTACTTTTCCAAGTACTGTTTTTTTTAATATTGTAACTTAATTAATCATTATCACATTATATAGGCACTAAGTTTTTTACAAACTGGGGCACAGGAATGATGTTATTTATCCGAGTTCAAACAGCTGGTAAGAAGAAAAGCAGAATCTTAACCCTCGGGTTTATCCCTCTCAGAGCCCACCCTTTTAATCAATGATGAGTATTTTCAACAAATTATTTTAAATCAGTGTACTCTGTAGAAATAAAGAAGGAAATAAGAAGCCTCCTTATTTCCTCTCAGAAAGGATCTAAGCTTCCCTTTACATGGTCAGTTGGCTTGGCCATGCACAGTCAATGCAGACAGCTGTGTAACAGAGGCTGACAAACAGGACTACAAAATGAGGCAAGAACACAGTCCTCTTCTCCCAACACAACAACAGCATCATTGCTGTAACTACTTAAAAAAAAACAAACAAATCCTTCAGATTGGGCAAGAGCCAACCAAACACCACGTATCTGGAGAAATGTCAATCTAAAACCTAGGAGAGTGGGACCCGATGCCACCATCGCAGGAGAATGTTTAAACTCCAAGGATGCAATGAATAACATGAGTTAAACTTTCCCTCATAGGAGTTGGGAAAAGGCCAGAAAGGAAAAGAAGCAGGCAAAAATGATAAATTGTGCTCAATTTTAATAAATTTTCAATTCTGCTTAGAGTCTTTAAGGCAGAAACCATCTGCATGCCTTTGAGGAAGGGGCTGGTACAGGGAGCAGAACCCAGTCTCATAGGTAAGCCAGTGTGGCTCCAGCCCTGGGTCTGGGAACTGTGTGAAGGATGCTACTTCTATTTTCTTCCCTGTCAATGTCCATCAGCCATCCAGGATCTGCTCTGACTTGTTGTTTTCAGTAGAAATGATGATTAATCTCTGCTGATTTGTTCCCATCTTTTCTTTTCCTGGTCTCAGCAACCAAGGAAAACCAGAGAGTGCTGTGCCCTTGTATATATGCATCTGCTGGCCTTGTGAACTCCATCTGTGGCTTCCCAGTCTGGATACAGAGATGAACCTTACATGCAGCTTTGGAAACAGTAATCAAACAGAAACTAATCAACTTACCCATCTTGGGAAAGGGCCCCAGGGTATCACCCCCACCTACCCTCCTTCCCCACACCTAGGTTTTTTCCTCCTTCTTCAGTGGCCCCACAAATAAATAACATGAGACTTACTCTTAAGCACCTGTGGTGCCTGGGTGAACTGTTAATTATGAAATTTGGATATACCATCTGGGTTAACATTTGGCTGAGGACAGCTGAAGCTCTCAGTGCTTCTGAGAAAACCTATGAATATTTCTTCTATTAATTATTATACTATTTTCCCCAGCTGGCATTTCCTTGTCTGTCCTCTCTGCCTATTCAAATCCTAGCACTCCATGGTCCCGCCAAGCCCGTCCTTCCCCAGTCTGCCTGCTCTGATTCCCAGCCCACATTATGAATCTCAGTTGCAGCTTCAGTCAGCATCCAAAAGTTTATTCCTTAAATGTCTCCTAATTGTTTCACCTGTATTAGTTCAGACTCGTGAATGCTGTGGCAATGCAGTACATCATATCCTTTTTTACATCTCATCATCCACTGTACATGGAATAAATATCCCTTTAGCATTGAATTTCACATATATTTCAGGGCATTAACACCACTGAATTATCACTCTCTTAAAGGAAGGAACTACAACTTGTTGGAGTCCCAGTACCAACCAAATTGTCTGACTTTCTAACAGATACTCAATGATTTGAAGATGAAAAAAGCCTGCATTAATATTCCAAAGACCCAGAATGTGTTTTTCAGCTGTATTATGCAATGTTATAGCTGGAAAGACTTTTAGAATCATCTTGTCAACGCTTGTATTTTTACAGAAGAGGAAACTGAGGTCCAAAGAAGCCAGGTGATTTTCCCAGATTCAAGAGCCAGTCAGAGGTAGAGATTATACCAGATATTTCTATCACAGGGCCTAGAAATGAGGTCTTCCTTTTGTCTGCTTTATACTCCGTCTGAGCAAAAGCATACCCACACCTCAGTCCTTTTGCTATACTTGGGCACGTCATTCTTGGCTTCCTGATCCCCAACTGCCCTCCCTTGACCAGCTAATCACAATTACACACACAGACTTAACCACAGGTTATTGGATCCTTTGAATGCCCTCTCATGATTATGGTTTTCCTCCAGAATCTATAACCAGAATGTCTCCCCAAGACCCAAGGGCATCCTTTCAAAAATTATCCAAAAGTTGGGCTTGGTTGTATATTTGTTTCTCCCAAACTGTAATTGTTCCTTTGGTCTTTGATTTGCTCAGACATCATTATGCAGTTACCATTACACTTGTAGCCCGAAGAGCTGGCCACACAACTCTCCTTAGAACAGCTGCCAAGTGCGCCAGTGGTGCTATTTTCTAGGCTGAGAAGAGCAGGGTAACATTTCTCTCCTTCAGGAACCAGAATTGCTTTCTTTTTTTTTTTTAAGCTTGAGGTAAAAGAGTTTCCTCACATTTAAATGAGTACCAAAACCAGACCCCTACAGCCAGGATGCTATCACATTCACAGGACCTGCCATGTCCCTTGCTTCTCCATTTATCAGAATCAGAGGTTCAATGGACGCTGTCTGTGTGAGTGCCTCCTGACATATCAAATATTTGGTGGGGTGTCAATTTAACCTCTTGCTTTCTGATGCTCTTTTTAGAGCATAAACTGTAGAAACTGTTCTCTAAGAGTACTCTGGGGGGGCTCCCTCCATCCCAGGTGATAACGGCAGCGGCCCCATGGACATCTGTGGTTCCTCAATGTGCTCTTTACCATAATGCTTTCCACCGGGAAAGACCCCTAACAGTGAACATATCTGCCCCTTCCTCACTCTCTAAATCAAATTTCATCTGTGTCACCCCCTGAAGGTCCTGATTTCTCATAAAAATAACCACATTAAGTTACGTAATCTTGAGGAGTTTCCTTAAGCCTCTCTGCATCCCAGTTTCATCATTCATCATTCATCTCTGCATCAAGAAGAAGGTGGGTTAAATTCTCTCAAAGCCCCTTTATGTTCTATATGAATCTATCATTTAACCATGGCAAGAGGCAAGGGCACAGGAGCTGATTAATAGAACTCGCACACTGTACTTGCTCTGGGTGCATATTTTAATAAGTACCTTCTAGAGATGTCTTTCAGTGAGGGCAATTTCAGGCCCTGTGGCAGATCAATGACAGAGGTGTTTCTGACCAGACTTTTTGGCATCATTTTCAGAGATACTGTGACATGACAGAAAGAGCCTGAATCTGATGTCACAAAAATCTGGATGTGAATGCAACTCAACCACTTACAAGCAGAGTGACCTTGGGCAATTTACCTCAGCTCACTGAAAGTCAATTTGGTTAACTATAAAATATCATAATACTTTCTCAAAGAGATGTTGTTGTTGCTGCTATAATGAAGAATAAGATAAGAAAATGTATAAAACCTCCAAACAATATCTGGCATATGAAACATATTCAGTAAACATTAATCCTTTTTTCATTGTTACTTTACCCAAATTTACTCTGCATATGCAAAAACTCCAAACTACTTCTTTTGACTAATCCAAACTATGAATCTTTCCATTTCCTAGAATGAGGCATGAATTATGAATGTAGTAAAAATAATACCACTCTACTGATGAGAAAAAAGTAACTGAAAATGACATATAAGAGACATAACTCAATCCTTCCATAGTTATCCATTCTATATTATTTCAGAGGTCTGGCTCCAAATTTTCACTGAGTCAGGAGGCCAGATTAGCTGGCCTTACCCCAGAATGTGCTCAATTTGCAACTATCTAAATATATGAAACTCAAAAATGTCCTCTTCCTTAATTGTAATGGGTGGGGGGAGGGACATACAAAGCAAGGCTTCTTAAACATGGATACAGCATCTGCCTCCCCCAGCTAGCATCGAACCAAGGCCTAGAAGATAAATATTGCCTCATTTTCTCAGGAAAAAGTCCAAAACCACCACCATCCTCCTTCCCCTGTAGGCATTTCCCTTTCTCATTATGTTTCTAACAGGGAAATTGGAGTGCACAGTCCAGTGAGTCATCACTTGATCAAATATGGCTCCAGCTGTGAGGAAGCTGAGGAGAGTATTCTCAGCATGGACATGGTTGGACTGAATTGGCCTAAAAGGCCCAGATATCTTGGCAATTGGGATTGCAGGCCCTCAAACACACAGTGGTAAACTTTGGGAAAAATTAGCGTGTTACTCTATCATCACAACAGTAGAGGAGGCTGCCAGAAACCAGTTACAGGGGCAGAATCATTCTGTTGCTCTCAGAAGTCAAGTTGCGTGCACACTGGGACATGACCTTCAAGTAGGCCACACTGTCTTAGGTACCCTCCCCTCCCTTAGTCTCATGTACATCATACTTGTCACCACACATCTCAGAGTCTCCTTTCTCACTAACCTCTTTCTCCACCTATCTCTAAACTTCAATTCCCTAACACTCCTAAGGTATATGGAAGTAAAAACATTTGGACATTTAAACCAATTTAAATATGAATAACTAATCCTTATTAACCCAACTGGTAGAATTTAAGACAAAGGGACAAAGTTAAGATTTAGTGAGGGGTGAGAGGTTCTGAGAAAATGGTCTCCTCCCTTAGTGGCTTTAATTTACCTATGTCAATAGCCAGCTTCACTGACACAATCTCAGAGACAAAATTCCCTGAAATACTTTTGGAGTGAAAGCAGATGAGGAGGGGATGGGTTATAGCTAAGGAAACTCTGGTCTCAAATGGTAGTATGGTCAACCTGAAGAGCTACATGATAAAATAAACTTTAGAAGGTGTTTTGTTGTTGTTGTTGTTGTTTTTGGGTTTCGGGGGGGGTGTATCTAGGACACCATGAGGTCTGGGAGAAAAAAAAATACTTAGTGGCAGAGTGGCCACAGTCTTGTCAGAAGTTTCAGCATTTCTAAGTGTTAAAGAATCCAAAAAGATTGGTTACATCAAAGTTCACATGGGCATATGCCCTAAAATTTTCCATGAGTGGCAATCTTTTTTTTTTTAATTTTTATTTTGTAAATTTTACATCCAAATTAGTTAGCATATAGTGAAACAGTGATTTCAGGAGTAGATTCCTTAGTGCCCCTTACCCATTTAGCCCATCCCCCCTCCCACAACCCCTCCCATAACCCTCAGTTTGTTCTCCATATTTATGAGTCTCTTCTGTTTTGTCCCCTCCCTGTTTTTATATTATTTTTGTTTCCCTTCCCTTATGTTCATCTGTTTTGTCTCTTAAAGTCCTCATATGAGTGAAGTCATATGATTTTTGTCTTTCTCTAATTTCACTTGGCATAACACCCTCCAGTTCCATTCATGTAGTTGCAAATGGCAAGATTTAATTCTTTTTGATTGCCAAGTAATACTCCATTGTATGTATATGTGTGTGTGTGTGTGTATACACACACATATACATATGTATGTGTGTGTGTGTGTATGTATGTGTGTATATATATATATATATATATATATATATATATATATATATATCTCACATCTTCTTTATCCATTCATCTATCAATGGACATTCAGGTTCTTTCCATACTTGGGCTATTGTTGATAGTGCTGCTATAAACATGGGGGTGCATGTGTCCCTTTGAAACAGCACACCTGTATCCCTTGGATAAATGCATAGTAGTACAATTGCTGGGTCGTAGGGTAGTTCTATTTTTTAGTTTTTTGAGGAACCTCCATACTGTTTTCCAGAGTGGCTGCACCAGTTTGCGTTCCCACCAACAATGCAAAAGAGATCCTCTTTCTCCGCATCCACGCCAACATCTGTTGTTGCCTGAATTGTTACACCTGACAGGTGTAAGGTGGCATCTCATTGTGGTTTTTATTTGTATTTTCCTGATGATGAGTGATGTTGAGCATTCTTTCATGTGTCGGTTGGCCATCTGGATGTCTTCTTTGGAGAGGTCTTTTGCCCATTTCTTCACTGGATTATTTGTTTTTTAGGTGTTGAATTTGATAAGTTGTTTATAGATTTTGGATACTAACCCTTTATCTGATATGTCACTTGCAAATATCTTTTCCCATTCTGTCAGTTGCCTTTTAGTTTTGCTGATTGCTTCCTTCACTGTGCAGAAGCTTTTTTATTTTGATGAGGTCCCAGTAGTTCATTTTTGCATCTTTTTTTTCTTTTTAGTGAGTGGCAGTCCTTAAGACTTATGTTAACAAAATACCTAGGCCTCCTTTTGTGAGATAGGAAATAAGCAAGAATGTCTGAAATGAAAGTAGTTGAGGCTCAAACTTATGCGTGTATTTGTACATGCTTACTTGTGTGTGTATGTATATGCATATATGTGTGTGTATGTATATGCATATATATGTGTGTGTATGACATATAAATGTCTGTGTATATATTTATATACATGTGTATACATGTGTGTATATACATATACATATATGTATACTATGTGTGTATATACAAGTATGGTGTATATATTGAAGTGTGTTGATATGTGTGTATGTATATATATATATATATATAAGCACATATGTATATATATGTGTGTGTATAGATCTATATATTTAGGTAGAAAAAGATATATAGATGTGTGATACTACTGACAAAAAATTCAATAGCAACCTGTAAACAAGATTTCCATTCTGAAGTCATTCTGCCTGAGCGAGGATTAAACCCTAGTTACCACCACTGTCAGCCTTGCAATTTCAAAGAAACTATTATCCATTTCCTAATTTTTATAAAGACATATTCCCAAGTCTTGTTTATACATCCTTGTACAGCTCTGACTCGCTGTTCTTTCAGGATGTTCAGAATAATCTGATTATTGGAATGCACGTGATAAGGTCAGCTGCCTCTTTCACCCTTACCCCAAAGGTATTTGTACTTTAACAGGTGAAGGCCAAGATTTTGTTTGTTTTGCTTTGTTTTGTTTTTTCAAGATGGTAGATTGACCATAGTAGAAATGCCTCCTCTCCCTTCAAGGCTGCTATTAAATAGTTAAATCAATGATAAAAGATGAGTTTTCTTTAAAAGTGAATAAATCCCTAACCATGGAGAAAAAAAAAGAGAGAGAGAGACTCTGCAAATTCCTTGAAGATGAAAAGTAGGAAGCACTGTTTTTCAGAAACATAGGAGGAAGCCACATCCTGGAATATATGCAGAAAGAGGCTATAGAGGAGTGGCTTCCCCAGGGTTTTAGGGAAAGTTATTTTGATCCTATTGTTCTCCATTTATTCCAACTATAAATAAACTGTAATAGGAAAATAAAGACATTTTTATACAAAAAAAAAGTTTACCTCCTGCATACCCTTCTTGAGAAGTAACTTGAAGACAGATACACTCCAACAAAGTAAGTGTGAAATCCAAGAAAGAAAAAGCCTTGAGCTATAACAATCTCTGGGAATGACTCAAAGTCCAATAAAAATGAATCAGAGGTTGACAGCACCATAGACAACACATAAAGCAATTGCTCGAAATTAGAACAGACACTCAGTGGGCTCCATGGCTAGCTTTATAAGCAAGAGAAAGGAATTGATCCCATTCAAGAGATGCAATGAACAAGAGATGCAATGAATTATGTAAGATCATAAATAATATGGTGCAGAAGGCTACATTTCTTCTTTCCAGTAATTAGAAATTGTAGGAGAAGAAAACTTGCTCAAAAAAGTCATTGTCTAAATATGAAACAAACTAAAATGTGACACAATTGGAGTATTTGAAAGAGTTTAAGGAATTCATTTGACTCTGGTCAAGGGACATAAAAAGGAAAGGAGGACATGATATTTCTTTAAAGTATAATGAACAGTATTCAAATAAGCCTAATAATACATGCAATTTCAATGGGCTTCAAATTTGAGAATGTGCACCTAAAGTAGAGATCTCTAGAAAAAATATCCTTTCTATATTGAATGGGCATTCCAAGCAACTGTCACCCAATAAAGAGATATTTTCCCTTGATCACCAGGACTTTCCCCTAGATTAGTTGCTGCCTTTGGATCTTAAGCAAGATGAAGCAATTTTTTTCTATCAGTGCAGTAGTTTGAGTTTAGGCATACACTGTGATTTAGGCATAAATAAATACATGGTTTTTACTGTTATGACTTGAGAGAATGACAAAGTTACTTGTGAACAGCCACCTTAGCCAAAGAAAGACTAGTCATTCCTCTGACACTCTGAAATGGCTCCATAAAGGAAAGAGCCTTTTGTCCTTTCTTTAGGGTGGCCTAATGTTACAGGGTAGGACCTTCTGACTAACACTGTAGATGTACCTCCTGGATCCTGCTGGCAGAACTGTAGTTATATTCTTTGTGGTCCCAACAGCCACTCGGAAAACACTCAGCTAACCCTTCTCCATGTCCAGAATGTGCCATGCTCCGCCAGGAGTGAATGAAATCTCTTCTTCCCTCGTCCTGGCGTCAAGGGTGACAGCACTGGCATATTGGTTGAATCTGGTACCATACCAGTCTATTTTTTTTTTAAACATTTTTTTTTCAACGTTTATTTATTTTTGGGACAGAGAGAGACAGAGCATGAACGGGGGAGAGGCAGAGAGAGAGGGAGACACAGAATCGGAAACAGGTTCCAGGCTCCGAGCCATCAGCCCAGAGCCCGATGTGGGGCTCGAACTCACGGACCGCGAGATCGTGACCTGGCTGAAGTCGGACGCTTAACCGACTGCGCCACCCAGGCGCCCCATACCAGTCTATTTTAAAAAGAAGAACCTGATCCCACTTCTGGAATCTGAAAATTGGCTTTTAACTTGACTAACAAAACTTAGAAGAATTGTAATTCCTCAACAGAACATAAATGCTATCGCCCTAATCAATGTATATTTAAGCAATAGTTGATAGAGGGTTGTGAGGGCTGTGGGGATCAGTAAGCAGTCAGGGGGGCGATAGAGTAGTGTGCTTACACCCTCACATAACTAGTGGAGGGTCTAGAGATGTGCCAACTTCCTGACCTACGAATGAGGAGCTATTTGCCAATACTCAGAGAACAGAACCTAGCACCTGTACGCGTGAACATGATGAGCTTCCGGGGTAGGAAGAAGGTCAAGAGAAAGAGAAGCCTGGTGTGGCAGAATGGGCACAAATGTTACTACTAATGGTAACTCAGTTCAATACTGACTCCACAGTCTACTGGATGTGAGACCACAGGAATAACAAGTTTACAGAGCCTCATTTTCTCCTCCTATAAAATGGTATGTATACCTCTCCTTCTATAAAATGGTATGTAACACAAAGTTCCTATCATTGAGAGGTCGCTCATATATGACGCTTGCTTTCCTTCACTGCAAATATTTCATGCATGACACTTCTTCTTAAAATCCATCCTGAAGAAGTGAGTTCATTATAAATCTCCACTAGTTATATCAAGGAATATGAGGTAAAAGGCAGTCACTCCCTCTTACCTTCCATCATTTTTCATCAGCTACCTCACATTACCTTCCTAACATTAAAAAAATACATATAGTATCTTGATTTCTGAGATCTTTACGTAAATGCTCAAGATAAAGCAGGTACATTTTGCTGAACATCCTGTGGTTGAGCAAGGTATCTGACAGGTGAATTAACGGAGTAAAAACCGAGGCAGGTCCCCTCGGCCTGAGTCAGCTTTGCCTCTCCACCATTCCATTCACTGCCACCCTCGTCTGCTGTGGCTTTGGAGTTTGCAGAAGGAGCTACCTTTTATCAATATCTATAAAGTGCTAGAACCACAGAGCCCTTCAGATACTGACTTGTCTTTGGACTTAGAAATTCCACCTTTAAAAATGTTCCCTACAGGGGGGTTCCTGGGTGGCTCAGTCGGTTAAGCATCCAACTTCGGCCCAGGTCATGATCTCTTGGTTCGAGCCCCGCGTCAGGCTCTGTGCTGATGCCTCAGAGCCTGGAGCCTGCTTCAGTTTCTGTGTCTCCCTCTCTCTCTGCCCCTCCCTAGCTCACACTCACTCTCTCTCTCTGTCAAAAATAAATAAACTTTTAAAAAGAAAATTTAAAAAAAATGTTCCCTACAAATGTTTCCCATAACCACCTTGTTATTATTAGGTTGAAAGGGAAAGAGTTTTCCACTGGTCAGTCTCTTCCTCTGTGTGTGTACTTTTTGGTAAAAATTCTGAACTTTTCCCTTAAAAATCTTAAAAATCATGTTATTTTTTTTTCTTTTTTCTTTAAATGTCATGGCCAAGAATTACTTCCTGGTGGTTTATTGTGGAAAACTCAGATCATCTGTCTACTTAATGTCACTACACTTGACTATTTGTGCCAATTAACGAGGTTCAGTAAGAACACACTATGATAGGGACTACCTAGCAAGTTGAGTGCACACTCCTTCACCCTCAGATAGCACATGCAGAGTTTAACTAAACAGCAGCACTCCCCCAACTAACGAGGAGGGAGTTTTTTATTTTAACCCCCGAAAAGAACAAATAGGTCTCAACCATAAAGCTGATGTCTGAAAAGAAATTAACCATATTTGTTTATACAAATAATGCCAAGACTCCAGAGTCTTATCACCTGGCATACAAAACCAGGCCACATTAACATTTCTAGCTTCTCTTAATTTTCATAGACACAGTCAGTTCCTTTATCACCATTTAATATCCCCCGCCCACTGCTACCTCCAGGATCTCTGGAAGCTTCCAGGAGTATCTCCTAGTACTCAGAGTTTCCTCAGGCCAACACTCTAATTTAGGCCATTGAGCTTTTTCAGGGCATTGTCTACACCTAACCATCACAGAGGGCCAGCCCACTGCATGCCCAACCATAGCTGCTCTATTTCAGACCACTGTTCCTCCTTTGGGATGCTGCTGTCGCTATTCTCTCCTACTGATATTGATTCTTGAAAGGGCAACCAAGTACAGCCATGGAAGTTGTATATGCATACTTAAGTCTATGTGAAAGACAATCCCTGAAATTGTGCAGTACACAACCTGCACAATCATACATGATAGCCCTGGCGCTAATCTAAACCCTTAGTTCTCACCTCTTACTACTTGGAGAAAAACAGCTTCCCACTCATTAACTCCCATTTCATGACATTCATGCACAGTTGGCAGAACCCAGAATTATAACTACTTTAGTGTGTATACATATACCATTCAAATAAAGGTGGGGGTGGGGAGGGGGGCACCAAAGTGGCTTAGTCAGTTAAGCATCAGACTTCAGCTCAGGTCATGATCTCATGGTTCATGAGTTCAAGCCCTGCATCTGCATCAGGTTCTCTGCTGTGAGTACAGAGCCTGGAGCCTGCTTCAGATTTTGTGTCTCCCTCTCTCCCTCTCCCCTGATAGTGTGTTCCCTCCCTCTCCCTCCCTCCCTCCCCTTCTCTCTCTCTTTCCCAAACATTTAAAAAGTACTAAAAACTAATTAATTTTAAATAAAAATTTTAATTTAATTAATTATAATTATTATATAAATTATATAATTTATTATATATAATAATATATTATTATATAAATTATATAATTATAATTATAAATTATATAAAATAATTATAATTATTAATTTAATTTAAATTAAAATTTTAATTATTAATTAATTCATTCATTCATTATAGGGGATATAAGGGACATAAGGGTATAAGGGGGTATACGGGACAGGCATGCTGCCAGAGGGACTGGGACAAAGCACCTTCAGATACACCCAGATAGGCTTCTCTTCTCTCACTCTCCTCTATACCCTGCTGCTGAGTATAGTTTGGTATGCTGTGTTTTGCCCTCCAGCCCTTTCTAGGACGTCTATCTATCTCTGGACTGCAGTCACTGATCCTACTCATGGTCTTTGATGCTACTCCGGTCCAAGAGTATGACAGAATAAATGAAGCCTAGTTGAAAGTATGGTCACCAACCTCCCAGAGTCTATCTTCCCTTTAGACTTAGGTGGGACAACCTGTTACATGAAGATAGAGACTCACCAGAGTAAGTTGTAAGTATGTAAGTCTTCTTTTAGGTCAAGGGCTGGACACATAATCAAAGCTGAGCCAAGTAGACACCTCATTCATAAAATAGGACTTTGATATTAAGCAGCATGAGGCATGAACATAAGAAAATGGTCAATGTTGGGGCACCTGAGTGGCTCAGTGGGTTAAGTGACCGACTTCGGCTCAGGTCATGATCTCACGGTTCGTAAGTTTGAGCCCCGTGCCAGGCTCTGTGCTGACAGCTCAGAGCCTGGAGCCTACTTCAGATTCTATGTCTCCCCCTCTCTCTGCCCCTCCCTTGCTCGTGCTCTGTCTCTCCCTGTCTCTCAGAAATAAACATTAAAAAAAATTTTTTTTAAAGAAAATGGTCGATGTTCATCTCTCTTGATTCAGTTCCCAGACAAGCCTGCCCAGTGCTTCCTGCCAGGACTGCCCTGACTTCTTTTACCCAAGCTTAGTTCTCAATGTATGTTTAATCAATAGTTGAAAGAGGTTTGTGAGGGCTGTGGAGATCAGTGAGCAGTCAGGTAGGTGATAGAATAGAGAACTAATACTCTCATGTGACTAGTGGTGAGTCAGAGATGTCGTGCTAACTTCCTGACCCACAAATGAGGGGTCTGTTTGCTGATACTCAGAAAAACTGTACAAGATGAGCCAACAATATCCTTATCATTGTTAGAAGGTATGAATGCTTACAGGATACTTTTCAGTAGAATCTTCATGATCAAATGCTAGATTGGTGCACAGAAATAAATTTAAGAATACAGGTGGAACAAAAACACCCTACTGGGGATAACAGCCAGTGGTGATGAAATTTCTATCTTTAGGGAAACCACAGTGCAAACAAGAAGGGGTTCTGTGCATTATTTGGTGTGGTATCTATTCTTAAGTGCACAGGATGGTCATGTGCTCCTCAGCTCTGCAAAAACATATATAAGTCAACTTTAAATATACATTCTATTTGTGACAATACTATGAATTTTATTTCAAGAAATCTTTTACATTCATTCTCACGCCTTCACATATAACTTAAGAAAATAAACCCATCAATCTAGGGTCCAATGCAAGTTTTAGCAACATGCTAAAGTCCAAGTAGCTCCCCTGGAAAGTAAATAATTGAGTTTATCTACAAAAAAAAAAAAAAGGGGAAGAAAGAAAGAAAGAAAGAAAGAAAGTCTCCAAAATAAAATGAAGCTCCAGATTTGCCCATTAATTTCTAATTTAATTGTGATATGTTATCAAAAAATCACAAAAAAGCTTCAGAAATAATCAGAAGGCAAAAAGGGCCTATCCATGTAGAAAATTTATTCTAAAGACTAAGGACAGAGAAAGGAATAAGGAACCACGGTGATGTTTTTCCATAGCACAAATATTTGATGAAGGCTGCTTCCCAAAAGCTAAATATTCTAGATTTTACCTGGAAATTTCCAGGACCCTGCAAATCCTTGCAAATTCAAGGGAGGGGGTGCCCTAATTTTCTCTCTCATTTAGCATGCACCACCTAGGTGAGACAAAAAGCTCTGTAAATTACTGTTTTTATTTTACCCCTGCTGTGATCCTTGTGAGCCTTCCTGGGTTTGTTATACTCTGAAATATGGAGCATTAATGACCTTTTAGAAAGTGCCAACACATGTCAGGAGGTGGCTACTTGCTCCGCTTGCCATAAAAAAAGGGTGTTAATAGGCTCCAAAGGGGGCCCTCAGTAAGGAAAAAAGTACTTCAAATCTTTATTAACTGACTGCTATCTTGTAGGGGGATCCAGTAGTGGTGAGCCCTAATTTAGAGAAAGGCTACATCCAAGAAAAAGGGAAAGAAAGCACTAATGGAGTCCTTTTACAATTCGAATTAGATGTGTGACCTTGTAAAACCTGATTAACTATTGTGTTTTCATCTCCCCCTGTTGACAATTGGTTTGTTAAGGAGCTTCTCTTAATAGCAAAATGAGTGTCACAGAGAGGGTGCTGCTGGAAGCCAGCCTTTCCAATTTCCAGTATGCAGCAGATACTTCTCAGCTGATTTTAGTTCATAAAATTGTTTGAAAATAGAAACCAAAATCAGAAGATGGGGCTTATAATAGCTCAGTCTCTGCCATTTCTATGGCCATTATACAAGAATTTTTAGAGCATTTTGATGACAAGGGTCATAAGATACTGGATTTTTTTTTTTTTTTTTTGGCCTTTCTACCTTTGAGAATAGTATTGCAGATTATGTCTGGCTTGATTAACAATTAACTCCAAATAGCTAAGCTACCACATTAGTACAGCAACAATACAGCTGAGCTGGCCCTACCTCTGCACATAACTGTTCAGGAAATTGCATATCAGACACTCAATAGAGCCAGGCAGGCCTTTCCAATAGGTGCCTTCACTCAGGGATAATTTGGGAAAGAAATATGCCCAAATTCTTTCCACTTTTCTCATCACTCCATCCCCCCAACTCACCTATGGATACACTTAATATTGAACTAAGCTTTTTCAATAACATTCTAAATGTTTACTTGAAAGTTGTTTCACTACTTGATTCCAGTCGGGACCAGAACCTAGAGCACTAAAATACCCTGGGAAAAGCTGGTCTCCTGCTATGTCTGGTTGAGACTGGACACAGTAATATTAGATATCTTGCCAGAGAACCTGTTCTCACGACATTTGTAACCCAACTTCATAATGCCAAAGTCCAGAAGAGTTCTGGACCTAATTACGTGAAGGGAACTTGATACTCCCCCAATCGTCCCATGAGTGAATTATAACAAGTTGGAATTGCATGGGCATGTGGCCCATGTCCTGGATGTACAATTTTGCCTAACGGTGAAATGAGGATAAAATGGATATTAAGGCAGCCTGGAAGGGGAAAAGGAATCACAATGTCCTCATGCAGCTTAGAAGGAGGGGGCAGATGTGCTACCTAAATAGACATGGTGATGACAACAGGTGGGGAAGCATTCTGTCTTGCTGTTCTAGGTTGATTGAACATTTAATTGCTTCACTTTGGTATTGGCTTAGGGAAGGAGTGGGGAAAAGGAGATGGAGCATGCCAGGTGACCAAGAACAGGTTACTCAGCCTCTCTGAACCTTTTAGTTTCCTGAAAAATAAAATAAAATTTATGTAAGGCTAACATCAAACAAGGTACGTGAACTACTTAGCACAATGTCTGACACACAGCATAACTTCAATAAGCAGCTACTCTTTTTCATGACAATAATATTACCATGGTAGGCAGAATAATGGCTCCCCCCAAAAGATACACATGTTCTACTCTGTGGAATCTGTGAATGTCACGTTCTATGGCAAAAGGACTTTGCAGAGGTGATTAATGACTTTAAGATGGGGAGATTATCTTGGATTAACCATGTGGACCCTAAACGAAACCACAAGTGCCTCTTTCACAAGAAAAACATGGGAGAAAACGTGACACAGACAGTAAAGAAGGCAATGTGATAAGAGAAGCAGAAACTCGAGTGATATGACCATAAGTCAAGGAAAGCCAACAGCCCCTCGAAGCTGGAAGAAGGAACAAACTTTCCCCTAAAGCCTCTGGAGGTAATGCAACCCTACCGACACCTTGATTTTGGGCCAGTGATACTGATTTCAAACCTCTGGCTTCCAAAATTGTACTTCTGATGCTTTAAGCCACTACACTTGTGGTAATTTGTGATAGCAGCCATAGGAAACTAATACAATTATGCTGGAATATTTTCAATGTTCTCACCAACACGACCACCCAAGTAATAGAAGGTGAGTGGATATAAGAAGTAATTGGATCAACCAGATAGCTAAGATTTGGAGGAATGGGGGTATCTGCAAAGAGTAATTTGACAAATTCCTGTTCAAGTGCCTCTATCAACAGTTATCAACTATAAGCCCTGATACCTCCCTGCAAATTTAACTTTTCAAAAGTGATTTGATAATTTGCAAAGAATTCAGAGAAGAGTCTTAACACTTGTCCAGCTAGCATCTTAGTTTTATGCCTGAAAATATTCATCCATCAAATATTTACATTATATACTGCAGATGAACAGCAAGATAGGACCAAGTATGTGAATCAAGGAATACCCAATCAGCTAGAAAACACTGCTGAAATACTCAATAACACATTAATGCTTAGCTATTTCAGCAGAGATGACAAGTTGTTCCTCAATATCTGTTCTCTTCTTATAGGGTAATAAAATTTTCAGCTGGACACATGGCCATTCAGATAAAAAACTAGATTCTTTGCTCCTTTACAGCTAGGTGACCATGGTGCTCAACTATGACCAGTAAGCTATGAACAGAAGCAATGTGTGCAACCTCCACTTCAGAGGCAGGGGATGCGGCCCTTCATCTCCTTCCTCTGCCCTTCTGACTTTATATGAATACATTGGTGAGAGACCTTAGCAAAGCAGGCAAGGGTAACAAGCACATACTGGATGGAGGATGGCTAACCCTGCAACACCTTAGAACAACCACAGTTTTCCTGGACCATTTATGCTCAGATTTACAGGATACAGAGGGAAATAAAAACAAGCTTTACCTTGTTTAAAACATTATTATTTTGGTCATTTTACAGCAACCAATCTAGATCCAAATGAACAGAGCTATAAATTCTCAATGATTCAAACTGATATCTGCTCTCTGTCCAGACAGGTATATAAAAAGAGAAATGAACATAATAAGAGAAATTAATAATACCAAAGTGGAAGCAATTTTATTTTAATTATGATTACAATGCTGTGTTTTAGCTGCCTGGACCAGACTGGTTGGAACACAGAAAGAAGCATGAATAATAGAGTGCTGGACCGTCCTAAAAAGAATAGAAACCCACCTTTGTGAACAAAAGCACGTGGTTTACCAAAGCACATGTGGTAGAATAATCAGAATGATGTTCTGGAATGTGCACAGGATTTGAGGTCAGAAAACTTGGATTCGGGTTCCAGTTCCATAACATATCAGTGTTGTGACCTCAAACAAGTCAATTAACTTCTCTGAGTCTCTGTGACCTTATGTATAAAATGGACATAACAGCATCTACATTACCCAGTACAGATGAAGAAGGAATGCAATAATAAAAGTGAGCCTATAGAGAAGATAGGAAAACATTGCATAAGCTATTACTGACAGCAGAGGTTGAAAACTGAGAGTTTATGAGCTGAATTTCCTCTTAGATATGTTTTTGTTTGACCTGCACAATGCTTTAACATTTTGAATTTGTTGCCAACATTTGAAACCAAGAGATTCCACATAAAAGTAGACTTTCTGCTCTATCTGGATAAATCTTAGTGCTGGACAACATTGGGTCCTCATTCCTGCCTTGAAACAGTCAGCCTGCCCTGAGCATTTATTTATTCATTCCTTCAACCAATATTTATCCATAAAGGATAAGTGGCAGGCACTGTTCCAGGTTCTGAACAGACACAACTGAAAAAACATATGAGATTGCTGCTCTCACTGACCTTGCTTTCTGGGGGGACTCATAATCTACTGTTATCCAGCCTATTCTATTCCCTGCCTGGCTTTGTAGGCTTGGGACTTTGTGAACCCAGACTGCTTCCAGGAGAATGCTTTCTACAGTGAGAAGAGGCAGAGAGGTTGCAGAATTTTGTGCCTGAGTTAAAGTCTCAATACCTGGCAGGATGGGGTTGGGTAGGCAAAATGAGGAGGAACATAAAGGAATTTCAGTTTGCACTAACATGACTAACATAACTCTCAGAATTAGACAAGATGGGTCATTTTTCTACTCCTTCATCCCCTCATTCAGTAAGCATTCACTAAATGTGAGGCCTGGGACAGATGCTGTACCAAGAGGGAAAATATAAAGATAGATAGATAGATAGATAGACAGACAGATAGATAGATACACACACATACACATACACACACACACACACACACACACACACACACACACGTGCCTCAGTCTATTGACAACTTAGTCATCCTCCAAAGCTTGAGAAATACCACAATCATACTTACAATAATTCAACCAAAGGAGATGCTCCCCCATAATCACTGGGGCATGTCATCAGATCTAAAATTCTTTTTATCCATTAATAATAGCATGACTTTTTTTCATCTGTGTTCTAAGTGCTTTATATGGATTAAATCATTTTGTTTGCATACCAACCCCATGCAGTAAACATCATTTTATTCCCATTTTACAGCTGCCAAGTAAAAATATACTGTTAAATCCTATAACCTTTTAAGAATTATCTTTTTAAAATCCAGATTTCCTCCTCCATGATCTGGCTTTTGGACTAAGAATGATAATTTGTTGTCTGCTTGTTTAAATTTCATATCTTTTACAAGCAAAATTTGGTGAAAATTCATTTTAGTTTCTTTTCCACTTGCCATTCTCTGCCTTGAGTGGTTTCATTACCAGTAACACCAAAACCAGTTCAGTAAAACAACATTATAAAAATAGTTATTGTTTATTCCAAGTGTATAATACTAGGTACTTCACAGATTTTATCTCACTGCTGCCTCCCTACTCAGACAAATTAGGAAATGAGGTTCAGAGAGACAAGCAATTGTCCCAGCTCACACAGCTGACAAGGGTCAGGGCTGAAATATAAACCAAGACTCCAAGCCTAGTGCTCTTTATATGTTCCTCATTACATATACCGGAGGGACTGAAAAGCAAAATGGAAATAAACAAATAAAATTGAGGCAGCAATCATCAAATTTTTGGTGAGTCTGAAGATTTCCAGGCAGAGGATGGGGCCTAGTCAGAAGAAGGGGATCTTGGAGGAGAAATAGGCTTTCCAAGAGGGGCCACCCCAATGGTAAAAATCAGAAGTGTCCCAAACAGGGACATGGCAACATCTACCCACTGGTGATCTGCCTGGTATGATTTCAAAATCTACCAATAGATGCTGAGGTACTCTTTATCTGAAGATGATAATTTTTAAATGGCTTTGGTTTTAAGGTTGGCTTACCTCATGGGGTCATTTTCACCTAATTAAATCATATTCAGTTCAAAATTATATAGAAACAGCTAAAAAGACCTTAGGGAAAACAGGTTCTTCTGGATGAAAAATCAAATTTAGCCACCAATGAACTCCATTCAATGAAAAATAGAAACAAGACATCAGACCCCCTGGTTACACTGCATGTATGTTAATGTGCCACGAGTATCCAATGCAGTAGTACAAGATGCCCAGTACGTATCAGATGTGAAACCATGTATTAAAAATAAACAGGGGGGGTGCCTGGGTGGCGCAGTGGGTTAAGCGTCCGACTTCAGCCAGGTCACGATCTCGCGGTCCGTGAGTTCGAGCCCCGCGTCAGGCTCTGGGCTGATGGCTCGGAGCCTGGAGACTGTTTCCGATTCTGTGTCTCCCTCTCTCTCTGCCCCTCCCCCGTTCATGCTCTGTCTCTCTCTGTCCCAAAAATAAATAAAAACGTTGAAAAAAATTAAAAATAAACAGGGTTAAATAATAAATGGCAAATGATCAGTATTAATCTTCGAATCTGATTTTTAAAGCATGGCACTACTTGGAAGATCAAATAATGCATGTTAGAAAAACAAAGCAGCTGATTTATATAGCTATCCTTCTTTAGCAGTGTCCAGTGAGTTCAATATGAGGCTTTTACCACGGCCCTCTAAAAAAGAGAAGACATAAAGAAATAAAAAGAAAGGAAAAGAAGGAATTCAAAGAGAGAGACTGGGAAAGGAAACCATACATGGGGATATTTTTGCTCCCAGCTACAGGCAAGTGTCATACTTTCTCCCGATAACCTTGACCTGCTTTTCCAGGCTCAGCAGAAGCAGCTGTGTCACATCGGCTTAGCATCTGCTTATCAATCTAATTGTGCAAACCTGACTCTCGCTTCCAGTGTCCTTAGCATTCAGGATATCACAATGACCAGGTTGACTGAGCAGCCTGCAGAACAGAGGAAACAATCAGTTCTTGGGGGAAGGAGGGCAGGACGAGGGTTTGAGAGATGACCAGAACATCGTTTCCTTATTGTCCAACGATCACAAGTGGAAAGAATATTTGTTGGGCAGCACATGGGGCAGGTTGTTCTAAAGTTGCAAAATTAATGGGTTGTTGAATCTTAAAAAGAAAAAATATCGTACCACCACATACTTCAGTAAATATATAATGGTCTGTCAATCTTTGAGCTCTCAAAGATGTGCTGACAATGTGGCATGATATTCACATCTCCTAAACCAAAAAATGGGGACATAAGAAATAGTATGAGACTGGGTGCCTGCGTGGTTGAGTCAGTTAAGCATCTGACTACTGCTCAGGTCATGATCTCATGGTTCATGGGTTCAAACCCCATGTCAGGCTCTGTGCTGACAGCTCAGAGCCTGGAGCCTGTTTTGGATTCTGTGTTTCCCTCTCTCTCTGCCCCTCCCCTGCTTGTGCTCTGTCTCTGTATCTCAAAAAAATAAAATAAAACATTTAAAAAAAAAGAAATAGTATAAGACAATGAAGCAGAGCTATGGTAATTGAGAGTATGGCTCTCTTGTCAGGCTTCTGAGGTTCAAATTCTGCCTCCATCACTGACCAGTCATGTGGCCTTGGACAAGCTACTGAAAGCTCAAGAGCACCCTTTGGTTCAGGTGAAGATCGGAAGAGATAGTGAACAGAAAGGCACAGAACCATGCCTCTAGTATGCACCCAATAAATATGTAGTCAGAGAAATGTGTGTGTACTTGTAGAAACAAGATAACGTTAGCAGCTAAGATAAGACAATTTTAAATTACCTATCCCCCAAATAAGTCTGCATTGTATGGTTTATATAGCATATACTCAACCACAGTGAAGTGTATAGTGTGCAATCGTCCCTGGTTAGAGGACTTCTTGTGATCTGGACCCTTCTAAATGGCCTAGTCTACAGTATCCTTCACTAGTCACTGAGCGAACAAATAACTATGAAGTCTGGCTCAATCTGTTCTTAGGGTTTAGAAACTGTTCTAGGCACTGGGGACATAGTAGTGAACAAAAGTCATCATCTCTCTTTCACACAGAGCTTACATTCTAGTAGGGGAAACAAAAAAAAATAGAAATACAAATAGAGAGTCAGGAAGTGATAACTACTGTGAAGAGAAATGAAAGGGGATCCTGAGGCACAGAAGAGCAATTACTTTTTTTTTCTTAAGTTTATTTATTTATTTTGAGAGTGAGACAGGATGCACATGCATGTGAGCAAGGGAGGGACAGAGAGAGAGGGAGGGAGAGGGAGAGGGAGAGGGAGAGGGAGAGGGAGAGGGAGAGGGAGGGAGAGAGAGAGAGAGAGAGAGAGAGAGAGAGAGAGAGAATCCCACGCAGGCTCCATGGTGTCAGCAGGGCTGACAATGCAGGGCTCCAACCCACAAACCTGTGAGATCATGAGCTGAGCCAAAATCAAGAGTCAGATGCTTAACCAACTCAGCCACCCAGGCACCTCTGCAATTTCTAAATCATAATTCATGTGGTCAAGTATCTCTAAAGAGGTGATACTTGAGCAGAAATCTCAAGGAAGTGAAAGAGAAAACAATGCACACATCTTGATATAAATCCAAGCAGAAGGATCAGCAATAGCAAAGAAGCCCAGTGTGCCTGGCAACTTGAAAAGCAGGTGAGTAAGTCCAGAGCATAGTAAAGGAGGGAGAGAGGGGAGTAGATGCAACCAGAGAGTTGCTCAGTGGCTCATCATGTTGGTGGTCAGATGCATCATAGGGAGTTTAAAATACCTAAAAATATGCTGAGAAGCTATTAGAAAACTTGTAGCAGTGGAATGCCACAATCTGACTTATGTTTAAAAGGACTCTTCTGGGGGTGCCTGGGTGGTTCAGTCGGTTGAGTGTCTGACTTTGGCTCAGGTCATGATCTCACGGTTCGTGGGTTCGAGCCCCGCATCGGGCTCTGTGCTGACAGCTCAGAGCCTGGAGCCTGCTTCGGATTCTGTGTCTCCCTCTCTCTCTGCCCCCACCCCACTCATGAGTACGCTCCCTCACTCGCTCTCCCCCTCTCTCTCTCTCAAAAATAAACATTAAAAAAAATTTTAAAGGACCCCTCTGGCAGCTGTGTGGACAATAAACTGTAGCAAGTAAGAATGGGATCAAGGGAACCAGTGTGGGGCCTTCTGTAATAAACCAGCTGAGAAGAGTGGCTTACAATAGGACGGCAATGTGAGAAATGGTCAGATTTGGGATATATTTTGAAAGTAGGGCACACACAATCAGCTGATAAATAAATGGTTTAAAAGAAAGATAATCAATATTGACTCCAAGGATTTTAGCAAAAGCCAGCTGGGTGATTGTCACATTGAGAAAGCTTGGAAGAGGCTGGTTTTGAGATGGAGGGGAATTAAGATCTCAGACAAGCTAAGTTTGAAATGCCTATTAAATACCCTGATGGATGTCAAGTAAGAAAGATAAATGAAAGGAGTTCAAGGGAGAGATCAAATCAAGAGATATTTAGGAGTCATTAGCATATAGATGGTATTTAAAACGGAACTGAATAAGATCACCAAGACAGTACAGGTGAAGAAAATGTCGTAGTGTTCAGGGCTGAGTGAAGCAGGATCCAACAAAGACTAAGATTGCTTAGTTAGGATAAAACATACAGTAGAAAGAGGATGAAGTTAGGCATCTAGAGACCCAAACCTTAATCACAGCTATATCACTGGCTACCATTAAGTTCTCTTCATGTCCGGTGCATAATCTATAAAATGGGGAGGATCAACCGTGCCCACACCACCCTTACAATTGATGGGAAGCACAACATGTTTCTTGTCTGAGAAGTCACCAAAGAAACGTTGTGGCACTGCTAGCAGGCCAGGAGAGAAAAGGTGTGAGCCAAAGACATACCACACTCCACTGGGAAGAGGAAAGGCCAATATAAGGCCAGAGTTAAATTCCAATATGTGCTACAGTCCACATCTCCAGCCCCTAACCCCAAATTCCTCCTTCCTATGTCCTAAGTAATGCCAACTGTAAGATACAAACAAATACACTCAGAAAAGCATTAAAATGGTAAGTCAGAGCAGCATCAAAGAAAACAAAAAGTACTGGAGAGACATAGAGAGCAAAGGAAACCAAAAATATTCTTGTCTTCCTTACTTGTTAGAAGTTGAAGAAAGAAAAGAGAATTCAGTCTTGGCTACTTGCCATTTCCATGAGGGAGGCAGCATGCAGGGCCCTTTGAGGGAGATCAAGGCTCAGGATCCTGGTGGGTAAGAGGTTATGCAGTGGAGTCCTTGATTAGTATTTCAACTAGGATTGATTCAAAGGGTTGAATGTGCATGGATTCAATCCTGGGAAGGAAGTTTGATCTGTGTTCCAAATTGGCAGTGAAAGATTAATTTATTTTAGAAATTGTTTCTGAGTGGAGAAAAGGGATGAGACTGTTGAAAAAAGCAAATGATGAAACTACCCAGAATTCTAGCTTCCTTGCATTGTTTCAGGAATAAAACAAGGAGCAAAAGAGAGGATGTGAACTGGCATAAATATGTTTCAATATATGAAAGTGCCATTAAAAAGAAAACATTAATTAGTTAACCTCTTTTCCCTTTGAGCTTCTCATTTAAGAACAGACACAACTTTAGGGACTAGACAAAGAAAGGATATATATATATATATATATATATATATATATATCGATATATTGATATATATATTGATATATATATTGATATATATATTGATATATATATTGATATATAAAAAGTCATTTAATAAAACATTTGGATGCATTAGTTTACATATTTGGGAGGAGAGAGGTGTCTTTAAAATACCCTAAAAAGCACGCACGCGCGCGCACACACACACACACACACACACACACACACACACACAAATACAATTATTTCATATATTTGACATAAATGCTTCATTTTTTAAGAAAAGCATTATATATCAATCTTAAGTCCATTTTGTCCTCAGGCCCAGTCCTAAGCCTCTAGCAATAATCACTGTTGTTCTGTATTTATTTTAAATACAAATGTTATCACACTGTACCTACCATTCTGTAACTGGCTCTTTTTCACTAAACCCTGTTGTTTTTTTGTTTTTTGGGGTTTTTTTTGTAGGTAGGAACATGTTGATATAAGGAATTTATTTCATACCTTACATTCTTTCTCAGTTATTCGTGCACTCTCATACTATTCCATGTAATCTTTTGAGTAAATTGGATAGAATATAACACTCTTCACTTTACAGACGATAGGACAGTACTGAAGACTGCCCAGCTGACAGGCACAGCAACTTCTGTCTCCATGGTTAATGATCCTTCACTATAACAACATTTACAAAACTTCATTATTAGCCGTAAAAGCTTTTTTTTTTTCAGATGTAAACATCACACAGAATCCCAATATCTAAGAGTTCATGTTAGTATCAGAGGCAGAGGTCCTGGGCCATGCCCCTCAGACTCCTCTACATCCAGCAGTGACTCTCCAGGCAGCCCCATGAACCTCTAAGTCTCTGGAGTCCCTGGTCTGGAGCCCATGTGTATACAGCTGCCTTTCTGCAAGCACTGTGCAGTCCAGACAAGGGTGATACACAGACCAAGAAGCCCACAGAGATTTGGTCAATGAGAACACACTTACTGTGATGCCACCTGTGTAAGATGGAGTCATGGACAAAAGGAGCCTGGCAAACCTGGTCCTATATTGGAGGCACAGTGAAAGCACTATTCCCAAGTGAAAGCACTTGGGATTAAAACTCAGCAAAGGAAGGTTTCAAGAAGGTAAGAATCTCATATTGTGGTGGGAAAATAGAGATGCTAGAGATGGACAAGAGGAGCAATGAGCAATCATCAAGGAAAGGGTGGGTCTTGCCAAGGAAGGAAGAGAGACTGAGTCCCTCAAAAAAGGCAGTTCAGTTCTTAGGAGGAAAAAAAAAAGGTATCCAGGGAAGTTAATGGACAAGATAAAAATAAAGACTGGGAAAAATATCTTCAGTATTATCCAAAGTCTTAGGAGGGAAAAAAAATGAGAAGGATGTTTGTTTGTTTTTAAAAATAGAATGACAAGAATCTGAGGAGAAGGAAAAAGGCCTCAAGACTAAATAAATTCTCAAAAATATAGGAATAATACAATGTAAAGGTGGACATGTAAAAATAGTGTGAAGCTCAAGAAGCTTACAAACAGTGTGTAGCACGCTGAATTAAAGAATGATTTAATCTGAATGAAGAAATAAGATTATGGGTCAAACGTAACGCACTGCATACAAATAAATATGGCAGAAATCCCGAAGACAAGGATGATGCTGGAAACTGGTGTGAACTGAATCTCAGGGTTAGAAGGCTCAGGATCAGAAGAAGAAGAAAACAATAAGAAACTTGATAAATGTCAAAAATACAGATCAAACATGCTTTTTAGACATAAGGTAATAACTACTCTATTGAATCAGAAAATAATAGCAAATGTTCACCCAGTTCATATTCTGCTGCTAATCCTAAAGCAGCTATTTAAAACAAGACACTTTTAAGGGGAAAAAAAGTTCTTAAGGAGAACTAAACACACAATAAATTACATACATTTTACTATAGTTTAATTCTATTCAATTGTACTTGTGAATAATACATAAGTGTAAGTACAAATCAAATCCTTCCTCAAGAAAGTATTCGTGAGAAGTTTGCCAGGAGACTTGCTGAGTGTTAAGGTTTGACTTTCAGTCCTGTTCCTTCATGTTCTATACAAGTCTTGTTAACTCCAGGCGTCAACAGGGATATGCTAAAAGTAACAGGCTCTGTAATTTCTCAATGATAAAGGTTTCCTGCTTTTCCTACAGAAGTTTATCAACTGTTTCTACTGCTGTATTTCTATTGTTATAGTGAAAGTTGATACTATACATAAAATATACAAGGCATGCCTCCAATTTCCTTGCTAATTCCCTCGACACTAGACTGCCATAGTTAGAGGAATATTAACTTTCATGACTTGGGGTAGGAAAAATAATACCTTCAAGACTGAGCACAGGCCACTCAAATGCCTTTCCTCTATGCTTGTTTTCTATTTCTTACTCTAAATGCCACTATTACAAAGCGCTTTTTACCCTGGGTCTGAGCCCAGTTTAGCAAACTAAACAGAGATACTAAGAAACTCTTTTTATGATTGTTTTGTGTGGGCTACAAGAGTCTGAAAAAACAATAACTCAGAAAAATGGGTCAATTACAATGGATAAGATTTATTTAAAAGAAAATTTGAGCTTATGCAACAGAAAATGAATAATAGCATTTTTGCTAATCATGCTATGGTCATAACTGATACTACTTTCTCAAAAATCCCTGCATTACTGAATAAATAAAATAAAAATAAACCATATCCTGTTAGAAACAAGAATAATCCAAACAATGGTAAAAAGGATAAAAGAACAAGAAGCCTTACTCTCAAGATATCACAGAGATGATAATATGTTAAAATACGACAGAAAGAAAATGTGCATTGGAAAGACATAAAGATGGGGGAAAAGAATAAGCAAATAAAAGGAAGCATAAATAGAAAAGGGGGATTGAGAAAAATGTATGTAGATGAAGTGAAGTGGATAAGATAGTAAAGAGAAACTACAAGTAGAACAGACAGTAAAAATACAAAAAAAAAAAGATTTTTAAGCTGGAACAAAAAGAAAAACTATTGAGATGATGGTATTCATTATAAAACTACCCCAAGAGCAAGAAAAACAAACGTAGATCAAGAGGACATATGTTGATTAATACTGAGAAACTTAACAAAGGTTGAAGAATAAACATGTTTAATAGTAGATCCTTTAGCTCAAAAATAAATTACAAGGTTGTCAAGCATGTATCCTGGAGTCAAATGACCTCACTGACCTGGAATTGCAGCACTGCAACTGGTAAGGAAGGGACAGACAGGAGAAATAATGAGGTGACAAAATAATAAGAAGAAACAATAACAAAAATTTACTGATTTAGAGATCAGTAAAATAGTAATGTTTTCAACAAAAATTGTAAGTAGTCAGGATGGGGTCACAAAGATGAGTTGTGCTCATCATTTCATGTGTTAGGGATCTTTAGAACATTCAGGTGGAAACATCCTTTCCGCATATTCTCACCACCAAATCTATAAATGCAGCTATATAAGCACCCAATTACTTACTCTGCCTTCCCTCCTGTTATAATGAATTATAATCACTGTATTTATTCTGTGGTTTTCTCTAAGACCACCCTTTCTATAGTATACTAGATCTGATCCTGTTGTACCTACATTGCTCTGGAATTATCAGTTCTTCTCTCTGTTAGATCATCCCCCTCAACAGACAAATGCTGTAACACTTCCTGTCTTTAAAAAGTCTCCCTGTACTTCACAGACTTCCTGTTAATCTCCTCTTTACAACTTGTCTATTCCTCCTCTCCTTCCAATCTGTCTTAACTCGTTCTAATAGGGTTTCTTTTTCTTTCCCACTGCTCTTGTCAATTACACCAATGACTTCCATGTGACCACGTCCAATGGTCATTTCATCATTTCCAATGGTTAGTGCTCATCTTACTTGATTTAACAGCACCATTTGACACACTTGATTACTCCTTGAATCTGGAAATATTTTCTTTTTGTGGCCTCTGTCATCTCCTTTACCAGTTTTCCCCATCTTTACAACCTCTAAACCTTTACAAACCTCTAAGTTTGGAGGCTTAAGTGCTCATGCCTCTGACCTCTTCTTTATCTGTATCTAGATGATCAATTCATTTTCATGGTTTTAAGGATCACATGTGCATTAAGTATCCCCAAATTTGTACATTCATGCTTGACTTATACTGTGCTGAAGACTCATACAGCTAACTTTCTACTCATTAATACCATCTTGTAATAGGTATCTCAAACTTAACTTATAAAAGCCTAAACTTCTCTCTATACCCAATGTTGCCTACCTTACTTCTCCCACTATTAAACATTTGTATCATCCATTGACACCTGTCCTTCAGCAAATCCTATTGGCTTTACCTTCAAAGTATATTTTGAATTTGATGGCTTCTGTCTTTGAAGCCACCACTCCAGTCCAAGACACCATTACATCTCATCTGACTTACTATAGTATCTAACACCCCTCCCTGATTCTAGTTTATTCTCAATAGTCTATTATTCACACAACATCAGTGATATTTTTAAAGAAGTCAAATTATATCATTCATTTGCTCAAACACTCCAATCTCATTCTCCATAAAATTCAATGTCCTTCTTATTGTCCATAAGCCCTACAAAATCTGTCCCCCTGCTTACTCCTTGGTCTTTCCTCCCATCTTTCTTCTTCTAACTCAATCCTTTCCTGCCATACTAGTCTCTTTACTCTTCCTAGAGCCCTCCCAGTCCACTCCTGTTTCAGGGCTTTTGCACCTGCCTCTTCATGCTGCCTGGAATGCTATGCCCAGCACAGCCACATGGCCAATGCCCTCCCTCATTTTCCTCAGTTCTCTGTTCAAGTGTTATCAGAGATAGCTTCCTTCACCACCTTAAAAAGTACAGCACTCCTTTCACTTCCTATGACCTTACCCTACTTTACATTCTTTAAAGCACTTGTCAACATGTAACATTTTTGTTTACTGTCTCTCCCATCTAAGAGTATAAACTCCATGACAGCTAGAATTTTATCTGCTTTATTCATTGCTGTATCTATAGCACCATTATAGGTGGTACTCAGTAAGAATTTGTTGAATCAACCTCATAAAAAGAGAGGAAGGCTGGACATATTGATTTTATCCTTAAATGTGTGAGCTCAGCAAGGGAGAAGAAGTTTACAGAGACGACTGAGGATAGAAACTTAAAACCTCTAAGAGGCTACAAAAAATAGAACTAGAACATAGCAAAGGTATCATGTTTGTCTTCCACGACATACTTCTATGCCAAACTACATACCAAAAACAACATTCTTAGAGAAGATGGCACCTATTAAAATAATTGTGTGGGAGATGAACATAAAGGAAGGGAAACAAAAATAATATAAAAACAGGGAGGGGGACAAAACAGAAGAGACTCATAAATGTGGAGAACAAACTGAGGGTTACTGGAGGGTTTGTGGGAGGGGGGATGGGCTAAATGGGTAAGGGGCACTAAGGAATCTACTCCTGAAATCATTATTGCATCATATGCTAACTTGGATGTAAATTTAAAAATAAAAATAAAAATAAAATCGTAATAATTGTGTGGGGAAGAAGAGTCATGGGAATATCCACTCTTTCTATATACACCATATCCAATTGGAGTTAGCTTACCAAAATTAGGATAGAGAAGGCAGGAGGATAGAGTAAGGCTAGTTACGAAGAAAGCATTTGTAAAAAAAAAAAAAAAGAAAAAGAAAAAGAAAAAAGAAAAAAGCATTTGTGCGATATTACTAAAAAGACAGATTTTAGAAGGAAAAAGATTTATGATCTTGGGCATAATGAATCTCTATAAAAGCAAAAGTTTATTGTCAGAGTGTAAAGAAGAGGTGGCCAGAAGATAAAACATATTTAAAGATAAAAGGAGAGGAAAACAGATGTAGAAAGAATCATGAAAATATAAGAACCGTGAATTCATAAGAAGTTGTGTTGGCTTTGACAGTGAAAGAGGAATAGTAAATATAGATTTATAGTAGGTAAATAAACCTTATTTTTAAAACTGCAGCTCTAATGAGAAGTACTTCAAAACAGTAAGTCATGGGATGCTTGGGTGGTTCAGTTGGTTGAGTGTCTGCCTCTTGATTTCAGCTCAAGTCCTAATCCCTTGGGTCCCCCTTGGGTCATGGGACCAAGCTCCATGGTCAGCATGGAGCCTCCTTAAGATTCTCTTTCTTTCTCTCTCTCTCTGTCTCTCTCTTTCTCTCTCTCCCTCCCTCCCTCTCTCCATCCCTTTCCCTCTGCCCCCTCCCCTACTTGTATGCTTTCTCACTCTCTAAAAATTAAAATTAAAAGAAAAAGAGTAGGTCTCCACAGACATTTGGTATAAAGTATTCGGATTGCCATTTTATACCTCTGATCTTTTTAGTATAAGTTTTCAAATTGTTTATGTTCTTAAGTCCAATGCTATAGCATTATTAAACAAAATTTAATTCCCGCCTCCAAATTTTCTTCAAATGTATTAACTCGCTGTTTACATTCAACATCGAGGATCTCCTGATAATAAAATTTAGGAAAAAAGGCATCACTCATTCAAAGTAACAGTTTCTGATGATTTAAAATAAGACGAATTTGGGGTAGGGGCTAACAAGATTTAGAAGCTAAATTGTTAACCAAACCACTCTCAGCCAATGAGGGTTAGTCATGAAATGCATTAGGAGAGTCTTCTTAGGCAATGAAAACCATGAAACTGGCAAAAATTCATTTTTAAAGAACCATGAGGCAAGCTGGGAGGAAAATCATTTGAACTCTGGCATCAGGAGTGAAGGAAAAAAATTACAGTCAGAGCTGTATTCACCCCATTATTCTCTTCCTAATTCATGTGGCAAGACAGGGCAAGGGCTGGGCCCATTTCATTGTCACCATTACCTAAGCATAGAGCTAGCCATTTAAGGGGAGCATGTGGCTTTTGGGGCTCCTACATGCTGAGTGGAAACAGTGATCAAGCCATACACATGCAGGACTTTCTATAACACACCTACAGGCAAAGAACTAACACTCTCTCATTTGGGTATTTCCTTTTAAACATTTTGCAAAATCCTGGCCATTTCTGCATACATACACAGCAGAACTGAATGAACCAAGTGTTTGGCTCTTTCTTCACTTAGGCATATTATCAGTTTTACATGCACCTGGAAATTCTGGTTTTGCAGGCTGCTCCTGGGATGATCCAATAGATCCATATGTCCATCTGGATGTTGGAATCCTCTGCAGAGACTACTGCATAAATATAATTGAATTCTTCCATACTTCCAAGTGGATAATAAAATTTCACCCACCCCCTTTCCATTTCATTTTTTAATGTTTACTTACTTATTTTGAAAAAGGGATAGAGAGTGAGCGGGGGAGGAACAGAGACAGAGGGAGACAGAATCGTAGCAGGCTCTGTGCTGTCAGTGCAGAGCTGGATGCAGGGCTAGAACCTACAAACCAAACAGTGAGATCATGACCTGAGCCGAAATCAAGTCAGATGCTTAACTGACTGAGCCACCCAGGTGCCCTGTCCATTTCAAATAAACACATTTTTTTAATGGAGTAACTCCAAGTAGAAAGGGTAAGTAAAGAGGAAAAAAAATTAAACTACTTTATTTGATTGTCTACTAAAAAGGCTGAGCTCTTACGAGTTTCAGGGGAAAAAAATGATATGAGTAGTAAACTATGTGTGCATTTTAGTTATCCACACTATTCCTGTTCCTTGATAATGTTTAGTTGGTGATTTTCTGAATAAAATTAAGGATTTAAGAAAAGAAGTTTATTCAAATTAATTTGTGAGAATTCTTGTCCTTTGATCTAGTGAATTGTCCACTCACTGAAATCAAATCTAGCAAACCTCTCTCCAAATGGTCTAACCTCAGAATGGGGGTGAGACTTCATGCCAAGCCTGATATCTGTGTACTGTTTCCACAAAACATCCTGAAAACAGCACAAATTCCCATTAGACCAAGAGAAGACATTCCATAGCCAAAGGATATCCCCTCATGAGAGGAGTTTGGCATCCCTTTCACATTGAAGTACCCCAGAGACCTCAAAACCTCATGGAACATTGCCCAAAGAGCATAAGTGACAAGCAAAATAGCATGGCATTTCTATGACCAAAATAAACATTTTGTGGACGAAAGCCTCGCGTTCCATTCCTCTGATCACACATTGGCAGGACCGTTGTCAGCTGTTTGGAACTGGCTTGACAATTTCCTCTCAAAAGAGGTTCATTTCAAGAGACGTCTTCTGCTTAAGATGCAACGGAATCCCATGTAAGAGGGTAGGTAATACCTATCTGTAGTTTTGTTCCATTTGTCAAGTAGACTTTTCTTTCCCACCCCGTAACAAGTATGAAAACATAAGGGCAGTGGTTTAATGAAACGCTAATCTTTAGAATCGTGTAGAAGGCTTATTAAAAATAAGGATTCCCGAGACCCAGACTTACTTAATCAGAGTCTCTTAGGGACAGATGAGCCTTGGAATCATGTATTTATCCTCTGCCCCAGGTGATGCTGATGATTAGCCAAGGTTGGGGAAGCCCAGTCAAATAGAAAGCATGTGGAACCTCAGTGGAGAGAGGCTTCATCTTTTCCTCTGCAGGTGTGGCCTCCCTCCATCTCTATTCTCTGGCTAGTGAAATGGTGATAAGGCTGACTGCCTCCTTTCGTCTTCATCTCACTGGGATGTTGTATAGGCCAAAGAGACACTGACCTTAATTTCCTGACTGTGGATTGGAGAGGACTGAGGCATGTCCTTCTCACATTTATGCAGGGCTTAGGCGTATGCCTCATTTGCCTGCATACAGTGGCCAGCCTGTGTGCTTCCGCTCTGTTTCTGTGTTTCCAGAGTGGTATAGCCAGGGGCAGAGAGAACAAGGATGAATGAATCTGTCAAATGTGTAGACCAGTTGATGATACCTTCTTGCTGGGCCTCATCACTTTTGACACCCAGCCTCCCTCCTAAGAAAATATTAATTCCTAAGTAATCAGGACTATGGTGTTGTCAACCACCTGGAGTAGTCAGAAATAAGCTTGGTCTCTTCAAGCTTAGAGACAGTCTCTCTTTTTCTGTCTGCATTTTGAAAATGTGATTTGTTATTCCAGAAAGCAAAACTTAGTCAAATGAAAATTAATTATAATAATTTTTTTCAGGAGTCTTCATGGAAGATGAATATGGTATTTTAGGATGAAAGAGATCCCTCATCTCATTCAAATCCAGGTTACACTTTAGAGAGCTCATAGGAGAGTATTTGAATATTCAATGACAATGGGGTGTGGTATTTTAATGTGTACCTGTTTCTACCATAGTTCCTGCCACAGGGCTGGGCACATAGTAAGCACTCAATAAATACAAGTTGTCTAATTGATCCTTACGTCTGTCCACAGGCGTCTTGAGATTTCTTCTAAGGAAGAAATGGACCTTGTTAATAATGCCACTATACTCTGGAAACTGGAGAAGGCTGTTTAAATACAATGAAATCAGATGTCACAAGACCCTTGCATTTTCTTGGGCTCTTGGACAAGACCCAGAGGGCCATACTGCTGCCACGGATATATTCTCTAATGGAGTATTTATACCTCAGAGACTCCAGCCAGCTAGGAGAATATTTATGCGGCAGTAAAAAACTTTAACAGAAAGCTGTTTGGCTCTAATAGTTTCAGGTATTTCTACACATCTCTGCTCACCATGTGTCATGTTGAATTATACTGTGTCCAGAGTGTGACAGCAGCAGCCCATAATGGGACTTACATAAAAGAATGGCCTAAGAGAGGTAAGAGAATGGGGCAGGAGGGTAAAGGAAAGGACTTTATAAAGAAATATTGTTTTGCATTTTGATTTTGCAGTTTGATTTCCAGATTCGGATGAAAATGAAGAATGTAAAGAGAAATTTATGTGGCCTCACCTGCCTTTTCCAGGTGAGATACTCTGAGTCAGAGCTGCAACACTCATGGGTAGCACAGTGTAGTATATCAGAGCACAAATCCCAGCTTCACCAAGTACTAGCCCTGAGATTCTGAAAAGTTACTTGACCTCTGTCTGCCTCAGTTTCCTTATCTGTAAAATAGGGATGATAACAACAGATGATAATAATAGTACTACTTCATGGAAATTAATATAAGAAATGAATTAACATTTTACAGTACTTTGCACAAATGATTCACACATAGTCAATGGTGCAGAAGTGAGATATGTGTGTGTGTATATGTCTGTATGTATATATATATATATATATATATATATATATTCATATATTTATACATTTTTTAAATCAAGCAATCACTGAATACTCAGAATTGAATGCTGCAACAGGGGGTACCAGTCTACAATGTGATTTTGGTAGGTGTCAGTCAAACTACAAATGAATATTCTACAGAGAATAGTTCTTTCTAAGCTTGGCTACAAAGTTCTCTAGAGGGAAAATGGCAAAACCATGCAACTATTAATAATGGATACTTTAGAATATTAATGTGCTGGTCACTATAATGAGCACCTCATAGGGATCCTCTAATTTCAGCCTCACAACAACACTGTGAAATTGGAATAGTATCCTCAATTCACAACTAAGGAACCTGAAGACAAGAGATGTTATGTAATTTGTCCAAGGTCACACAGCTGGTAAATGATAAAGCTGGGATCCAAACCAAGTCTATTTGATTCTAACCTCTGGGCCTTTCATCTGTCCTTATAAATCTTCAGATATATATATGAAAATTAACAGTTGCTATTCTAGTGGAGCTCAAAGACTAGTAGTACTATGTAGTTTAGCTGTTAGCTCCTAGCGCTCCAGGCACAAAGCCATAAGCAACAAACTAAGGAAAAATCCCTCCCCCCCCACTGATAGGCAAACTTTTCTCCCGAGAAGCCAAACCTATGGCATAAGGTATACCTAATACGTTTAAGTGCTCTGTGCCAAGATACTTTAGAACATGTACTGTGCTGGTCACTGTAATTGTCTAATTTACAAGGATTGTCTAATTTCAGCCTCACAACAACACTATGAGGTTGAACAAGTATCTCCAGACCATAACAGATAATAGTAATAATAATAGGTAATATTATTATTGATACTTCCATGTTACATAAGGGGAAACTGAGACACAGAACTGCTTAGAAATTTATCCAAATAGTGGTAGAGCCAGTATTTGAATCCTAGCAGTATGACTCCAAGTCCATACTCTAGAGATACAGCCAAACACCAAAGCCAGCAGTCTGGATTGAAAATACCACAAAAGTCGTAAGTTTAAATAAGCAGAGAAATGGTGAAAAAGAAGGCAGAAAATTCAAGAAGGAAGAATCCTCTGGTAATTCATAAATGGGATATTCAGTTCCTTGTACCTATATTTGTACTTCTGGCTTAGGTGGCAAAGAGGACAATACAAAGCTTTCACAGATACAAGAGAAAAGTCTAAGTTTGTCTTGCTGGAGTTCATAAACTTTGAACTTGTCATTCAACAGGAGTCTGAGAAACAGCCAGGAAAGAATAAAAGCACTATTGCTAGCTGCTATTATGATAATGCTTTCAGACTGATTAAGCACTTAACATTGCACATGATCTCAAGTCAAAACAGAGCTACATTTAAGGAGCTTCTGTTGCAACAGCTTTCTGGGTGAATCTCTCATTTATACTTTGACCTCTGCATACTCCCTCCTCCTTCCTCCCTTCCCTATCCACAGAAAGTCACCTAGATTTCTTAAAATGACTTGCATTTTATCAGATACAAAAGTTTAAATTCCGAGTTTCCAAAATCAGTTAGTAAAGGAACTTTCCTCTTCCACTCAGCTGGCCTCAGAAGCAATCACAATCTTGATCCTCAAAAGAATTTTTTTTTTTCTTTTTGTGAGTCTGAACAAAAGCAGGGGCTGCTTAAGCAGTAACATAAGAGCATTTAGGAAAACAACTCTACTAACTAGAGAACATCTTGTTTACTACTTAACGCTACATGATGAAGACAAACTTCATCCTGGAGTTTGCTGGGTCTACTTTCTCCCCCATTTCCATCTGTTATTTGGCTGTGATACTGACAGCAACTCAGATGGCTAAGTGCTTATGTGGGGCTCCTAGATTAGCGTCCGTCTGTTAGCCCATGAGTTTTGATCAGTCACTCACAATCTCCATTTCTTTCATGCCTACAAAAGAGTTTCATAGGTTAGTCATAGTTACCATGAAAAGCAGGGCTTTACTTTCTCCAAAAAAGGAAGCAAATTATCCTATCTTCCCTCTTCCAGTGGTATCTGGGGATGGGGTGGGGGGGGTGTATGTTCTCCAGCACTATGTCACTATGACCTCTCACAAAAGTACTAAATTAAATTTCTTTTATGTAACAGTTATTAATATTTATTTTAAAATTTTTAGATCTATACAATCTGTAGTTTAGCAGTTAGATGAGACACTCATACACACAGAGAACTGGAAGACTAGTCACCAAAATGTTCACTGTGTGTTCAATGGGTTATTTTTAGATGACAGGTTTATGAGTGGTTTTTTAAAATTCATTTTATATAGCAATATTTTCTAGATTTTCTATAATGGCTACCTATCTCTTATAAATCAAACTAAAAGGCTTTTTAAATTATAAATTAAATACCTAGTCTCTCACATCTATGAAAGGTACAAAATTGAACAGAGAAGTTCAGACATCTCCCTAGGTTAAGTCATGAACCTTGATAAATTAGAAAGCCAGGTCAAAACTAGTCTAGTTTTGGTTGAATCTAACCATTTGCTATTGTTTTCTATGGGTACCTGTATCTTTGAGAAGTTCATCAACATGTGCTGTCCAGTATGGTAGCCACTAGCCACAGGTAGAATTTAACTTTACATTCTATTTAATTAAACATAAGTAAAATTCAAAATTCAGTTCCTCAGTGGCACAAACTATATTTCAAATTCTCAGCAGCCAAATGTGTCTAATGGCTACTAACTGGACAGCACAGAAACAGAAAACCCCTTCTTTGCAAAAAGATGTATTAGACTGCACTGGCCTAGAAGCTCAGCTGCTAACTAAACACAATGTCACCATCATGAGCAAACCCCCAGAGGAAAGACCTCCCACAAATTTATATGAAACAGAGCAGGACTCAACTTCTACCTGTTGTTCCCCCAAGTTGCATCTGGTTCATAGAGAGTGAGTAGGAGTGTCATCGAGGTATCATGTGAATAATACATGACTGGACCAAAGACTCCAATCTGAATAGTCTCTGCACATAGTCCTGAATAGAAAATACAGGAGCCATGGAAGTTCCAGGGGAAGTCCAGGCCTTCAGCCAGTACCAGATTTCAAATGGCTTTCTGAGCAACTTAGCAACTTGTTTTGAGAGAGGTGCACAATGGTGGAAGTCCATCCCTGCCTCATTTAGCAAAATGCAAACACACTGTATACATGAAGAACAGCACACAGTACTGGCAATGTGCATTAGCATGGGACACTTAAACATCTTTAGTCACTGGTACCCCACAGAGATGAGACAAATATAACTCTCTGAGGTTAGAGAAGACCATACTTTGAATTTAGTAAATTAGAGCTCATCTCATAACATGTATCCTTGACTTGTCATTTAGATTTTTGCTACATAAAATGCAACATCAGCATCACCTGGAACTTCTTACAAATGCAGAATCTCATGCCCTACTCCAGACCTACTGAGTCAGAAACTCATTTTAACAAGATCCCCAGGTGATTCATGTGCACAGAGAAGATTGGGAGTCACTGATTTCTCTCCCTCTCATCTCTACTTTCAATTTCTAGATGGTAGAAGAGACTCAGATCTTTCGACCAAATTTTATGCAATACCTTGGAACTGGAAAAGAGCATGCAATTTAATAAACACTTATTGATTAACTGGAAATCTGTGACCTGGCTTTCAAAATAGAGAGGCCAGTGTTGTCAAAATATACAGACATAATGTGAGCTTTTTAGTGTTTCTTTTTGTTTTAAAATGCAAAAAGTAGAGATTATCATATGGTAATACTAATAAGCAAATAATAAACCATGCAAGATTCCTTTGTTCTTTACATTGCTGTCTATAAGGGCAATCATTTTTAAAAGCTTTTATTTGATAGCTTGAATAGAATCATGCCCTAATTATAGTCTTCCTTTTTATTTGCCACTGAGAGGAAATGCACCAGATGAAGCTGTTTGAGACTCTATGGTTTGTTCAGCTGTATTAAATGCTTCTAACTGCTGACTTTTATCGTTCTTAACAAGTCAAGACCAGACTGAATGTCTTTGAGGATAATTGTTTTTATTCATTTCCCTTCTGCATTGCTAAAATGGAGGCAGTATGTAAATTAAGGAAAGAGATGCGGATTCAGAACTGCCCCAGACCTCTGCTGGTTCTCAGAAAGAGGCAAAACCAAATCTCCTCTGTTTAGACTACAGCATGTCTCTGTGATCAGTGGGTGCTCTTGAAAAATGGACAGTTTCTTGGGGCGTCCGGGTGGCTCAGTCGGTTAAGCGTCCGACTTCAGCTCAGGTCATGATCTCGCCGCGATTTGTGAGTTTGAGCCCCAGCCCTCTGTGCTGACAGCTCAGAGCCTGGAAACTGCTTCAGATTCTGTGTTTCCCTCTCTCTCTCTGCCCCTCCCCTGCTCACTCTCTCTCAATAATAAATAAACATTAAAAAAAATTTTTTTAATGGACAGTTTCTTGATTCTTTAAGGTAGTCTTTATGCCATTAAGTTAACCTGACTCATGCATAGGATCCATTCCAAAAAAATCCATGCCGATCTATATCAATGCTCCTGACATTATGTTCTTACCCATGTAGTCAGCAACGCAATGTGTAGGGTTGTATCATACAAGCTACTGGAGGCCGGGGCTCAGACTTTCTGGGTGTCAGTCTCAATTCTACCACTGACATGCTGTGTGACCTTGGGATAAAGAAATAAAGCCATGGTTCTCAAATGAAGGGGATTCTGTACCCCCTATAGGGATGTTTGGCAATGTCTGGAGACATTTTTGACTGTCATGATTTGGGGGTGCTATTGGCATCTAAGACAGAGAGGCCAGGGATGCTACCAAACATGTTATGATGTATAGAATAGCCCCACAACAAACAATTATCCAGCTGAAAATGTCAATAGTACATGGCAGAGAAATGGTGGACCTAAAGAACCAAAATCATTGTCATCCTTCAGCACTGATCTCCTCATACAAAAACCACAGCCTACAAAAACACCAGAGACTTGGAACTATGGAATCCTTAAATCAACAAACAAGGATCCCCATTTCTCCCACTGTTTTAGGTTCTGTGAAAAATACAAAAGTGCGACACTGTCTTTTACTTATTCTCCCAGAAACCAGAAATTGGAATAAACCATCGAGGTCTAATAGGATAATTCCTCGTTGATCCATTCCAGTAATTTTTTGCTGCCTCCCTACATGGTGCCCAGTCTAATTACGGGATGACTCCCTATTCCCCTGGGATGCCACTTTTCATTCTCATTCACTTCCTTGTTCTGAAGGAACAGCAATTTGCCACTGAATGGTTATTAGCCTTTTTCCCTTTAAGAGACTAAGAAGGGAAAAAAGCCCACAGGATAATTTTAAAAGTTGTTGCTCTAGTTTTTCTCCAACTTTAGAAATCTCTGTTGGCTTTTAATTAAGAACTTGCATTTAGACTGTGAGATGAACCAGATTTGAAGGATTGTTTTTTTTTTCCCCTCTTTTAATGAAATGGCACTCATTTCCCTAGGAGGGGTTTTCCCCAGATTCTCATTGTTCTACTAAAGATGATTTACATGGGCATCTGTGGAGGTAACTGAATCTCTGATTGGAGAGGGAGACCAGGCTAGACACACTGTGCCTTCCCTCCGAGAAACTAGGAAATAAATACCCCCAGGACTGAGCTGAAACCCTCACCAACTTCAGTGTGGAATGGCTTGGAGGTGGGGTAAGTCTGAGTCCCAAACAGTGGCAGCAGGGGCTATATGACATAAGTCCCAGAAATATGCCGTGAATGTGACTGAATCAGTCAGTTGTCTTAGACACCTGCAATGCACATTTCACTCCACTCCCTCTCCTTATTCAGCCTTAGAATCATGCATATTCAGAAGGACTCAGTGCTAAAAGAGACCCATACACCCAATTCTTGGGCACCCATGTTCCGAGGTTCCTAAATCCTAATTTTTTTTTTTCTGAGACACGAGGCTAAGCATCAGAGTAAACTGATGATTTTCTTCTTAGAATTTAATAGAAGAAAGTATAGTGTGGACAGGATATTTGCAAATGCTCAAAACATGTCTCCCCAGTTATTTATTAATTACAAAAGGAAAAGAGTGAATAAACCTGACAGACATCATCTTAATCAAGGTCAACATCACCAATAATTAGACATACCAACATTTTATACCATTCCTATAATGAACAGAGAAGAATCCTACATCATTTCTGTGGTATTTGTAACCAAAAATATTTTACCACAGTATGAGTAAATCATCAGACAGACTAAAACTGAGGACATTTTACAAAATAACTAGTCAGTCTTCTTCAAAAGTTTTATGATCATGAAAGACAATACAGAAACCATCACAGGCTGGAAGAGACTAAGGAGACATGACATCTAAACACAACGTGGAATCCTGGACAGGATCCTGGACCAGGAAAGGACATTAGTGGGAAAGTGGTGAAATGCAAAGAAGGTCTGTGTGTAAAAGTGTTGTATCAATGTTAATTTCCTGGTTTTCTTAACTGTTCTACGGTTATATGATTATAATCATAACATTAAAAGAAGTGGCATGAAGGTATACGGGGAATCACTCTACTGTTTTTTGCAGATTTTCTCTAAGTATAAAATTATTTCAAGATAAAAAGTTTTTAATCTATGAAAAACTGCCCTCAAATGATCGTGCAAGAAGTCAGGCAGTGGAAAGACATAAGGTGATGATCAGGCCCTTTTGTAGCCAATCCCTCTCTCACGCTGGCAACCACTCATCTATTTTCTGTTCCTATACTTTTGCCTTTTCTACAATGTTACATAAATGAAATCATACAGTATGGAGCTTTCTGGATCAGACTTCTTTTACTTAGCATATGGTTTTTGAGATTTATAAAGGCTGTTGCATTTATTAGTTGCTCATTCCTTTAAAGTGCTGAATAGTATTCCATTGTACAGATTCATCACAATTTGCTTATCTAATCACTAGCTGATGGACAGTGAAGATGTTTGGGATTACTACAAATGACCCTATCAATATTTGCATACATTACCTTTTTGTGAACTGTGTGTATGTTTTCATTTCTCTTGCCTAAATACCTAACAGTGAGACTGCTAGGTCTTATGACAAGTGTTATGTTTAAATCTATAAAAAACTAATTGTTTGCCAAAGTGGTCATACCATTTGGTGCTCCCAACAGCAAAGTATGAGACTTCCAGTTGCTCCACATCCTTGTCAGCATTTGGAACTCTTGGTCTTTTTAATTTTAGCCATTCTCATAAGGGTATGAAGGTTTCCCAATTTTAATGAGTTTCTATCTGCATTTCCCTGATAACTAATGATGTTGAGCATATTTTTGTATGTTCGTTGATCATTCATAGATCTTCTCTGATGAAGTATCAATATCTTATCAAGGAGTTTATCTTATTATTGAAATTTACTACTGGAAGCCCTGAAAATTTTCACATGTCTCAACTGTGGTATGAAAACAACCATGTCCCTCAAACCTAAAGTTTCTGTGAAAAGGCAAGTGTACAACTGAGATGGAAACCGTTTGGAAAGAGGGTCAATGTCCAGACGTGGCCACCAGCCAAGGCCTTGTAACCACCTTTGATACTGCTTAAGACCCCTAAATCTTGACAAAGAAAGGAGACCCACAAGAATGACTGAATTAGAATTTCTCACCAGTGAAATGAATCAAAATCAAATTGCTTTATAAATAATGGAATGCAACACTTGATATTTTATACATCTATTTTGAAGGGCCTGGAAATAAAATTTTGTCCAAAATATGGACATGATGAATTTACTGAAGCTCTTGGATGGATAGTGAATTACAAATCTGTGAATGGCCCTAAGGGTCAGTAATTCTGAATTCTAATCTTGCTTCTGCTTTAGATATAATACATAGTTTCGAGATCATCCTTCATCCTCAGTTTTTCCATATATAAAAATTAGCTTTCTTAAACTGTGCTGTCTACAAATTTCTTAAAATTTCCTCTATTAAAAATTACCATATCTCAATAAAAACCAAAACACAGAATAAACACTAAATAATAAAAAATACAGTAAAATATAATTAACTCATCCAGATACCATTTACATTGCAACTTCAGCTCTCCAATCACTGTAAGGACCTTGAGCAAGAAGCACTTCATAACATAATCTAATACTCCGTACTTTATTCTTTGGATAGCCAGCCCCTCAGACATCAGTTTTTGCTCATGACCTACATACCATTCCTACATGCTTCCTTCACTTAAGCCCAAAGGAGATTAGCCAACTCCTTTAGCCAAAAGAAGCAGCCAACTAAAGGTAGGGAAAGGAAATCCAGAGATTAAGAGCAAAAATTAGGGTAGTATCAAAAACAGCCAAAGAGAATAATACTAAATACAGATATAAGCACTTTAAATCATGTTGCACTGAGAGCAGAGGTTTGGCATGTATCAGTTCATAATGACTACTTTCCCAGGTTTGGAAATGGAAGGAACCTTGGAATTTACCCAATTAAACTTGCCCATTGACAGTAAACCAAAGCCTATAGAGATAATTGAAGCATTGTTCAATTAAGGTGGCCTCTCTCTTTCCCACCCCCCTCACATACCCATACACCCCCACACACACACATACATACACCCCTACTTAACAACTGAGTTGGAATGAGAACCCCAATCTTACTTCATCACCCAGGTGATTGATTTCGAATGATCAAGATAAAATTTTTTTGAAGTATATTCTATATCATAAGCAAGGGATTTGATATTTTAGAAAAAAAAAGCCTCCAATTTGGTTGAAATTTTAAATACCTGTGTATTTATATCAAGAAAAACATGTTGTTGAACATCTCATTTCCCAATAGAGTTATACAAATTACAAATGACAGTATGTTTTGTATAAGTACATGAGTCTGTATGTTTGTGTATGTGCATGTTAGGAAGCACCAGTTGAATCAAGCTTTCGGAAGCCACTGTGTGCATCTTGACTCAACTGCATATTAGAGATATCTCACAGGTAGCCTGAAATCAGCCATGGTGGGAATATTTACACCACAAAACAAAAACCAACCACCACTACAAACCAAGGCTTTTTTTTTCTTTTTTTTTTGGAAAGCTGGTTGTTAACTATTTACCAACCTACCACTTGATAACCTATACATGTATTCTTTGAAAAAAATGTAGCCTTAATAATTACATGTCAAGGTTTTCAATGTTTGCAGGATAAAAACAGTGTCTCCAATTGTTTACTATTTATACTTTAAGAGTTTTATTTGTTTTTATAGACATTGAAATTGATTTTCTTTCTTTAAATATGAGTAGAAAATAATCAGGCTTCTTTGTATTATTGACACCTTACTATATGGTTAATAAGATGAAAGAGAGAATATATATTAGTCTGTTCAAATTTTCCAAGCAGTACTTTAACATGATGTGAACAGAAGATCAAGGTCTCAATTCTATAGTCTGCTGTGCGATGAGACACAGAGAATATGATAACCATACTTCATATTCTGTGTTCAGTCCTAAATAAAAACAATTCTTAATGTTTCTTTATAAATTTAAGAGGTCTAATGCTGTAAGAACACAGTACAAATACAGTACCACATGACAAGAGTCCAGAAGTTTCAGACCTAACTTCATGAAGTATATATAATATTTACAAGTCCTATATATATTATTGCCAATTACTTTTGCTTTTACAAAATCCTTCTGAAATGAATGTGGTTCTCCCATGATTGACTTCAGTCAGATTTTTCATGGTTAAAAGGGGGCTCTTTTACATAGTGACCAAAAGCATTGCTGGTGTATTATATGTGATAATCAGATAGCTCCCCTAGCTCTCATATACCCACCTTATAAAATGGAATACAAGTCTTACTAAATCTTTATTAAAAGAGACCAAAGGTCATTTAGCATAATACATGTGAGAGTTTTAAAACTGATAATATAAAGTGGTTTCATTTTATATACTGGGACTGTATATACAGGCAGCATTCTTTTCTTTTAAACAACTTTATTAAGATATAATTCACATACTTCATCCATTTAAAGTGTTCGATTCAATGGCTTTTAGTCATTCACAGAGTCAGACACTCATCACCACAATAGATCTTACAACATTTTCATTACCCCCAAAAGAACCCTATACCCCTTAGCTATCACACCCTCCAGACCCCTCAATCCTACTCCCAGATGTAAGCAACCACTAATCTACTCTTTTACTCTATAAACTTGCCTATTCTGGACATTTCATGTAAATGGAATCATACAATGTGTGGTGCACTGTGACTGGCTTCTTTCACTTAGCATAAGATGTGCACAAAGTTCATGTTGTAGCATGTATCAGTGCTACATTTCCTTATATTGCCAGATAGTATTCTATCATATAGATATACCACATTTTATTCATGCATTCATTCATCAGTCAACGGACTTTATGATGTTTCCACTTTTTGGCTACTTTGAGTAATACTGCTACAAACACTCATGTACAAGTTTTTATGTGGACAAATACCTAGAAGCAGAATTGCTGGATCATGTGATAACTACGTTTAACCACTTGAGGAACTCACAGATTTTTTACTAAAACAACTACACCATTTTATATTCCCACTTCAGGCAACATTCATACTCAGCCTAAATACCTAAGAAAATGTATACTATGGAGTCCCACTTAAACACAAACAATCCAGTCAATTAATAGTTTCTTCCCTTTATTCTGCTCATTCATAGGTAAGTTTCTCGTAAGTAAAGATATAATATAGGTAAGTTAGTTACCACTAGTATGACTATTCTATTCTAATGCTTTGTGTTTGCTGATCTTTGAAATGCTCAACATTTTAAAGTAGTTCTTAAATTTCAGTTAAGGAGAATTTTTTGGTGGTAATTAACATAAGGTTACATGTTATTAAGACAAACTCATAAAGAATGGCTATAGCCAGGTTAAGTGACCTCATTTAGTGGATTTCTTCCTCAAAGTCTGTATTTAGAGGACACAAGAAGCTAGTTTCAATTTTTATGGGATCACAGTCAAATCTTCATAACATTAGTCTCTTTGGGATCTATCAGTGAATGAATATGACAAGGTCATACTGTAAAAGATGAACCAACAAACCCAAACTCACATTACACAGAAGAATTCCTTTGATACATGAATATTCTTCACTTCTGTTTTGAAAGAAGTCACACCTGCAGTAATGACTATGTGTTTCAAAGAAGCTGCAGCAGGGGCGCCTGGGTGGCTCAGTCGGTTGAGTGTCTGACTTCGGCTCAGGTCCTGATCTCACAGTCTGTGAGTTTGAGCCCCACATCAGGCTCTGTGCTGACAGCTCAAAGCCTGGAGCCTGCTTCAGATTCAGCGCCTCTCTCTCTCTCTGCCCCTCCCCTGCTCATGCTCTGTCTCTCTCTGCCTCAAAAATAAATTTAAAAATTTTTAAAAATTTCAAAGACGCTGCACCATCTTACACCATCTTGGTAGCCCATTCACTTATTCACCTTCCCCACATGTACTTACTACTAGCAGTAATTAGGCATGCACAAATTTTATGACAGAGTTACAAAAAAATTCTAAAAGAGTTTATAGGAAAAGATAATTGGCTTTTATTTTCCCTTGGAAAAGCCAAGTTTGTCCATTAATATTTGCCTTCTTCAAAGATTTCAGAGCCAAAGCAAACGATTGGCTTAGAGAATAGTAAAGTTGCTAAAGTATTATATCCTCATGGACCCCACAGAACTCTGTTTCCATCTGCCTTAATTTCCCTACTAGACTGAGTACAGCACTTTGTTTTCTCTTCTTATAACATCCCTATAATGACTTGCATCCAATGAGAGTTTCACAAATGTTTTCTAAAGGAAAGAATTAATAAAATTAAGAGGAATATGACAATATCAAACACAAGTCCTTTTTTTTTTATAATCAAGCTGCACAGTGGAAAAACTGTAAATTTTTTTGTTTTTTTTTATTTTTTTTATTTTTAGCTTGAAAGAGGATGCACGCAAGTGGGGATGGAACAGAGGGAGAGTGAAGGAGAGAATTTTAAGCAGGCTCCACACTCAGTGCAGTGCTTGACATGGGGCTCAATTTTACAACAGTGAGATCATGACCCAAAGCAAGAGTCAGACACTTAACTGACTGAGCCACCCAGGCAACCCCCAAAAAACACAAGTTCTTTTTAATCTGCCAAGGACAATACTGCCACCCAAATGGGATGGATCTTTAGTAAAGTGAACTAATCCTGTTGCTGTAGAAACCAACCTCATATCTCTGAAATTACGCCACATTCAGAGAGCAGCACACCAGCCCCACACACCATTGCCACAGCATAGGGCCTAAACTGAAAACAAGCAACATTTGGTGCCAATGATTTGATAGGGAGATGAATTTGAGGGGCATAAATGCAAAATATCCACTTATCATTTATTCAACTTCTTGACACCAAATGTAACACAGTTACATGTCAAAATTTCTGGGAATGTCAGTATCCACGAATGTTTAAAAAAAAAAAAAAGAAAAGAAGAAAACAGTTCTTCCCCATCAGGGAACCTATCTCTTACAAGAGTTGGGTGAAAAGAGGCCATGCGGTACTTTTCAAAAAGTCTTAGCGCTTAAAGTGCCACTTTAAGTAGTAGTTTCTCTCTAACCCAATAAAATATTTGAACAATGCAGAGGAGTAAAGAACCAAACCCAATACCGATCTTCCTAATTAATTTCAGAAGCATTCTTTGTACATGTCTGCAATAATTTTTCAACGCAAGTTTCCTACATTGGTGATTCCTCCACTGATGTTTGTGAATCTGCTACATATATGATAAAACAACTCATAAATACACACCCGTATAATCACTATCATGTGGGCACTAGCCAAGGATATTATCTTTATCTTTATTAGGGAGACAAATTTCCTATTTAAGTAGTAGGTATCTGAAAGGTACTTCCTTCTGAAGTGCCACTTCCAAATTCCCTAAGAAATATAATAGAAATATTAATGATAGGCAGTGGAACAGAGAGAACATAGCTTCTATACTCAAGACTGTATTCAAATCACAGTTCTTTTACAAGTTGTATGGCTTTAATTTTTTTTTTTAATTTTTTTTTCAACGTTTTTTATTTATTTTTGGGACAGAGAGAGACAGAGCATGAACGGGGGAGGGGCAGAGAGAGTGGGAGACACAGAATCGGAAACAGGCTCCAGGCTCCGAGCCATCAGCCCAGAGCCTGACGCGGGGCTCGAACTCCCGGACTGCGAGATCGTGACCTGGCTGAAGTCGGACGCTTAACCGACTGCGCCACCCAGGCGCCCCTGTATGGCTTTAATTTTAAATCTGTCTGAGCCTCAGTTTCCTTACTTGCAAGTGTTATTGAGAAATAAGTGAAATATGCCGAAAAGTACATGACACATAACATATACCAGATTAAGTGCACTCTGTCTTTCCGTACCCTTCTCTGGTTATAACACTAAAGTCCATAGGTTCATAAAAGCAATGCTTGCATTAAGATTATATAAGGGACTGTGGCTGCTCTACAAAATCTTTTAAGTAAACAGAGTTCATTTATCCATGAAGGAGGATGTAAACAGGAAGTAAAATAAAAACTCTAAAGCCCTTCAAACCCTCTACACGTTCCCCAAACACATTCATGTTTTCTAAAGTCTTTTTATAGCAAAAGAAAAAAAAAATCAAATGCCATTCATTCATGCTGCTGCTGTTCTAACTTCACTTTACCACCACTGATTTTCTGTCAATGTTCCACATCTGCAGGATTTGAATTGCCAGCACCATTCCCCGTAAACCTGGGTTTGAAGGCAGATTTCAAGCGGCCCTTTTCTATTTGCAGAGAGTAGACTTTTGGAGAAGTCTAGCCCATTTCACTCAGGAGCAGTCCCAGGACACGAGTTTAACTTGTGGAAGTCTCTGCTTGCCAAACCTTCTTGCAGTCTCTATCTTCTTTCTTCCTTCTCTCCTGCCCTCCCTGTCCCTTTCTCTGGTCCAAGATTAACAGGCAACAGAGTTCTAAGGCCGGTTTTTAATATGTATCATTCTCTTCTTGGCCACAGCCTTACCAAGTATCCCAGCAGGACATTCCCAGCATGCTAATGTTACTGTCATTCTCCAGGAAGATTGCCCATGGTCTTCTGTCCAGAGTTTTGTTCTTTGATTCCTTGGAAACCAGGATACTTGAGAGCACAGGTACCCAACAGCTTCCTCAATCTACTATTCAAAGACTTTATAGAATATTGGATGAAAAGTCCTTTGAGGGGTGGGAGAAGGTGCTAGAAAGAGAGACATCAAGGAAATCCCAGTCTATTAGATTTCAGCACGTATAATTTTCAAGGCAGATATACATGACCATGATGAAAAGTACACTATACATGACATTGAATGGAATCACCAATCCTAACACTGATTGAAGAACCCAGAGAGTGATAATAGTGAGAAGAGAAAAAGTATAAAATTATGCTCTGTTTTGCAAGGTATTAATAATTGCATGTACTTTTAAAATACCTCATTCTTTATGCCTAATCATATTAAGATTAAGGAATAATGTCTAAATCATTAAATGTTTTACATTAAGTCATATTGCTGGTCTAGAATATATTCATCAACCTTTTTTAAAATTTTATTTAATTTTTTAAAATTTTTTAAATTTACTTTTGAGAGAGAGAGAGAGAAAGTGTGAGCGGGGGAGGAGCAGAGAGAGAGGGTGACACAGAATCTGAAGCAGACTCCAGGCTCCCAGCTGTCAGCACAGAGCCCAATGTAGGGCTTGAATTCACAAACCATGAGATCATGACCTAAGCTGAGGTCAGACGCTCAACCCAATAAGCCACCCAGGCACCCCAATTTATGTCAACCTTCTTAAAATCTTGCTCCCGTAGTATGTTCATCTGTCATGTTTGTTGGCTCACAACTCTAAAAAGCACCAAGAAAGATCATATATAACTACATATATGTTTCATGAGTCATTAATAATGCAGATGACTAATACCTTGATTATATAAGTTAATTAATAAAACTCCATATTTATTTGAATTTATCTACTAGAACAATATATTGATTTTTCTCTGCACATATTCTTAAGACATGAAAAATATAAATGAAACAGAATACAAATAAATACAACTGCCTTTAAATGCACTAAATCACAAAAAAATAGATCCAAAATTTGTTGAGCTCTTATTGTAGTTCTATTTTAATATATTCAGTGATACCTACATTTGGCACTGGAATGTTCTTCCATCATGTTTTGCAAACATATAGGAAAAGAAAAATCACCTTGATCACAGATTAAATTATAAACTTGAAGAGACCATATACAGAGTTACAAGTACTCTACTGATAATTTCTTACCTAAAACTATCAGCTTTTTCATCACTCTACCTCCTTCTTGTAAATCAATTTCTTAAATGACCATATACAGAAAAAATAAGGTTCTTTTTGCAAGGGGGCTGGGAAGTGGGGTTGGGGGATGTTATTCTTTAAGCAAAGGGGAAAAAAGGTAAAGAAACCCAAAAAATCTTGCTTTTATTACTATTATACATAAAATAAAGCAAAGGGGATATTTTAGTCCTGAATTATCCATTAATTGGCCACGTTGCTTTATTCGTCTTTCTTTCTTTACCTTGGTATGTATGTCTTTCTCTGCCTGCCTCTTCCATCCTGCATTAATTCCCCAGCATCTCATACATATGGCTGTGTAAGTCAGAGCCTTCATTTCCAATACTTTCCCAACCAGAGGACATGTTTCATTTTTTAACTGGAGCATAGCTAATGATGCAGATGAAATCTGGGCCTAGTAACATTTGATCTGGCCTCAGACAAGAGGAGCAAGGTGGCATCAGCCTCCTCTGATATAGTCTGTAGCCAAGGAGCCGCACCAGTATACAAGTGACATGCATATCACATGTATCAAAGTGGAAGCTCAATCTGTACAGCAATAAGACTCTCTCACATCCCAGCATGGGTGCTGGCCCTGAGCTGCAGTTCCAGTAATTGACATAGTTGCCCAATGCTACAAAACAAACTCAGAAACTATTCTCATTAGACATCCCCCTGCTTTGCGACTCTGTTATTGTAAAACCCAAACACTGAGCCCCATACCAGCGTGGCTCTGTTTTTAATTAGTTCTGATGGCATTGGGCTGTAAGCCAAAGAAAAAATGAACTTCCTGTGACTGAGGCTTGCTGCTCAGTATGTTGCTTCCTTCTTAAAGAGATTGTTTTCACAACATTTTATGAAAAGGACTACTGACAGAAATAATATAAGTTTTTACTGCTTTTGATATTTTTTTTTAAGGCTTATAAAAAGCAGCCAAAAGTCAGAGAATTTGTAAAGTTACAATGCTATTATTTGGTCTTTTGTGTGACCCAGTTGACTTGTCTTTTGATTAAAGACATCCTACCCGATTAATTTTTTTTAATGGAGAAAACACAGGCTTCTGTTAAAATTTTAAGACCATGAATGTTTTAGTGTTTCCACTAAATTAATTCGGTGATATATTTTTTACTGCCTGGGTCATTGCTGGCATGGTGTTAGAATTGAGATGCTGGTAAGGTCACCTTCTGACTACAAGGAAATAAAGGACTGACAGAAACTCTGGACAGATAAAGAACAATTTGGATAAATGCTAGACTCATACAAAATGAACCTCTACTGGCCACTGATTTTTGGTTCTCTAGAATCTTTTAAAAATCCTTCCTATATAGAGAATTTCTTAACTTAGGAATCTCCTCCCAAGCTACAAGCTAGGCATTTGTCTCCCAGATTCCTTTGTAATTTGTCATGACATATGACTTAGGCTCTGCCAATTAGACACACCCACAGACAACTTCAAGAAAGTGAAATGAGGTGTAGGAGATACCATGTGGAACTCATTCTACCAAGAGAAGCACAGAGATTCATCCGGCATTCGGAGCAGCAGTGGTCCAGGTCCCAGCTGTGGCACCCTACATCACTATCAGCAGCACCCTGTGCAAAGCTATGTGCAGAGGCAGAAGTCATGGGGCCTCTACTAAATCAGTGCAGCAGTGAGACTGGGTATGCTTTTGGGATTCATAGACGACAAGTTTGACTCCCTGGCCCTTCCTGGAGCTGGCCAATTTTCTTTAACAAATTGCTTCTCTACTTCCATTAGCCGGAGTCAATTTTGTTGTTGACAAACAGGAACTCTGATACGACCACTTAGACTTTGTGCTATGCTTCCAGTAGAAAGGTAACAAGATGGTATTGAGTAGTGGTTAAGAAACAATCTTTGGAGTTAGTAGGACATGGCTGGGCATGCTAGTTCTGCCACTTAATAACTGTATGAATTTGGGACAATTACTTAACGTCTCTGAGCATTTCTTCATCTGAAAAATGAGGATTATTATCCATAACTCATGAGGTTCTTGGGATAATTTAGTAAAATATGGCTGCAATTAATATTATTATCACTAACAGAGGCATTTATAAAACTTTTTCAAGGCCTTTTTAGTATGATTGTAAATTTTATTTTAAATAAGTAAGGCATTCACTTTCCTTGGGTTCAGGCTTAGAGAGTCACTGGATTAGAGTTGGAAAACATCCAAGAAAGATTATGTCAGTCCTTCTCATGCCGCTAAAAGGGTAATTATCTATAGTTTTTTGTAAAAGACCAGAGAAAAGATGCCACTGATTATTTTTCATCCAATGCTTACTCATACATATAAGTCTTCTTTGACCAAAACCAAATAATTCCTACAATATTTATGCACCCTTTCCTTTTGAATTTATCTAATAGCTTGACAAAGTTCTATACAACCTTCAGAGCCCACTGACAATATCACCTCCTCTCTAAAGCTTTTTCCAGTTACCCTTGATCAGATAAGAGCTCACCTTCCTTGAACAAGGATACCATGGTCCCTAGTGGCAGTTAATATATTCTTGCTTATGTGAAGGTTAGTTGTATGAATGACTTAATTTCCCTCACCGGTATCAACCAAGCTCCTTATGATGAGGATTCATCTCTGCATCTTCAGCAGCCCCAAACAAAGTGCTCTGTACATGCAATCCCTGTATAACATATTGTGATCTATATACTACTATAGTATTTGCTCTTAACTGTGTAACTATATTAGAAGCTCCCTGAAGACACAGATATTGCTTTTCCTTCCATCCTCCTTGGTGCCTATAACATATTTGTTGAATTAAAAACATTAAACTAAAATGTTCTACATATTTTCTTCTTTTATTATTAGCTTCTTTTCTCCTTTCAATCAGTTCCTCTTTGATCCTTTGAGAATCTATAAGTCTTCAGCATTTATATCACCCCAGCAAGTCTTTATGAAAGTAAATTCTTTCTTTGTCGCCACTGCTGGCCACCCTTATTATTGCTTCTACATAATCTTTGCAAACTGGTCATAAAATATTTTCATTATAGCTTATGGTTGAGACCAACTATTACTGTTTCCTCTCCCTAATGCCTACGTCTGGGCAGCTGTTGTGTAAAATGTGCTACACATTGCTGTAATTCCTCCAACCTACTAAGAGAATTCATATTAATCTATTTTCTATAATATTTCTAGTCCAAAGCCTTTCCTAGTTTTTAAACCTCTAAACTAGAAAGTGGGGGTGAAATATCTGCTTTTTTCTTGTTCTGCCATCAGTGACATTTTCTCCTCTTGCACTGTCATTTAATCTCCTTAGAGATCCTTACTAGAACAGTCTCAGACTTTTCTTCTCAAGTCTCCACAAACATATTTTTTTGATGTCCACCAGGACCTCACCAAAATGGTATATGTTTTTTTTTTCAAAAAGTTCTAATATGAAGCCACCTCTCTTCCTTCCTATATAAGAGTTATCCTCCTTTATAACACTTCACAACAGAAACCACCACGTATCCTATTTCCTCAATGAGCTCTATTTCTGTAATCCAATGCAGGTTGGGCTCCTAAAGATGTTTGAACACTTACACAATTACCTCCAAGACAGCACACACGTCTAAGTTAGGAGGGCAATAAATGGCAATGGGCAGCTCAAAACTCTTCCCCCTTCCATCCATCTTTGCCCAAAAATTGGGTCCATAAGTGAATTCATCTGTCACTGGAAACTTCATCTTATTTTTCCCTTTGAAATGATCCCTCCTTGGATTACTTCCTTGTAATGTGGTTGGTATAGAAAATTTTAAGTCTGCTAATTGATGTGAACACACATTCAGTGTCCCAACCATGCCTTTTCTTATATGGAGACTTCATGCTGTGTCTTATTGCCACCCAACACCCACTAAAATGTTTTCTATTAAACAAGTGATATTAATGTTTTTCAGATCACAGATCCCTTTGAGAATTTGGTAAGAGTTAGAATGCTCTCCTCAGAAAAACATATATGTGAACATACACATAAATGCATGCATACAATATCAAGGGATAAAGAGAACCACTGAAGCCTTAGTACAAATCCCCTAGATGGTAGTGCCAGTTAAAAAACCCCTGCTGGAGTAGAAAAGGGATTTTTTTTAATAAAAGCACATTAAATTATCCACAACCCTTGAGGTAATCTAAGAGGCCACCATGAATCATATCAAAATGATAATGGAAACACAAGAGAGAAAATTCACTTTGGGTAATGAGCAATCCTGAGAAAGAGAAGCTGTATCTTTGTTACTATTTAGAATGTCAAAATGTCACCTGTCTGCTTCATGTAATATTGTCACAAGGACAAGTACTTGATGAGTAAATTTAGTAAATATTTCATTTAGGAGTTCTAATTTAATTTAGACTGATATAAGGCAAGCAGGACTCTACCTATTTACCTATTTATCCATCCACCCACTTATCTATCTATCTATATAACCTTATCACCATAAATTTAATCTATTGCCCTAAAAATTACTCTTGATATGAGATTATCATTTAAAATTTTCTGACATATTTAGTGCTTCAAGTTGAAAAATAATAAATAATAGATAACATCACGATAAAGCAAAAAAGGATAGTAGAGAAATCTTTAAAAATGAAAACCTTCTTAAACATTTTATGCTGGAAAATTCACAAGCAGCTGTTCTTACTCAGCTGCTAAGTCTCGTGTCTTTTGAAGACAAGGTAAAACACTACGTACTAAACCATAAAGATGGGGAGTACGCATACCTAGGCTTTATTCTTCCTCACAAAAGAACTTGCTATCCACTTGCTATATCTGTCTTCATATAAATATGTCAGTACAGCCTGTATAAAGATACTTGTATATGGAATAATTTTATGGATATTAGAAATTTTATTTATAAATTTCCCTGGGCAATCCTTCACAAGAATTACCACATTATTCCAACTGGGTTAAGAGAAATATATATCAACTAAGTCCACAAAAACAATAATCAAACCCTCTCTGACCTATACCCTCCCCCCATCACTCCTCAGACCTCATCTCCTATTTGTCTCTCCCTATGTGCATCGCATGCCCTGCTGTACCTTCAACATGCTAGACACACTCCTAGAATCCAGGCCTATTCATTTGTTGTTCCCTCTACCAGAAATACTCTTTATTCCCTTACTTCCTCCAGGCCTTTGCTCAAATGTCACCTTCTCCACAAGGCCTTCTATGCTTTATTTTTCTCAATACAATCCACCTATTAACTAACATACCATATCTCACACTGTCACTTTTAGTTGTGCATTTTGTTTATAATCTGTCCCACCCTGATTCCCTTAGAATGTAAGCTCTATCAAAGCATATATTTTTCCCTTTTTCCCTGCTCTATACTCAGAAAGTCTCTGACCCATAACTGATGCTCAGTAAATACCCCCATATTATGGTATCTCATACCAATAGTGTCTTGCACTCAATGCTTGATATAGATGGAAACTAAGATTTTTCTCCCAGTCTGAAATAATATTCTCGAATGTATATAGACACATATATCCTTATTGTAAACAGCTGAAATACAGCAAGGACTCAACAAATGTTTGGAACTAAATAAAAGTCAGCAAGGCAGGCAGACACAATGGCTGAGCCACTTCTCTAACATACTGATTTTCACACAAAGCCACTTCTCTAACATACTGATTTTCAAAACCATGAAAAGTTAAAGTATAAAATTTAGGTTAGTAGAGTAACTGAAATCGCTGATAAATCTCACTCCTGTTCCTATGGGAATAAACTAGATCAGAGTGCACTCAAGGGTCCGATACCCAACAGTGGTACGAGGGCTGTGCCAATGCCCATGCTCAGTCAACACTCCTCTAGCCACAAGAGTTATCAAACTGAATGGACAAGGAAGATGTGCTATACATGCATACAATAGAATATTACTCAGCCATCGAAAAGAATGAAATCTTGGCCATTTGCAGCAACATGGATGGAGCTGGAACGTATTATGCTAAGAGAAATCAGTCCGAAAAAGACAGATACCATATGATTCCACTCATACGTGGAATTTAAGAAACTAAACAGATGAACACAGAGGAAAGGGGGAAAAAGAGAGGGGGAAACAAACCACAAAAGACTCAATGATAGAGAACAAACTGAGGGTTGATGGAGAGAGGTAGGTGGGAGATGGGCTATATGGGTGATGCGTATTAAGGAGGCACTAGTAGTTGGGTTGCCTGAACCACTCAGTCAGTTGGGCTGCAGACTCTTGATTTCAGCTCAGGTCATGATCTCATGGTATGTAAGATCAAGCCCCACATAGGGCTCCATGCTGACAGTGCATGGAGACTGCTTCTGATTCTCTCTCTCCCTCTTTCTGCCCCTCCCCTGCTTGTGCTTACTCTCTCTCAAAATAAATAAATAAATGTAAAAAATTATTTAAAAAGAAAAAAAGGAGGACACTTATTGTGATGAGCACTGGGTGTTGTATGTAAGCGATGAATCACTGAATTCTACTCCTGAAACCAATATTGCACTCTATGTTAACTAAAATTTAAATAAATTAAAATTTTAAAAAATAACAGTTATCAAACACTGAAGGAGTCTCACAAAGTCCCTTTGCCTAGCTCAGCAGCTCAAACAGAAGACACAAGTAGGGGAAGGATCTCCCAAAGAGAAAACTCTGTCAAGGAGTAGAAGGGGCTCAAAACCACAAATCTGGCCCATGTAACTCTGCAGTAGAGTAGATAAAACCTTATGTTGAGATACAAGTATATAAAGATCTAAAGTTTCCAAAGCATTGCAGCCCCAGGGGACTAAAAAAAAAATGAATCATATTTGGCCTGCTGGTGAAAGTTGTGACTATCGTAGCACTTGCCTCTGTCTCTGACAAACTCTCAAATATATGCAACAGCAGCAACAGCAGAATTAGAGCAAACAATTTAGCAATTAAAGCACCTATTTATCTAAAGCAGGCCAAAGGACACTTGACAAAAAATGCAAGAATATCTGCCTATGGTGCCATGATCACAACTCAGATTCATAAGGTAGGATACTAGGAATGGGCCTCAGTATGTCATTGACCAGCACAATCTCAGAACCCAAAGGATATTTGGTAACTCATCCCTTTGAAAGAACCCAAGCACCCAGGCTGCCTGGACTTGATGAAGTTGAACTAACGCAGCCACAGCACAGCCAATTTGGGCACTTTGGCTGTCAAAGCACTGTGGTCTCCACTGATCATAAAAATCCAGTGATGGTGGCTAGTCAGCATTAGTCACTAAACCATGACAGCCCTTCAACCTGTCTAGATTGCATAGAAAAGATCATGAATGGACACCACGGCTATCTACATGCAGTCATTTTCACAAGAAGTGTGACACATAGTCCATGAGACAAAACATCATATTTTTATGTAGTTTTGTTACAGGAGGATGTGATCCCTAGTCTAGGGCCCTTGAAGCAACTTTGTCTTTGTTCCACATTATGTTTTCCAGATTCATGCCAACTATTCAGTAGGTTGACATCCAAGTCAATTACCATCTCTGATTCTGATTAAATAGATCCAATGCACTAATTAGGGCCTCTTACCATAGCCCTTGCCAAGCTTGCTGAGTTCTCTTGTCAATATTCTCCTTTACCTTTCATGGCTCCTTCCTAATTGGGCATCACTTAGATTTAGTAATGATGCTTCATATTATGGTGGCAATCTTTTCCCAAGTAACATAAGTGGAAATATTCAAATAGAAGAAAAAATTTCTTGAAAAAAAGAACACATGCGTGTTGAAACCCAAGGGTACATCTGCTTTTTACAATCCCAGATCCAGTTGGCCAGATGAAGTTCATAAAAATCAAGTAGTAGTCTCCCTTAATAATATATTTTCTTCATAAGAAAACTCAGGTGAGATGTACTACTATAGTTTTTTCAGCAAATGCATGCTGCCATTCGTAGACACAGCTAAAGTTAGACATTATGTCTATTCCAGTGAGTTCAGATAAATCATAATAATAAGCAAAGTTAGTGTGCTAAAAGACATTAACAGTCAGTATTTCATTTCCATCAGGGGGTAAAAACTGTTCTATTTTTACTTCTAATAGATAGAAAGTATACCAAATCTGGGAAATAATATTTTTAAATGGTAATGATAATAGTAAGCATGACACCTAAATAATTATTCTCAAATAAAATGAGGGGAGATATAAAGTGCCCTCTTCTTCATTTTTTCCTAGAACAAAAATTCATAAATATCATGTAGCTATTAAAATAAACACAAGTGAGGGGCGTCCGGGTGGCTCAGTCGGTTAAGCATCCAACTTCAGCTCAGGCCATGATCTCACCATCCATGAGTTCAGGGCCTTGCGTCAGGCTCTGTGCTGACAGCTCAGAGCCTGGGTCCTGCTTTGGATTCTGTGTCTCCCTCTCTCTCTCTCTCTGCACCTCCCCCACTCACACTCTATCTCTCTCTCTCAAAAATAAAATTATAAAAACATTTAAAAATTTTAAAATAAATATAGGTGAAGCCTCAAGACAATGGTTAGGCTACTTCTCTGATCTATTAGGACACCAAACCAACTTTGTTCCTAATGATTATACTTGGCTAAATGTGGGCCTTTGTTTCCATTTCAACTCAAAAGGAATTTTTTCGTTTACATGTGTGAGAAAAAAAAGAGCATACCATGAATTAAATAGAACTTCTCATCAACATATGTATATACCAACCTCAAGTAAAACTGATATCCATACCACTTACTATCACTTCAGGATCCGACCATTAGTCATATAAACCTAAGTTCAGGAACATTCACTTAAGGGCTAAAAGCAAATCAATCTTGCTCTTGAGTTAAATGAAAGATTAAGGATAATGTTCTCTTTTTTATGTGGAAGAAATCACTATCTTGATTCATGCAATAAGAATTTGGTGTTTGTTTTTTAGTAGGCTGACTGAAAGAAGGATTTGTTGGGGAGGCAAGGGGAACTGCTTGCTTGTTCAATTGCGTTCTGTAATTATCCAGAAAATCTTACTGGAAATCCAGGTGGACTCCTAATGGTTCCATATTCACTTGTCATTTTAGCATGGATATCACATGCTTTATTCATGTATATATCCCATACAGGGCAATTAAGCATGAAGATGGCTGGACAGATTCTACACAGACCAGAGTATATAGAAGTTAATTGAAAACCCTGCACTATGTGGTAAGAATGAAACAAAGTCAGTAAGGAGCCTGAAAGAATTGACTATGGCTCTGCCATCCAAATTCTCTACATATTTGCCTGACTTGGGGGGGGGGGGAACTAAAAGATTTGTGGAGACCAAGTGGTTTGAACTGCAGTGCTAAATGATAAAGTAAAACAGGAATCCTTAAAGATAGGGAAGCAATATAAAAATACAAAAAAGTGAAATTAATAAAGAAAAAGGTAGAATTTTATCGTAATTATCTGCATAATAAACTCACACTTTAATTCCTGTGTACACACCTGGCTTTAGGCTAGGTTCAAATGATTTCTTTAAAAATATGAGTGTGGCCATGCTGATTCGTACTTAGGGGCTATCGTAATGAGCAATTTGCTGGGTCAGATATTGCTGGATCAAATATTGAGGTACACTGTGAGCTTACTTACCATAGTGGGGACAGAGAGAAACCCAAAAGCATAGGACATGGTCCCATCCTTTAAGTATGCAAAAACTAGCCAGAGGCCAGCAGCAAAGAGAGGCAGTATCACATGATGATTAAACACTCAGAAGGAAAAACAAAACAAAACAAAAACACACTCATGCCTTAGGACCAAACTACTGGTGTTTCAATTCCAACTCTACCATTTAACCTCTGATGCCATGGATTGGTACCCATCTAAAAACTGGGCACAATAATAGTACCTACCTCTTAGGATTTTTGCATGGATTAAAAGACTGAATGAAAGGTGCACAGTCTATATTCAGTGAATGAATGAACAAGTTAATAAAATTTTCCACACAGGTTTCGAAGGGCCTAACTTCTAGTTTAGTTCCAAAACTACTTCTTTGCATGAGCTTGGACCAGTTACAAACTCATGGGCTTCAAGTTCTCCTACTTAAAAGTAAGGGGTTAGGTTAAATTATCTTCTAACACATTATTATAGCTTTGGCTATAATTCTGTAATTACACATTCTTCAATGAATAGAGAAAAGGGGTATCTGTGATAGCCAGACACACAGAAGATTTTGTTAAGGAAGTAAAGGTGATCTACCTAGGAAATAGGGAAGAAATAAATAGGGAAGAGTAGAAAACAAACACATGAGAAGACAATGAGAAGGAAAAGAGCGGAGAAATTAAACTAAAAAGAGGAAGTTCTGACTTACTTGGAGGCTTCACCCAAGGGAGTATGAAGAAGTAGGTTTTTACATGAAAGATGAAGCCTATGTGTATAAAGACTTGAAAGAAAGGCAAAAGAGTTCCCTTGTAAAGCCAGTAAGAACTAAGATCTCCTAAACATTTTTTGAGAAAGGGAATGACAATGTGAAAGCAGTGATCAAGGAAGATTAATTTGATAAAGTTATGCAAGATGAATTACAGGAAATGAAGATAATAAATTCAATTATTCTTTCTAAAATTGACTATTAATACTGTTCAAAACTAAATGCCATGAATGTTATGGCCACTTCAGAACTAGTTTCATTAGTCTATAGCTATACCTCAAATTTTAGCCATATGTACTATTTTTCCCTATGTCACATTACTCAGTAAAGAATTCACAAAATTTTGTGGCATTTAAAAATTAAATACATCTAGGGGCGCCTGGGTGGCTCAGTCGGTTAAGCGTCCGACTTCAGCTCAGGTCACGATCTCACGGTCCGTGAGTTCGAGCCCCGCGTCGGGCTCTGGGCTGATGGCTCAGAGCCTGGAGCCTGCTTCCGATTCTGTGTCTCCCTCTCTCTCTGCCCCTCTCTCGTTCATGCTCTGTCTCTGTCTCAAAAATAAATAAACGTTAAAAAAAATTAAATACATCTATATACATATTTAGTTCAAGCACCATTATGGCAGATGTAAATAAAGCATTAAAATACTATCATTCTATCTACATGTCTCTTCCCAAAGACAAATGTAGTATGGATTAGCAAAATCTTACAAATTAAAAGAACGTGAGATTTCTGGAAAACATCAGTTTTCCTACTACAAGATATCCTAGCATGTGTAATGAAAAAATTCTGCAACACTTGCCAACTGTCACTTAACGTAAAAGAATAGAAAAGCAGACATTAGAGATCAAGAACCACACTGTTCTTTGAGCCTCACTTGTGTTTCTCTCCTCTTCACATTAACAGAATAAGATTGAGCAATTCCTCAAGAAAGTTAGATAAATCTTAGCAGTAAAATCAGATGACTTATTTGCCCCTGGACTCTTAGAAGAAAAAGAAGTTTGGGCAGTTTTCAGCAATGTGGTTACCCTCCAACCTTCATATTGAGATCCTGTGAGATCCTGTGAGAACAGGATGAATAAATTTGGAGCCACAGAACTTAATTTAATACAATTCAATAAACATTTTTTATCACCATCATAAGCAAAGGAGACTGAGAAGACAAAGGAAAGAAATGTATGTTAAATATTAAATATATATTATATATATCCAACACCATATGGACACAACTTAAGTGTTATCTCATTTATTTCATTTCTTTCTATTAAGAGATCTCTGATACTTTCCCAGTTGTACTGATTAAAAAAAAATACCTAAGTTCAAAGAACTAAAGAAACACATCTAAGGTCTCACAACAACTAAGTGATTGAGCCAAAATTTTAAAACAATTGTGCCTAGACTCCCATTTTCAGCCTCCATGGAATAACAGGGATCAGATTCACTCTCCTTCCTGAAACAATCAAAATACATTGAATAAGGTTTTCAAAATATTTGAAAACAAGGTTTACAAAACATTCAGCATCAAGCAGTGATGAATAGTGATCCCTGAGGAACAGAAAACAAAGTAAACCCTACAATCTGCCCCCCAGCTTACTGAATTGAGCGTTTCCAGACTACAGCATAGGAAGGTAGAAACCAGAGCTGAGACCCTGGGGAAACTAAGACAACTAGAGTTCACAGGACATAGTCTCAAAGAGGAGAACACTGCACAGAGAAAACTTGATAATATATAGAGGATCCCCTTCAATATTCAGCTGAATACTGATAAGCACATGCATGGGAGGAAACTACAGGAATAGTACCACAGGAATGAGTAAGAGGTACAAGTGCCCAACACTTGCACAGAGCCAGGTATAGTTCCTAGTAAATCTCAAGATTCAAGGGGCATTACCATGTACAAACCCACTCTTATGTGGCCAACATATGACACAGAAGGCAAGAATATACAACGAAATAAAAAAGTCTTCAATAAATGGCATTGGCAAAAACTGGACAGTTACATGCAAAAAAATGATACACGATACATAAAAATAAACTGAAAATGGATTGAAGACCTAAATGTGAGACATGAAACCACAAAATTCCTAACAGAAAACATAGGCAGTAACCGTTAGCAACATATTTATGGATATGTCTCCTCAGGCAAAGGAAACAAAAGCAAAGATAAACTACTGGGACTATATCAAAATAAAAAGCTTTTGCATAACAAAGGAAATTTTCAATGAAACAAAAAGTCAATCTACCAAATGGAAAAAAATATTTGCAAATGATGTCTTATAATGAGTTAATATCCAAAATATTTAAAGAATTGATACAACTCAACACCAAAAAAGCCAAATAATCCAATTAAAAGTGGGCAGAGAACTTAAATAGACATTTTTCCAAAGAACATGCAGATGGTCAACAGAAACATGAAAAGATGTTCAACATCACTATCAGGGAAATGCAAATCAAAACCACAATGAGATGTCACCACATACCAGTCAGAATGGCTAGTAGTAAAAAGACAAGAAATAACAAGTGTTGGCAAGGATGTGAAGGAAAGGCAATCCTTGTACACTGTTGGTAGGAGTGTAAATTGGTGCAGCCACTGTGGAAAATAATAAGAAATTCCCTCAAAAAATTAAAAATAGAAATACCACATGATCCAATAATTACAATACTGAGCATTTACCCACAGAAAACAAAAACACTAATTCAAAAAGATGTATGCACTCCTATGTTTACTGCAGTATTATTTACAATAGCCAAGATATGGAAACAACCCAAGTGTCCATTGATAGATCAATGGATAAAGAAGAAGTGGTATATAAATGCAATGGAATGTTATTCAGCCATTAAAAAAAAAGGCTGTTGCCATTTGTAACAACATGGATAGACCTACAGAATATTGTGCTATGTAAAATAAAAGAGACAAAGACAAATATCATAGGATTTTGCTTATATATGGAATATAAAAAAAATGAACACACAAAAATACACTCATAAATACAAAGAACTGTGCTTGCCAGAGGGGAGGGGATTGGAGGGGATGGACAAACTAGATGAAGGGGATTAAGAGGTATAAACTTCCAGTTATGAAATAAATAAGTCATTGGAATAAAATGTACAGCATGTGAAACAAAGTCAATAATATTGTAATATAAATAAAACCCAAAAACAATAGAAAGAAGGAGATAATAAAGATTAGGGAAGAAATAAACAAAATAGAAACTAAAACACAATAGAGCAGATCAATGAAACCAGGAGATGGTTCTTTGAAAAGATGAACAAAATCAATAAGCCTTTAGCCAGACTCATCGAAAAAGAGACAGAGAGCACTGGTATCAAATAAATCAAATCAGAAATGAAAGGGGAGAAATAACAACTGACACCACAAAAATATGAAAAATTGTAAAAGAATATTATGAAAAATTGTGTGGCAACAAATTGGACAACCTATAAGAAATGGATAAATTCCTAGAAACATATAACCTCCCAAAATTGTATCAGAAAAAAAAAAAACAGAAAATTTGAACAGACTGATTACCAGAAATAAAATTGAATCAGTAATCAAAAAATGCCCAGCAAACAAAAGTCCAGGGCCGGACAGCTTCACAGGTGAATTCTACCAAACATTTAAAGAAGAGTTAATACCTAGTCTTCTCAAACTATTCCAAAAAATAGAAGAGGAAGGAAAGCTTCCTAATTCATTCCATGAGGACAGCATTACCCTGATCCCAAAACCAGATAAGGACACTGCCAAAAAATATAACTACAGGTTAATATCTCTGATGAACATATATGCAAAAATCTCCAACAAAATACTAGCAAACCAAACCCAACAATACATTAAAAAAAATCACTCACCACAATCAAGTGGGATTTATCTCTAGGATGGAAGAGTGGTTCAATATTCACAAGTCAACCAATGTGATATATCACATCAACAAAAGAAGGCATAAAAACCATATGATCATTTCAACAGATGCAAAAAAACATTTGGCAAAGTACAATATCCATTCATGATAAAAACCCTGAACAAAATAAGATTAGAGGGAAAATACCTCAATGCAATAAAGGCCATATATGAAAACCCACAGCTGACATCATACTCAATAGTGAACTGAGAGTGTTTCCCCTAAGGTTAGGAACAAGACAGGGATGTGCATTCTCACTACTATTATTTAACATAGTACTGGAAATCCTAGCCACAACAATCACGCAAAAGGAAAAAAAGGTATCCAAATTGGCAAGGAAGAAGTTAAATTTCACTATTTACAGATGACATACTATATATAGAAAGCCCTAAAGACTCCACCAAAAACCACTAGAACTGATCAATGCTTTCAGAAATGTCGCAAGATACACAATGTACAGAAATTGTGACATTTTTATATACTAATAATGAGGCAACAGAAAGAGAAATTAAGAAAGTAATCCCATTTACAACTGCACCAAAGATAACAAATACCAAAGGGGTGAAAGACCTGTACTCTAAAAACTATAAAACACTGAGGAAAGATACTGAAGATGACATAAACAAGGGGAAAGATATTCCATGATCAGGGACTGAAAAAACAAATATTGTTAAAATGCCCATATTCCTCAAAGCATCTAAAAATTTAATGCAACCCCTATCAAAATATCAACAACATTTTTCACCAAACTAGAAAAAACAATCCTAAAATTTGTACAGAACCAGAGAAGACCCCAAATAGCCAAAACAATCTTGAAAAAGAAAAAGCTGGAAGTATCACAATTCCAGATTTCATGTTATACTCCAAAGCTGTAGTAATCAAAACAGTATGGAACAAGCACCAAAACAGAAATATAAATCAATGGAATGGAAATAGAAAGCCCAGAAATAAACCCATGTTTACACGGTGAATTATTCTTCAACAAAAGAAGAAAGAATATGCAGTGGAAAAAAGACAGCCTCTTTGACAAATGGTATTGGGAGAACTGGATGACTCTGTGCAAAACAACGAAATTGAACCACCGGCTTAGACCATATACAAAGATAAATTCAAAATGGAATAAGGACCCAATTGTGAGACCTGAAACCATAAATATCTTAGATGAGAACACAGGTAGTAATTTCACTGACACCAAACATAGCAATATTTTTCTAGATATATCTCCCGAGGCAAGGGAAACAGAAGCAAAAATAAACTATTGGGACTATATCAGAACAAAAAGCTTCTGGAGCACCTAGGTGGCTCAGTCAGTTAAGCATCCGACTTTGACTTGGGTCATGATCTCAAGGTCATGAGATCAAGCCCCATGTCTGGATCCATGCTGAGCATGGAATGTACTTAAGACTCTCTCTCCCCCTCTCTCTCTGCCCCTCCCCTCAAAAAAAAAAAAAAAGCTTCTGCACAGCAAAGAAAACAATCAACACAACAAGAAGACAACTTGCTGAATAGGAGAAGATATTTGCAAATGACATCTTTGATAAATCGTTGTATCCAAAATATACAAAGAAATACAACCCAACACAAAAAAAGCAAATAATCCAATTAAAAAATGGGCAGAAGACATGAACAGATGTTTCTCCAAATAAGGAATACAGATGACCAATAGACCCATGAAAAGATGTTCAATATCACTCATCATCAATGAAATGAAAGAAAAACTACAATGAGATATCCCCCTCACAACTGTCAAAATAGCTAAAATCAACAACACAAGAAACAACAGGTGTTAGCGAGGATGTGGAAAAACAGGAACCCTCCTGCACTGTTGGAAGGAATACAAACTGGTGCAGCCACTCTGAAAAACAGTATGGAGTTTCCTCAGAAAGTTAAAAATGGAAATACCTATGATCCAGTAATCATACTACTAGGTATTTACCCAAGAAATACAAAAACACTAATTCAAAGAAATACATGCACCCTCTGCTTACTGAAGCATTATTTACAATAGCCAAATTATGGAAGCAGCGGAAGTGTCTATCAATAAATGAATGGATAAAGAAGATGTGGTATATATACACAATGGAATATAATTCACCCATAAAAAGAGTGAAATCTTGCCATTTGCAACAACATGGATGGAGCTAGAGAGTATAATACTAAGGAAAACAAGCCAGTCAGAGAAAGACAAATACAATGATTTCACTAATATGTGTAATTTAAGAAACAAACAAAGGAAAAAGACAAACCAAAACACAGACTCTTAACTACAGAGAACAAACTGATAGTTACCAGAGAGAAGGTAGATGGGGTGATAGGTAAAATAGGTGAAGGGGATTAAGAGTACACTAATCTTGATGAGCACTAAAGCACAGAATTGTTGAATCACTACATTGCACACCTGAAACTAATATAACACTGTATGTTAACTATCCTGAAATTAAAATTTAAAAAATAATAATATGGAGTACTGGCTGGTTCAGTCTATAGAGCATACAACTCTTGATCTTGGGGTCATGAGTTCAAGTCCATGTCAGGTGTACAGACTGCTTAAATAAATTATAGATAGATAAATTGAGGTTTGAAAAACAAACTGAAGGCAAATCAAGACTCTTTCAGAAATACTAAAGCTAAAAGAATCCATCACTAGTAAACCAAAACTACTATAAAGGGTAGTCTTTCAAACAGAAGGAAATTATAACAGATGGAAATATAGATCTACACAAAGGAACAAAGAACACCAGAAATGGTAACTACATCAGTAAACATCATTTTTCTTGTTATTTAAGTTCTTTAAAAAAGAACTGACTTTAAATAAAAATAATAATCTAGTGTTAGGTTTATAATACATATAGAAGTAAAAAAATGACAAAATAACACAAAGTTGGAGGAGAGATGGAAATATACTATTTTAATGTTCTTAAACTATATGTAAAGTAGTATAATATCAATTAAAGGTAATCTTCAATATATTATATTAATAGACATATATTATGAACATTAAAGCAAAATAAAAAAATTCAGTTAATAGGCCAAGAAAGGAGATTAAAAAAGAATCTTTTTTTTAAAAACTTCTAATAAATAAGCCAAAAAAACAGGAAATCAAAATGGATAACTATATATGATGAAACAAATATAAAATGAGTAGCAAGTTGATATATTTATACCTAAGCATATCACTAATCATATTAAATATAAATGGCCCACATACCTCATTAAAAAGATTTTTAAGTAGATAAAGACAAAATAATTAAGACCCAACTACAAAACACACCTGAAGTCTAAAGACACAAATAAGGTAAAAGTCAAAAAACAAATATACTAAATAAAAGATGTGACATACTAATAGTAATACAAAGTAAGAATGGCTTTGTCTGACAATAAAAATTTGAGAGCAGACAATATTACCAGCAATAAAGATGGTCATTCCACAATGATAAAGGGATCAATTTATCAAAAAGGCATAACAATCCTAAATCTAAAAACACAGTTCAAAATAAATGAGGCAAAAGTAAAAAGATAAATAGACAACTCTCTCATTATAGCCAGAGATTTCAAAATCCTCTCAATATATGGCAGACAATTAGAGAGAAGTCAATAAGGATATAAAAGATTTGAACACTATCAGTCAACTAGACCTAAACCACTCCGCCCAAATATTGCTAACACACACATTCTTTTAGAGTGCATACATATTATTTTCCAAAATGGACGGTATTCTATGACATAAAATAAGTATCAATAAATTTGGCAGCACTCAAGTCATGGAAAATTCATTCTCTGAGCAAAAAGGATTAAATTAGAAATCGGTAACAGAAAGACATCTAAAAATATTCCCAAATAACTGGAATCTAACCAACATGCATCTAAGTAATACATGCATCAAAGAAGATACCAAAAGGAAAAGTGGAACACATTTTGAACCGAATGAAATATAAAGGACAACAGGTTAAAATTTATAAGACACCACTGAAGTAGTACCTATGGAGAAATTTATACCGTTAAATATCTATATTAAAAAAAGAAGCTAGCTCTCAAATCAATGACCTCAACTTCCAAGTTAGGAAACTAGGAAAAGAAGAGTAAATTAACAAAGTTAGTAGAACTAAGAATATTTTAATAATAAAGAAAAGCAATCAATGCAAACAACACAAAAATATTAAAATCTCATTCTTTGAAAAAAAGTGAATAAAATGAAAAAACCTCTACCCAGACTTATCATGAAAAGCAAAAAACAGTGAAGACACAAATTTAAAGTATCAGGAAGAAGGGGTGCTTGGGTGGCTCAGTCAGTTAAGCATCCAAGTTCGGCTCAGGTCCTGATCTCATGGTTTGTGAGTTTGAGCCCTGCATCACAATGGCTCTCTGCTGTCAGCACAGATCCTAGTTTGGATCCTCTGTCTCCCTCTCTCTGTGCCCCTACCCTGCTCTCATGCTCGCTCGCTTGCTCTCTCTCTCTCTCTCTCTCTCTCTCAAAAATAAACAAATATTTTAAAATATAAAAAGAATAAAGTATCATAAATGAGAGACGAGATAATTACAGACTCCACAAATATTAAAAGAAAAAAATAGACTATGATGGATAACTTTAGGCCAATAAATTTCACCACTTATATGAAATGGACAAAAAACACAACTTATCAAAGCTCACCTAAGCAGAAGTAATCTCAATAATCTTTTATTATTTTTATTACAAGAATGTTCTAGAACTAGATGGATTCACTGGTGAATTCCACTGAATACCTAACAAAGAAATAACACAAATTCCAAACAAACTTTTCCAGAAAACTGTAAAGGGAAGAGTATGCTCCAATTTATTCTTAAAGCCAGCATTAATTATGCTGATATCAAAATCCTGACAAAGCTATTACAATAAAAGAAAACTACAGACTAATGTATTTTATTAATGCAGATGCAAAAATTCTAAACAAAATTGTAGTAAATCTAATAATGTATACAAAGAATAATATACCATGACAAAGTGGTGCTTTTATGAAGAATATCAGGTAAGTTTAGCATTTACAAACCAATCAAGGTAATTCACCATACTAACAATCTAAAAAAGCAAATTATATGATCATCTCAATAGACATACAAAGCACTTGATAAAATCCTATATCCATTTCTGATAAAACTCTCCACAAACTAGAAAAAGAAGAAAACTCCCTCAATTTGATAATAGACATCTATAAAAAACCTACAGCTAGCATTCAACTTTTGGTGAAAGGTTGGAAACTTTCCCCCAAAGATCAGGAAAATAGATGGATATCTATTATCATCACTTATGCAACACCGTACTGGAGTTTCTAGCTGGCACAATCAGACAAGAAATAAAAGACATAAGTGAAATTGTATTTGCAAGTCATGATTCACAAAAGTATATGCAGAAAATTTGATAAAATTTACAGATACAAAAAAAAGCCACAGAACTTATAACTGTTTAGAAAAGTCTTAGAATATAAGATCAAAATACAATAATCAATTGTATTTTTATATGCTAGCAATGAAAAGTTGGAAATTTACATTTTAAAATAACATCATTTGCAACAGAACCCAAAACAATGAGGAATAAATTTGGCAAAACATGTGAAAGTGGTAAATAATAAAAATGTTACAACGTTGTTGAGAGAAGACCTAAATAAATGGAAATGCGCGCGCACACACACACACACAACACACATACACACACACAATATTCATGAGTCAAATGACTCAATATTGCTAAGATACCATTTCTCCCCAAAGTGTCTATAAATATAAGGAACTCTCATTCAAAATCCCAGCAGTTTTTCTTTGTAGAAAATGACAAACTGATTCTAAATTCATATAAAAATGAAAATGACTTATAATGGCCAAATACCTTCATATAAGAATAAATTTAGAGTACTAACACTACCTGATTTCAAGGCTCCTTATAAATCTATAGCAATCAAAATAGTGTAGTACTGGCATAAAGATAAACCAGTTGATCAATGAAACAGAGTAAGTGTTCAAATACAGATACACACATATATGGAGAACTGATTTTTAACACAGTACAAATGCAATTTTGTAGAAATAGGAAAGTCTTTTCAAAAATTGAGGTAGAATAGCCCTAAAATTTTTATGGAAGCAGAAAAGACCCCACATAGCCAAAGTAATGTTGAAAAAGAAAACCAAACCTGGAGGCATCACAATTCCAGACTTCAAGGTCTATTACAAAGCTGTAATCATCAAGACAGTATGGTATTGGCACAAAAACAGACACATAGATCAATGAATAGAATAGAGAACCTAGAAATGGACTCACAAATATACGGCGAACGAATCTTTGACAAAGAGGAAAGAGTATCCAATAGAAAAAAAAGACCATTTCTTCAGCAAATGGTACTGGGAGAACTAGACAGAGTCATGCAGAAGAATGAACCTGGACCACTTTGTTACATCATACACAAAAATAAATTCAAAATGGATGAAAGACCTAAACGTAAGACAGAGAACCATCAAAATCCTACAGGAGAAAACAGGCAGCAACCTCTTCAACTTAGGCCACAGCGACTTCTTACTTCACATGTCTCCAGAGGCAAGGGAAACAAAAGCAAAAATGAACATTGGGACCTCATCAAGAAAAAAAGCTTCTACATGGCAAAGGAAACAATCAATAAAACTAAAGGGCAAACAACAGAATGGGAGAAGATATTTGCAAATGACATATTGGATAAAGGGTTAATATCCAAAATCTATAAAGAACTTTCAAACTCAACCATCAAAAAACAAATAATCCAGTGAAGAAATGGGCCAAAGACATGAATAGACACTTTTCCAAAGAAGACATCCAGATGGTAAACAGACACATGAAAATATGCTCAACATCGCTCATTATTAGGGAAATACAAATCAAAACCACACTGAGATACCACCTCACACAGGTCAGAGTGGCTAAAATTTACAACTCAGGATGTTGGCGAGGATGCAGAGAAAGAGGAACCCTTTTGCACTGCTGGTGGGAATGCAAACTGGTGCAGCCACTCTGGAAAACAGTATGGAGGTCGCTCAGATATTTAAAAATAGAACTACCCTACAACCCAGCAATTGCACTACTAGGAATTTATCCCAAGGATACGAAAATGCTGATTCCATGGGGCACATGCACCCCAATATTTATAGCAACGCTATCAACAATAGTCAAACTAAGGAAAGAGCTCAAATTTCCATTGACTAACGGATGGATAAAGAAGATGTGGTATGTATGTGCATATATATACACACACACATACATACACACACACACACACACACACACACACACACACACACAATGGAATACTACTTGGTGATGAAAAAGAATGAAATCTTGCCATTTGCAACAATGTGGATGGAACTGAAGGGTATTATGGCAAGCGAAATAAGTCAGAGAAAGATATATGATTGCACTCATATGTGGAATTTGAGAAACACAACAGATCTGTTATTAACAGATTAATAACAGAGATATTAAATACAGAGAACAAACTGAGGGTTGCTGAAGGGGTGGTGAGTAGAGGGATGGGTTAAATGGGTGATGGGCATTAGGAGGGTACTTTTTGGGATGAGCACTGGGTGCCATATGTAACAGATGAATCACTGGGTTCTATTCCTGAAGCCAAGACTACACTGTACGTTAACTAACTTGAATTGAAATTTAAAAAAAAATGATACAGGATGGGGAATCTGGGTGGCTTAGTTGATTAAGCATCTAACTCTTGGTCTCAGCTCAGGTCAGGCTTAGGCTCTGCTCTACAGGATCCTTTCTCGCCCTGCCTCTCCCATGAGTATGTGTTCTCTCTCACTCTCTCTCTCAAAAGTAAACAAACTGAAAAAAAAATGATGTTGGAACAACTGGACATCCATATGCAAAAACAAACCTAAAAACAAAGAACAATGAAACTCCAATCCATACCTCATACCATATACAAAAATTACCTCAAAATAGTTCATAAACCTAAATGCAAAACCTAAAACATTATAAAAATTTTTAGAAGAAAAACAGATTAAAAACCTTTGCAACCTTGGATTAGGCAAAAATTGTTAGCTACAACACTGAAGGCACAATCCGTGAAAGAACAAAGTGATAAACTGAACTTCATCAAAATAAAAATCTTCTTCAACATCATCAAAACTAAAAGGCAACTGACAGAATGGGAAAATATATTTGCTAACGACGTATCAGATAAAGGGTTAGTATCCAAAATCTATAAAGAACTTACCAAACTCAACACCCAAAAAACAAATAATCCAGTGAAGAAATGAGCAAAAGACATGAATAGACACTTCTCCAAAGAAGACATCCAGATGGCCAACCGACCCATGAATAAATGCTCAACATCACTCATCATCAGGGAAACACAAATCAAAACTACAATGAGATACCACCTCACACTTGTCAGAATGGCTAACATTAACAACTCAGGCAACAGATGTTGGCGAGGATGTGGAGAAAGAGGATCTCTTTTGTACTGCTGGTAGGAATGCAGACTGGTGTAGCCACTCTGGAAAACAGTATGGAGGTTCCTCAAAAAATTAAACATAGAACTACCCCATGACCCAGCAATTGCACTACCATGTATTTATCCAAGGGATACAGGTATGCTGCTTCAAAGGGGCACATGTACCCCAATGTTTATAGCAGCACTATCAACAATAGCCAAAGTATGGAAACAGCCCAAATGTCCATCGATGGATGAATGGATAAAGATGTGGTATATATTTTTATATGTGGTATATATATTTTATATTTTATATTATATATATACACTATATATATACACTATACACACACACACACACACACACAATAGAGTATTACTCAGCAATCAAAAAGAATGAAATCTTGCCATTTGCAACTACATGGATAGAACTGGAGGGTACTTTGCTAAATTAAATTCATCAGAAAAGACAAATATCATATGACTTCACTCATATGAGGACTTTAAGAGACAAAACAGATGACCATAAGGGAAGGGAAGCAAAAATAATATAAAAACAGGGAGGGGACAAAACATAAGAGACTCTTAAATATGGAGAACAGAGGGTTACTGGAGAAGTTGTGGGAGGGGAGATAGGCTAAATGGGTAAGGGGCATTAAAGAATCTACTCCTGAAATCATTGTTGTGCTATATGCTAACTAACTTGGATGTAAAAATCTTCTTCAACGATGTCTTAGAAAGATACTATATTAAGGGGATGGAAATAAAAGCTATAGAATGCGATAAAAATTTGAAAATCATGTATCTGTTAAAGGATATCTATCTAGAATATATGAAGAATTTTCAAAGCTCACTAATAAGAAAAAATTCAGTGAATGTGTGGAAAATTATAGAAAAGATATGAATAGCCACTTTGCCAAAGAGGATAGATGATGGAAAATAAGCACAGAAAAAGATGTTTAATATCATTAGTCATTATAGAAATAGACCACAAACATTTATTAGAGCAGCTAAAATTTTTTAAATTGATCATACCAAGTTTTAGCAAGGAGACAGAGGAACTAGAACTCTCATACATTACTGATAGATATATAAAATGGCATTACTGCTTTGGAAAACATTTTACCAGTTTCTTTAAAAGTTAAACACACATCTAATATAGTCTAGCCATTTCATTCTTAAGAATCTACCCAAGAAAAATGAAAGCATATGTCCATACAGATACTTGTACCTAAAGGTTCATAGGAACCACTTTATTTGGAATAGTCAAACCATAAAACAACAAAATACTCATCAACAGGTAGATGGATAAATGACTTGTAGCATATCCAAACCATGGACTAGTAATCAGTAATAAAAAATAATGTATATTTGTGCACACTGCAATATGGATTACTCTCAAAATTACGATGAGTGAAAAAAGCCAGACAAAACGTGTACATACTATTTGATTCCATTTATATAACTTCTAAGAATTGCAAACTAACCTATAGTGAGAGAAATGTGGTTGTCTGAGTAGGTGGGGAAGAGTGGGAAAGAGGGATTACAAAGGAATACAAGGTAACTTTGGAGAGTGATGATTATTTTCATTATCTTGTTTTTGGCAATGGTTTCAAAAATGTCTCTGTGTCGAAATTGATTGAATTGTACACTTTAAATACGTGCAGTTCACTGTATTATCAGTATCTTATTCTTACTGTCCTTTAAAAAGTGGTCTAACTTCAAATTCCATTCTTTTCTCCACTATCCCCCCTTATCTGGCAGGCAGGCATTCAAATCAATAAGTGTTCTCTGACCCTCCTATATCCCTGACCCTGCATTTAGCAACAAGAACACAAAAAAAGAATATGTGGGTTGCTAGAAAGCTTATATTCAAAATAAATTTATATGTAGATCATATGGTAAGCATTGTTAAATCCATTTTTCTGGTTCCACTCTATGTCCCTGCCCATGTTCCTTTCTTAGGATATCTAATTACGTTTTCTGTTTTCTTAGATCCTCTTTGAATTCCCTCTAAAATAGGATGAGATATAAATAAATATAAATAATTATATAAGTGACTCAAACATATTTGCCCTCAAGGAATGTGCAGCAAAGGATAGTCAGTCCTTCTCTTCAGGTACCTCACATCCTAGTGAAGAGAACATACATGTGCACCAATAATTATGCTACAAGACTTGATTTGTGAATACCATAAGGGTATTAATACACTTAAAGTCAAAATATAAATATGTTTGATAGGAAAGAGCACTGGAGAGGGGAGGTTTAATTCTGACAAGGCCAACAAAAGTTCACAGAGAAGACACAGCTTTCAATTGGGCTTTGAAAAATGTGTTGATTTTCAATGGGCAGAGGTGGAAGAAGAACACTCTAGGCAGAGAAACATCACAAACAAAGCAGTGAGTGTGAGAAAAGTCAGAATAATGTTCTTGGGCTCAAGAGTAGTCTAATGAGATGGATATACATCCAACAATGACCCCAAATGCTGGTATTTGAGGAGTTATTTAATCTCTCCCAGTTCCAGTGCCTTCAACTATGGTGTGGGAATAATTACACTATTATGTCCACCTAAGGAGGTTCTTGAAAGGACTAAGAGAGAAATAATGAACGCAAATCACTCAGCACTGTGCCTGGCTATGCCAAATGTTTGCAAAACCAGTTGCATTTATTATTAGTCTGAGGCTAGAGGAGCAAAGGGAGAAAGAAAATTTTATCTCATTCATATTTTTATACTGAGAAGTTGTTGACCCAAGTAGATGAATGGATATATACATTCAATTGTACAATGACATAATCCTTTCTAAAACAAATTTCTGATTTCACCTGGTCTGCTAAAAAATTATTTAAAATGTGGAGGGCAGGGAGGGGTAGCACAGATGGCAATTTCATGCTTGATAATTCAGTCCTTCTCATTTGAGATGAAAAAATAAAACAGACTTTACAGATTCTTCCTCCAGCCGTGTGTCTTTGACTATTAAAAAAAAATACGTAATAGTCTCATCAGGATTTAAAGTTTTATGATGTAAAAAATTCCTTTCCAAGTTACATACAATCATATTTCTGTAAAGGATATCTGGTTGAAACCTCACATTTTTCAGGCCAATATTACAACAAACAAAAATGCCTTGAACAAGCCAACCAAAAAGCAAATAAAAACCCATTTGCAACTTGCTGCACACAACTATGTGATTTAATTTTCAGGATTCTCAGACAGAGAAGATCACCATACCTCCCAAAACCATTGTGTGGTTGAAAATTAAACATAAGTTGAGAACAGCCACGACAAAAACTGAACAGACATTCATCTGTTCGGTATGATGAGTTACAATCCAGCCTGAAGGCAAGGAGATTGAGTAGATCAGAAAAAGTAATGGGATTTATTTGCTCTGGGATGGCTAACTATATGCCTAGTAAGGCACTGATGTGCTGTTCAATATTTACATGTTTGCAGAACTACAAGTTTACAAAACAGTTTATTGTAACTGTATTGATGTATATCGTCCTCCATTTTTCTCTCCAGGTTCTATCCTTGTATTTCCACTCCCAGCCCATATGACCTCTGGAAGCTCTGCTGATCAAATATTTTAGGAGTTCCCATAGAGACCAGTCAGTTCTAGCAGAAGCAAATTTTTCGTAAGAGAACAATAAGTGATATAAATCCCTTTAATACAAGAAAAGAGGCATTTGATCTTACATATGAAACATTTTCTGGACAGACCTGAAAATTCAGTTATCAAGAAGACAACAAACATGTAAGAAGGTGTATTAATAATCCAAGAAACTTATTACTATGACTAGATTTAATATATCCTGAACAGTCCATGAGAAAATAAGGAAAGAGCTCTAACCATAATTAAGGCCTTATTTCCAATGGCATTTGTTTCCCACAATAGAGCATCAACAGAGACAGATATAGATGCAGACACAGACACAGATTTTTTTTTTCCTCTCCGGGAAGTTAAGGAATGTCTCTGCGATTTCCCATATTGGCAGATAAGCTGAGAGCTTGAAAAATTTACGCCTTTATCACAGGATCTATTCCACTGAAGATTTGAAAGGTAGGTGGATGTCCGTTCCATTTAAAGTAAAATACAAATACAAATAAATACATAATTCTACTAGGAGAGGTAGAATAAGAAGCACCAACAAAATATATTTATTTCATTAAACACATAGCAATAAATATGTGCCAGGCATAGTTATAAGCATTTTACAAATACTACCGTCTAAACTAATCCCAAAACAACCCTAAAATGAAGATTCGGCTATGGTCTCCCATAGCAGTGGGATGAGAAAACTGAGCAAGGTTGAAAGACTTGCCCAAGCTCATACGGATACTAAGTAGCAGAATTGCGTTTTGAACCCAGACTGCTTGGCCCCAAAACCACCTTTGTAATCATTTCACTGTGTTGCATATTTTTCCTTGGAGATGCTTCTGTTTGGAAATAAATTTAATCTTTGAACTCTTCTGGCTTTCCTACAGAGCGTGGAGAGAAATTTTACCTATACGGCAGGTACCATCTCACCAGCAAAATCAGTATCTTTGTGGGAGAATTTCCCCCTAGAAACAAGTTTAAAATGCCTTTTTAATTACTAACCACTTTAGAATGACTGAAGAATTAATAGTCCCACAGTTCCCTTTAGGAGAGATAGGTGATAAACTTCAAGAATATGACCTAATCAATTTTATAAACATTTCTGAGTGCCAAGAGACAGGTGAAAACAGAGAGACCCAGAGCTGTTCAGTGACTTATCCACACCACACAGATTACTTGACAGACAACAGATCCTGAAAAGGGCACTATGAATTCAGCATCACCAAATGTGACAGCTGGTAAGTCTTGTCTTCTCCATCCATCCTGTTCCTGAGGATGGGAGCCTGGTATAGTCTATGATTCTTCGCAAATGAGACTTCCTGCAGTAGAAGAATCATCAGTGACAAGGCCCATGAGCAACAAGAAAGAAGAAAAATAAGCTTTCTCAAGGAAAGCAGGCCCAGTCAGCACAATGACTGATTGTGGACTAGATAGCATTGAATGTAATTGCCTCCTTCTTCTTGGTAAAGGTCAAAGCCATCTTCAAAATGATTGCCCTATTCAGGTTTCTCATAATAGATTGGAAAATATGACTCAGACAAACATCCAGAAAGATGTGGACCCTAATTTCTCAGGTTTCCTTCTGAACAGTGTTTAAGCTTCCTCAAAGGTAGTACTCCAGCATTTCCTAAAGCAGTTTTTTTTCTTTCCTGTCTTTCAACCCAAGAGAATAACATAAGCTTGAGAAGCCATGTGTTTATGTGCATGTCTGTAGATTTATAGAATCATCCCGACTTTTCAGACATCAAAACTAAATCGACCACTAAAAACAAAAGCCAAGCAAAACCAGGCACATGAGGTTCAAGTACCATTGCTAGTACTTTGAAGTGAAGGTAAAGGTTAGCAGTGCCTCCTGATTACTTGCCTTTGCACTAATATTCTTAACTGAATCAACATCCAGGGGATGGTGCTTACTCAGGATTCCACTACAGAGTTAAGTACTGAGGTATCTACATAAAGCGTGAGTAGCTATTGTTGCCCTAGGCTTACTATTCCTAATTGTATTGTTTCATCGCTCTGCTTGGTTCAGTAAGCTGATGCATTAATTGTGTAGCAGAATAGAAAAGGAAATATAAAATCATGTGAGTTTAAGCACTGGCTTCTTGGCTTCCTTCTCTGCACATCTCTAGGGCTAGTGGTCAGTTGGAATGAATGGCAAATATAATCTGATTTTCTGGGAGGTGAGGGAGGCCTTCATCCAGTTTTCTAAATCCTGCTTTCATCATTCCATATCGAAAACTGCAATGTGGTCATCCTTTTTAGGTTTCCGATCACATTAAGGGCCTTGGTTTCACTTGGATTACAGATTTACTTGGAAGTAGTATTCAAAAGTTGGGAAACTGTTAAACTATTCAGTGAAAAACCTCAGAATAAATGGAATCCCGTTACGTTTAGAGTAAAACTGAAATTGCCTAAAAATTCATACAAGACTCTTGATCATATGGCCACTGCACAGCTGGCCAACCTCAATGTTAACCACAGCATCTTCTCCCTCAACTCAACCCAACCTCAGGTAAATATGGAATCATTATTCAAACTAGAATAAATTATTTGACCTCTTCAGTTCCCTGGGCCTTCTGCAGCCACAATATATTAGCATTTGCTATTTGTATTAGTTATGGTGGGCTGATATAACAAATAACCCTGACATTTTGGTCACGTAACACATTAAGGTTTCTTTGTCACTCAAGTCACAATCCAGTGCAGGTCAGCAGTTGTTCTCTGCTCTACTCAGTTATTCAGGAACCCAAGTTCTTTCCATTCGGTAGCTCCAATATCCTCCAGGGCAGCCCTTCTCAATAAGGTTCCATGAAAGACTTAAGCCCTAATCCCCTTAGACATCTACTACATGTGATGAATTACCCATTTCCTATTAATCCATAATGATGGATAATAAGTACCTTCCTTGCAGGAATGGAGAAGATAGTCACTATAATTATTTTTCCATAGGGTTTGATTCTCTGAATCCTTTGAGGAAGACTATTCCAGGGCATGGTCTTCAACCCCACTGCATGTTAGAAAAGCCAATGATAAAAGGCCTCAGAGTGTTTAGCTAGACCACTACACCCAGCCCACCAAAGATGCAGGTGAGAGAGAATGAAAGAGAACCCATGGAAAATCACAGGAGGTCTTCCTATGAGATGTGTCTAGTGTGAATCACTTCTGTCCACAGTCCACTGGTGAGAACACACATAACCCCATGCAACTGCAGTGAGACAAGAAATATAGTTTCCTCCCTTGTGCCTAGAAGGAAAAGGAAGTGGGGGCTGATATACCCTTAACAGTGTCTGCTACCCCATTCCCTTTACCCACAGAGATTTCTTTCCCTTTCCCCCACATCTCCAAAATTGTTATACTTGGTAGCTCTTGTCCTCTGAAACCAAAGTGACTTGTTCTAGAAAACCTTTCTGCATGCCTTCAAAGCTCCTGGGATACACCTTCACAGGAGCACTTACCACACAGAAGTATCTTGGCTAGCTTCTCTGTCTCCTCCAGCTCCAACTATGTGCTCCTAGTGCCTGTTGCAGCTCAAGATACACAATGGATACTCCATACATTTCAAGACTAGATGGATAAAAGTGTCAGAATGTACTTCACATACATAGGTATCATAGTTAATCTTAACAAAACTTCCCATCATCCCCCATGTCTTAGATTTAAGCAACTTAAAGGCCTAATAAGTAAAAGACTTACTCCAAGTGACAAAATGACAGAGATAAACAGAGATGGCTTTATGTCTGACTATATAATGTATTGTTTAATTGTGCCTATTGTGTTTTATCCTTCATCTTCCAGTTTAAAATAATAATGGAAATGGTACATGTATAAGGGAAAACATTCTATTTCCTTTTATACCTCAAAAAGCACCAGTTCCCCCAAATGCCAGTAAGGATGTGGAGCTTGCAGTCATTTCTGGTAGGAATGCAAAATGAAAGACTCTTTTGAAAGCCTTTAGGGACAGTTTTGTGATTTCTGACAAAACTAAACATACTCTTACCATTCAATCTAGCAATCATGCTCCTTTATATTTACCCAAAGTTGTTGAAAAGTTATGTCTACACAAAAACTTCCACATGGATATTCAGGGCAAGTTTATTCACAATTCCCAAAACTTAGAAGAAGCCAAGATGTCTTTTGGTAAACAAACTGTGGCACATCCAGACAATGGAATATTATTCAGCAGTAAAAAAGCATCCAGTGTCAGCTATACTTCAATTTTTTTTTAATAATACATAAAATTTAAAATAAATAAATAATGAGCAATCTGGCTTGAAAAGATATGGAAGAAACTTAAATGCATACTGATAAGTAAAAGAAGCAAGTCTGAAAAGGCTATATACTATATGATCCCAATCATGTGACATTCTGGAAAAGGAAAAAATAGAGACAGTTACAAGATAAGTAGTGGCCAGGGACTCAAGAGAGTGAAGGGAGCAAAAGTTGGAAGACAAGAGATTTTTACGGCAGTAAAATTATTCTGTATGATACTGTAATAGTGGGTATGTTACATTATGACATTTGCCAACCCATTGTATTATACAACACAAAGACTAAACCCTAATGTAAACTATGGATTTTAATTAATAATGTAGCAATATTGAACTGCTGGTGGGAATACAAACTGGTACAGCCATTATGGAAAACAGTATGGAGATTCCTCAAAAAATTAAAAATAGAACTAACCTGGGATCCAGCAATTTCACTACTAGGTATTTATCCAAAGGATATAGGTATGCTGTTTCAAAGGGGCACATGCACCCCAATGTTTAAAGCAGTGCTATTGACAATAGCCAAGTATGGAGAGAGCCCATCAACAGATGAATGGATAAAGATGTGGCATATATATACGATGGAGTATCATTCAACAATCACAAAGAATGAAATCTTGCCATTTGCGACAACATGGATGGAACTAGAGTATATTATATTAAGTGAAATTAGTCAGAGAACGACAAATATCATATGACTTCGCTCATGTGGAATTTAAGATACAAAACAGATGAACTTAAGGGAAGAGAAGCAAAAACAATTGGAGCACCTGGGTAGCTCAGTCGGTTAAGCATCCGACTTCAGCTCAGGTCATGATCTTGCAGTTTGTGGGTTTGAGCCCCGTGTCGGGCTCTGTGCTGACATCTCAGAGCCTGGAGCCTGCTTCAGATTTTGTGTCTCCCAATCTCTCTCTCTGCCCCTCTCCTGCTCATGCTCCATGTCTCTCAAAAATAAACAAACATTAAAAAAAAATAAAAAAGATGTATATATATATATATATATATATATATATATATATATATACACACACATACATACACACACACACACACAATGGAGTATCAAAAAGAATGAAATCTTGCCATTTGCAACTACGTGGATAGAACTGGAGGGTATTATGCTAAATGGAATTAGTCAGAGAAAGACAAAAATCATATGACTTCACTCATATGAGGACTTTAAGACACAAAACAGATGAGCATAAGGAAGGGAAACAAAAATAATATAAAAACAGGGAGGGGGGACAAAACAGAAGAGACTCATAAATATGGAGAACAAAGTGAGGGTTACTAGAGGGGTTGTGGGAGGGAGGATGGGCTAAATGGGTAAGGGGCACTAAGGAATCTATTCCTGAAATCATTGTTGCACTATATGCTAACTAATTTGGATGTAAATTTTAAAAAATAAAAAATAGAACAAGTTAATAAAAATTTTTCAAAAAACAATATAAAAACAGGGAGGGAGACAAAACACAGCAGACTCATAAATACAGAGAACAAACTGAGGGTTGCTGGAGGGGACGTGGGTGGAGGGATGGGTTAAATGGGCACGGGGCATTACGGAAGACACTCGTTGGGATGAGCACTGGGTGTTATATGTAGGGGATGAATCACTGGATTCTACTCCTGAAATCATTATTGTACTATATACTAACTAATTTGGTTGTAAATTAAAAAGTAAATATAAATAAAGTAATATGTGTTAAAATAGAAAAAAATGTTTTGGAATGCCCTTCCAATGCAAACAGTCACATATAAAATATAGTTTTATACTTATTATGTGCCATTTTAGTAAATTAAACCTTGAGTATAAGAATATTCTATAAACTTCAAAATTAAAATGTTACTAATATTATATAATCTTTCAAAATTCAAATAAACATTTTTGTGCATAAAAATAGTGTAGCAATATTGATTCATTAATTGTAACAAAGGTATTATAATAACGCAAAATGTTAACAGAGGAAACTGTATATGGGACAGAATACATAAGCACTCTCTGTACTTTCTGCCCAGTTTTTTTTTTTACAAACCTAAAACTACTCTTTAAAAAAAAGCCTACTGAGGCATCTGGGTGGCTCCGTCAGTTAAGCGTCTGACTTCGGCTCAGGTCATGATCTCACGGTTCATGGGTTCAAGCCCCACATCAGGCTCTGTGCTGACAGCTCAGAGCCTGGAGCCTGCTTCAAATTCTGTGTCTCTCTCTCTCTTTCTGCCTCCCACCCCCCCCCTCTCAAAAATAGACATGAAAAAAATTTAAGCCTATTAATATAAAAAAAATAAATGACACAAAAATCTATCTGTGAAATACCCACTTAATGGTGAAAGAGTGAATGTTTCCTCGTGAGATTAGGAGCAAGGTAGAGATATCTATTCTTACTACTTCTCTTCAACATTGTGCTAGAAATTCTAGTCAGGGAAATTAGGCAGGAAAAAGAAATAAAAGGAATCCAGATTGGAAAGAGGAAGTAAAACTATCACTATTTGCAAATGACATGATCTTGAATATACAAAATCCTAAGGAATCCACCAAAACATGTTAGAATTAATAAACAAGTTCAGACAGATTGCAAGATACAAGATAAACATTTTAAAGATCTATTGTATTTCTATACACTAGTAACACAGTCAGAAAATTGAATTAAGAAAATAATCCATTTATAATAGCAAAGAAAAATACTTAGGAATAAATCTAAGAAAAAGAATATAAGACTTACACTTTGAAAATTACAAAACTTCATTAAGAAATTTTATAAGACCTAAGTAAATGAAGGGTCACTCGATGTTAATGGATTAAAAGATTTAATATTAAGATAATAACATTCCCCCAAATTGATATCAGGTTTGTGAGTTCAAGCCCCACATTAGGTGTAGAGATTACTTATTGACTGATTTACGTACATACATATATGATAGTCCTAAATGTATGAGCTAAAACTATAAAATTTGTATTAGCCTCCTATCATTGCTGTAAGCAATTACCACAAATCTGGTGGCTTATAATAACAGAAATTTATTCTCTTACAGTTCTAGAGGCCAGAAGCCCAAATCTGGAAATACACAGAGGTATACTTGAGTCTTTAGCTGAATACTGATCTATTGTGCATTGAGAGGCCAGGAAAAGAATCACCAGAAAATAATATGCTGTATAATGCTTAAAGCCCACATACAGCTGAGAGGAGTTTTTATTTCCACCAGTCACAGAAAAAGGGTTTCCTAAGTCATAGGTCATTAATTAAAGTCCTCAGAGGAATATCATTTTAGTAGTAGGATTAAATTAGCCTTCTAGTAAAAGCTCCTCTTGATCTACCCTACTGAAACTTAAAAACTAACTTTAAGATTTACTTTTGTAACTTTTTAAAGAGAGAAAACAACACACTCCTTGGGGAAAGGTGAGGGATTGAGAAGACAGGTGCTAATAATATACGATTACTATGGCCCCTAGAGACGAAAGGCCTACCCAGAAGAGAAACACAGGCACTGCCACACCACCACCAGGGACAGCTACTGTCTGAGGTCCAGCAGAGGAAAAGATGAACTGCATCTCAAAGAACAATCAGTTAAAAGAAAGAGATTGCATACATAACAAAATTATCAAAAAAGAGGTTGTAACAGTTACAACATACATACTCAGTCTATTGAACATATTGTGTATGTTAAAAAACATAGAGGAAGCACAGAGATGCAAGATATTAAGAAAAGACTCAAATGGCAATCCAGGAGAAGAGAAACACAATATCTGAAAGGAAAAACACACTGGAAGGGATTATCAGCTGGTTAAGTGCTGCAGAAATATAAATCATGAACTTGACAACAGGAAACCAGAAACTGCCCAAAAACAAAGAGAAACAAAGGGACTAAAAATAATAAAGAAATAACCTGGGGGGAAATAAGAAAACATGAACAGAGTGTGAGCTGTAGGATAATAACAAATAGTCTAACATACATGTAATTAAAGTACAAGATGAAGAGAGAGGAATGATAAAAAATAAAAATAATTGAAAATCTTCCACATTTTCCTAAACTATATAAATCCACAGATCTAAGAACTTCAACAAACCCTAAGCAGAACAAACAAAAAATCACACTAAGCTTCCGCATGATCAATCTGCTGAGTATCAATGACAAATAGAAAACGCAATCAAAGAAAAAGACACATTATATCTGAGAAGAAATTATATCCAAGAAGGAATCACAACAAGAATTAGAAAATGTTTTAAAGCAAATTAAAACACATATAAAATTTTGTAGTATGCAGCTAAAGCAAAACTTAGAGGGAAATTGATAGCTTTAAAGTTCTTATATTAGAAAAGAGAGAACTCAAATTAGTAATATGAAGAAATTAAAAAATTTTTTGCATTTCAAATGCAAAATGACTGAAAGGAGAAAAAAATAAAAATAAGAGGAGGGAAAAAATGGAAAAAAGGAAAATGATAGTAAAAATCATACCCAAAATCTGTTTCTTTGAAAAAATTCATACATGTTATAAATCTCTAGCCAGATTAATCTGGAAAAAAAGGAAACAAAATCACCAATATGAGAAATAAAAGTGGTAGCATCACTGTATGTTCTACAGACATTAAAAGAATAAGAAAGGATTATCATAAACGACTTCATGCAAAAACAATTAACAAGACAATATAAAAAAATTCCTTGAATGATACACAGTATCAAATTTTATTCAAGAAGAAAACAAACAGATAACGTAAAAAACCCTATTTTTTTAGGGCAAAAGATTGTACATAGTAAGCAGAACCTCTGGATCTGATTTCATGTATTTAATTTAGGCCCCAAATCAAGGAGCCCAACACTAACTCTGAATATTGACTTCAAGGGCTTACATGAACTTAAGTGGAAGGAGTAAAGGCTGTTTAAATTTAGACTAAAACAACCATATTTATGTCCCAAATGGGACAACCCCCAACTGGCAAATCCCCAAATGGCAAACCACTTAGCCTATTTCCAGGATTCCCAAACCCATCTTTCCCCTGTTCTGCACTCTCTCTGGCAAAATTCAGATGAGGCCATAAGCCAGAGCCAATTCAGGCAGTAGTATATTAATATGATTTCATTGACTCTGGATCTTTTAATAAGAGACAAAACATTCTAAAAGAAAACTATTAGAAATGAGGTTTAAAATGCAAATGCCCCTAGAGGCAAATGTTACTTTGAGCATCTCGCAGGTGCCTGGCTAAATACTGTTGACCCTCACTAAGGCCCAGGAATTATTTAAGGACTATCAGGTGAGTCTTCAGGATAATACCTCACACTCACCTCTTCCTTCTTAGTCATCTCAATTTTGCAGAATCTTTTTTCTAATGCTGGCTGTGTTATTTACTTAAATGAAGTCATTTCATTCTTATTTGAAAATCTAGTTCTTCTTCATTCCTTTTAAATTTAACAGTAAGTGGATACAATACAATCTTTAAAAACTTTTTGGTTCTTTCATTAGGATTGGGCACGTGACAATGTTTTTTTTAACAACTTACAATGAAATAAAACAAGTTTCATGTATTCTCTTTCCTAGGAACAATGAGAGATCTATTTTCACCATCACAATATATTTTCTATGAAAAGGCAGGTATTTAACTAATAATTACATTGCCTTGAATTAATTTTGGCAGTTTACATAGTCAAAGACATATTTGGCATTTTTTTTTAATTTATAACAATGTAAACAAAATGCTACTGAAATCGTTACAACTATTTAATTATATGTGATATAAATCTCCCTTAAGTAATTCACTACCTAGGTCATTTATAAAGACAGACTTTGCTTATGCCCCTTTTATAGGAGACTAATAGGAGGCCATTATCCTTCTGGAGTGGGCAGATTTATGTACATACCTTCCATTAGCATTAATAGAGGTCCACGTAAATCACAAGACACCAATAGCTGAAGAGACCTTCCCCCTTCTATTGGGTAATTGGCTATTTCAGTTAAAAAATAATTTTGGGGGAAAGAAAAAAAAAGTTATGTTCTTCATGTAATTATCTTAGGGTAAGACTACATTAAAATGACATAGTAAAGAATAATGGGTGACCTGACACTTCATTTGGCTTTTATTTTCCCTATTTCCTAAGTTAAACATAAGCATAACAATAAGAAAGCAAGCACAGAGGTAGATTAGAGTGACTGCTTTTAAAAAGATAGGAAAAGTGCATTACATGATATGTAAGCACACTGACATAGATCATTAAATTAACAGAATGGAGTCACAATAAAAGCATATTGTTCCCTTCATATGGCAAATGTTTGCTACACTTGTACCTTAGACTAACACAGGATTTGCTTAACATTTTAATTGTATTATTTTAAGAAGTACAATGTCTTCCAAATGTTCTATTACTCTGCATATTTATTTTAATTCTGTATTGCTGTTCATGCATATGGGTTTTTCAGGGTCCCTGGCACAACTTTATGTATCTCGAAATATCATGTGCAGATGGTTACATTTTAGTTTTTCATTCCCCACATATAAGAACTTTCATGTGCTTAATGTAAAGCAAGGTTTAGCATGTCAAGCTCTCTTGTGTGACAAATAGTTGTACGTAAATAAATTCGCCGGATATACTCTAAAACAAAACAGAAATGTTTAACTTCCCAGAGACAAGGTATCAGAAATCCAGGAGTCTTTCCCATATTTGGCAGATAATTTTGAAAGACGGGTTCACTACTAGCAAAGCAAGTTATATCTTCATGGTTTAGCCAGACAAATACCACATAATCTCCGCTCAGATTTAAAATGCATGCCTCCGTAATATACATTTGCAAATCTGTCTTAGGAATGTTCTGCTACAGATCAGATGCCTTGTTATTGAGAAATCAAACAGTTCTTTAAATAGAGGTTGAAAATGAGGCAGAAGCTAATTTTTGCAGTACAAAACTAATTGTGTGTTTTATTTTCATTTAACAGATTAAATACAGTTCTACCCTTTGCTTTTGATGCCTCTTCTGTTTCTTACAAATGCAACAGTGTTAGTATACACAAAGGGATTCCACTTAATTTACAAAATACAGTCACAAAAGAGAGAGAGAGAAAAGAAAAAGAAACAATAAAGACAAAACAATTTATAGGGTTCTAGTTACTGGCATTTAACAAAAGGCATTTCTAGGGAATTTTCAGAGAGGTATATTATGGTTCTCACAGTGAATGCTACCTATTCCTTCATTTATTTTTATACTGTATTTGTTTTAAAATCAAACATATAGAAGAGAGCCTGTGAAAAAGGGAACCGGAAAAGAGAAGAAATGGATGACTGCCTCTTTGTGACATATTTTCTCCCTCAGCCTTGCATATTTGCATGAAAGTGATTGTGAATAATGTACATTTGACCAGTGCTGTCTGCAGAACTAATGCCTATTAAAGGGATGGGAAGTAGCATATGTTGTGCCTAGGGCAGAGAAAGTCCAATCACCCCCACTGTGAGAGTCTCCAACTAAAACGCAGGACAGCCTGGGATTAATCCTAAATGAACCCAGCAGGGAGAAACAGGACACAGTCCCTCGGTCCACATTTAAGCTTCTGAACTAAGATTTTCAGAGTTTGCTTCCAAAAATAACCCGTAGTCTCTATCACTTCATTCACACAGAGAACAGAATTTTTTTCTCTTTTGTCTTATTTACCAATCCTACTAAATTTCAAGGGGAACCATTACAGCAATAAATCGGACACGAGCAATCAGTCGTTACAGAATCAGAATTTTGCTCTTTATTACCATTTTAGGAACTCTCTCCTCTGCTTGAACTATTCCCCAGCATTATCTGACAAGGCACAGTTTTGTCAGTAATTGCAAAATGTTTTGGGTCTGTGGTTTCACTTTTATGTTCTTGCACTCCACTAGAAATGCTCTGCTATTTAAACACTTTGCAGAGCTTCTCAGTCTTGTTATATAATCTTTCTGTGACCTCTAGCATCAGGTTCAGATGCAAACTAGCTTTCCTTCTACCTATGTTAACTTGATAGCTGAAAAATAGCAATTATAAAAATGTATGAGAATAACAAAATTGGCTGAACTAGAGAAACAGAAGTGCCAAATTACCATGTTTAGATCAGTAGGATTGCCTTTTGCCTCATTAGCTGCAGTATTACAGAAAGAGACAGAGACAGAGACAGAGACAAAGAGCAAGAGAATAACTAGGAAATATATATTCAGATCATCCATTTGGTATTCATGTAACCCAAAGCGGGGGAGGGGTAGTAAAAATAAAATACAATCAGAAAACTTGTAAGCCGTATCACAGCATGATATGAAAGAGTCTGGGTAATGCTGAAAGTAATAGAGTTGATATGATTTAACTTATCTTTTTTCCTTCTCTCTTAGTGTTTAATTCTATTCAAATTACTGTAAAGATACTATTATGTTTCAGAATGGAGGACAGCTTCAAACCATTGCTTTTAGTTTATTGGCCTACTCCTTGGGCTAGTAGGGGTGGCTAGGATTGCCATGTTTTGAGAGCTTGTAAGAAATTCATTCTTCGAATGGTTAGCTATAATGAAGGGTTAGATACTCTGACAGAAATTAAGTTTGGGGTGTTTAATTTTCTTTCTTTGGGATCATAGACTGAGTTTTGCAGATCAATGATCTCCCTTACCTGCCACTGACTTGACCCTCTTATCTACCAAAGGCCCAGGATAACTGTTTTAGCAAGCTGAGCAACTTCATTTTTCCCAATTTTAGTCTTGTCCATTGTCACCCAGTGATATTCCTTCACAGTGTACAATCACTGTATTTCCTGAGATCAACCAAACCCACCTTGGAGAAATTTCACTGGGGCCATGATTCAATGTCTTAGATGCAGAAGACATTAATTGCCTATTAAGATTATGGAGGAGCTTCAATCTGCTCTGCAGTGTTATAAGCACTTATGAATTGTGGAGAGGACAGCTAATGGAGGAACAGTCTTCAAAACACGCTATCAGAAAAAGTTACATAAAAATGACCTGACATTAGTTTATCAGAGCCTCAAAAAACACTGATTAATTTATGCAAATAACTCTGTATATTATACATCACCATTTCCTAGCTTAATCTTATTCTTGGCCATTATTAAACTAGGGACTGCAGGAAGGGGAGTGTCACCAGTTCAATCATTATTTCCACAAATATTTATCAGGCACCTGCTATGTGCTGACGCCAGAAGTTAGGGGCTGCACTGCACTTAAAGTTAATACGATACATTGTGATCATGCTTTGAAAAAACGACTAATATGAGGTTCTATGGGAGTGCAGAGCAGAGAATGTAAAAAAAAAAAAGTGTAAAATTTAATTATGTTTTTAAAAGAGCTTTTCAACTTGTTACCAAAAGTTAAAATTGCTTTATTGTCCTGCTCATATGAAAGTTACCCTTGTTGCTTTCCCATTAATAATATATTATGTTTTATTCCTTTCTTAGCTGCTCAAAGCTCAATACTGCAAGTAAATTGGGAACCAGTGAACCATTCTCTGGACTAAGCTTCATAGCAGACACTCTCCTCTTACACTTGTTTCAGAGGCTTTGGTCTCCCCACATTTTGCTGCTGGGGCTGGTAGAAGTTTGTGTTGTGATGTATTACATTTGTCATCATGTGCCCCCCAAGCCCCCTCCTCTTCTTGCACTGCTTTACTGCAGCATAAGGTCTGAAACCCATGAATCTTGCTGTCTTCCAATAGCCCCCTTCTGTAACACTGCGACCTGTGCAAAATTAGAGCTAATAATTCATACCAAAAAGGATAAAAATCATAAAGCAACTGGCTTGTTTCCAGATTCCACAGCGACATTTTTAAAGCGTGGATCAAATATTTTAAGCAGTGCCCTTTATGAAGCAGAATTAAGGCAGTGTGTGGCTAGGCAGAAGCCCTGGGTTCTAGTTCTATTTCTGCTACAGATCCAAAACAATCATCAGTCCCCTCAGAACACAATTCTCTCATTTCTAAATGGAAGAGGCATGGACTAGATGATCCCCTAACACTGATGTCAACTCCAATACTCATAATTTTAAAATAAATTAGATGAGCTTTTTGTTCTTTTAATGTTTCACATGCTTCATTTATCCAAAGTCCATGAAGAACATTCTTAGGTAAGGCTTCATACATCATTCGAACATATGAAAATGACCAAGAAATATCATATACTCCACTTTTCTGAAATAAAAATTCTGAATCCCAGAGAGATTCACTTTTCCAAGAATACACGGTCACTCAGCAGAAGAATATGGAACCAAATCCCTATTTCTCAAATTTTAAATAAGAAACCAAAACATTCCACAGGAAAAAGATTCAATTTTTCAAAATTTCCTCTGATTCAGTTAACAATCTGACCCTCAATAAGACTTGGTAAAACACTAACTATACTTGGCTTTCTGACAGATAAAGTAGTTTCATGGGCCCAAAATGCATGATTAAAGGAATTAGGTTGGGGGCGCCTGGGTGGCTCAGTTGGTTAAGCATCTGACTTGGGCTCAGGTCATGATCTCACAGTTCGTGGGTGCAAGCCCCACATCGGGCTCTGTGCTGACAGCTCAGAGCCTAGAGCCTGTTTCGGATTGTGTCTCCCTCTCTCTCTGTTCCTCCCCGGCTCATGCTCTGTTTCGCTCTCTCTCCTTCAAAAATAAATAAAAACATTTTAAAAAAATAAAACAAAACAAAACAAAGGAATTAGGTTGTTCATTAGAGCACCAAACAGGCCACACAGAAGGCACAGATTGATGTTCCAGTCTTCATATTTGATGGTGATAGTCACCAGTGGCAGATAGGAAAGCTAGGCCAGAGGTATCTAAATATTAGCTCCTCTCTCCTCTATTCGGAATGCTAAATGTATAAAAGCTAGGCCAGAGGTATCTAAATATTAGCTCCTCTCTCCTCTCCTCTGAATGCTAAATGTATCAACATCACCATTTGGTCTAGTGCTTGGATGTTTCCCTGAACTGGCTGGCAAAGCAACTATGTGTCTTCCTAAAGATGAATGTGTGTAGTCTTAACTTGCAGGGTCTCGAGCCATTGGTGGAACACTGAGAAAGCTCAGAATTGTTTTAAATGTCATGGTTTTGTGACCACAGAATCCAAATCTCTAATTCTTGGAGTGACCTTAGAATCCAAAGAGGTTAACATAGGTAACTTGGCACATTTTGCATATCATTTCCCTCCGTCCTATCTTCTGCACATGTTCGGAGTGCATACCATCAGTTAAAATTTGCACCAGGAACAGATTTCTGATAAATGTTATATTAGCCTGTAAGATATGATGGTTGAATACAATATATTTTTTTTATATCCTGCCCAGGTATCAACTCAGTCTTTTCATAATCACTTTTTCCCTGAGTTAGAATTCAGTCATCTCGAAAAGGTGTCTGCCCAGCATTTAGAAGTTCTATGTTTTAAACATATTTTCAGTGGCAGTTATGTCACATATCAAATGTAGAGACTATTTTATATTTTGTGATCCATTGCTTTTGATCTTGCCAAATCTCCACCTCCTAATCTGTGCTAAATAAGATTAAAACTTGGTACTGGTCACTGTGATGTCTGTCTGCAAGTGGAGTCAGTCAACTAATAAGTAAATTCAAAAGAATAAACTCTCTCCATTCCAATTTTTCTCCAGTGAACAAAATAAGGCATGTAGGCAACAAAATATATTAATTCTTTTATGTTGAAAGCATATAGAACCTTCATTTGAAATATGCTACATTCCAAAAACATAAAACAAAATTTTGAGGTTTGCTTGTATTAAAGGAGTTGTTATTGTGGTTGCTGTTTGTTGTTGTTTAGACAGAAAAAGAGTTTCAGTAGGGGAGAGGAGCAGAGGGAGAGAGAATCTTGGTTGTTGTTTAGAGAGAAAAAGAGCATGAGCAGGGGAGAGGGGCAGAGGGGGAGAGAGAGAAAGAGAGAAAGAGAGAGAATATGAATCTTAAGCAGGCTCCATACTCAGCATAGAGCCCAACACGAGATTCAATCCCAGGACCCTGGGATCATGGCCTTAGCTGAAATCAGGAGTCAGATGCTCAACTAACTGAACCACCCAGCCATCCCAAAGGAGTTTTTTCAAGAAGTACTCACTTTTATGAACACAAAATTATATGTAATTACATAACAAATATTGTATAGAGTTTACTATGTGCAGGATACTCTTCTAAGTGCTTTATAAAATTTAACTTACTTAATCCTCATAGTTTATAATTATCCCCATCTTACAAATAAAGAGACTGAGAAACAGAGATTAAAGTAACTTTCTGAAAGTCGACTATCTATTTTTTAAGAGGAGGAGCTAGGATTCAAACTCAGGCAGTATGGCTCCAGAGTCTATAGTCTTAACTCTCAACAAGATTATGAAAATATCAATATATTAATGTGAAAACGAAAAGCATTTCATTTCTAATTAAAACTGAAAGCATCACTTAATTTACTGAACCTGATGTCATCAGTCCTGGAGTCATGCTTTCTCATGACTCTCTTTCAAATATTTGAGACAATATCCTGAGAAAAGTGCCGTTGTTTCTCAAAAATAGTTTATAGTCTTTCTCCAAATCTATAAAAAGTACTCATGCAACTTTTGCTAGATCAATTTTTAGAAACTGGAGAGTAATAGAAGAAGATGATTTTGCAGAAAAAGGAAATGGAGGACCTGTTCTTATTATTTATCATCTTAATTCATGTAGCTGCAGTAAGAAAAAAACCAAAAGACTGCAACACGAATTGAAACAGCTCTGTACAGCACACAGACCAAATCCAAATCCCACCATTCTGGGTCTCTGCAGTATGTGAGCAGGCCGAGCTTTAATTGTTCTTTGTAAAATATGGTTACAACACCTGCCTCATGCATTACAACATGGACTAAATGAAATAATTTAAAGTGCTCAGCAAAGTTTCTGGCACTAATAAGTCCTCCATAGATACTCAAACACTTTCCTCTCGTTGTATAAATTAAGGCTTTCTAGTTTGTAAACACTGAGGGAGAATTATTAAGCTTTTAAAGACGTGAAGAAAACAGTCATTTGATCATTTAATGAGTACTTAACAAACACCTACTACGTTCCAGACACTATTATTATTTCAAACATAATAGGATAGGATTCTAGAGGGCTGAAGTGCCGTATTTGTTTCAATGTTTCTAATTTCGTTAGAAATGAATGTGTAAATGGATGGTTCTAACATCTCTGATGGCTCTTTCTTTCAAAGAACAAACTATTTCATCAGACAGGAACAGAGTATTCTGTGAATACTTTGTTTTTTCCTTGATTTTATAGGAAAATCACTTCTGAATAGACACACCACTGAAAAGAGGCATAACATTTGTTCCTAAGTAGCAACCTCAAAGCATTCAGAAATAATGGACCAAGAAGGACTAATACCATTCAATGGACCAAGAAGGACTCAAGACCATTCAATTCCTGGTCACTCAAGGTAAGCCATCCCTAGAGGTCAATATCAATGACAGCCAAGCCCCTTTATAAAATACAATGTCTAATTTAATCATTGGCATTAAAGCAGTGCATTTTAGCTTGGGTCCATTTTGCTAAAAACTTAAGAATATTTATCTTCCTTTTCAAAATGATCCAGGTTTGTTATGTGAGTTTCTAATACAATTATTAATGAGCTTTCAGCTCCATAAAGAGTAAAGCAAATGACTTGAGAGCGGTTTCTTCTAGCTCTCTGATTTGCCCCTCAGGTAGAAAACAGCAGCTGCCTGTATTACCTACCTGTGTGGGACACATTTTGATTCTTCTCAGGCTGTGAATTCTTCAATTCACAGCTACAGTGTCTGTTCACATAGCCTAACTCTATTAATAGCTTAGCCCTTGTCTTTATGGACTTTCCACTTCCCTCTTATTTCTAACTGCTGCAGGTCAAGAGATATGGCCTCCTTGATGATTCGAAGCCATTGTTCACACCATCACTCCACAAGTAGCTTACTGGACACCTAAGTATGTGCTCCATGCTGAGTACTGTGGAAAATACCAAAACAACAGTGCCACAAACAAAAGGCCATATACATATGTATACATACGTATACATATACATACATCATATATATATATATATATATATATATATATATATATATATATGCACTGCACACCTCTATTGGCTGGCTCATGATTCTACCCTGGGCCCTCCCAAGTCCCTCTCACTCAAAGAGCACTCCCCAGTGACACACCCACATCTGTACATTCCTCATTATATTATCAATAACTCCCTCTGTACAGGGAGATGCTGCTTTGCAACACTTTATATTCTATCCAAATTCCTTTAATAGTATAATCTCTTTCAAAGTTGCCCCAGGGTTTCCAATGTCTTCATCTGAACTCCAAGATGAACCCCTAGAATTTATTCCTGCTGCTAAATCTGTCTGTATTTCCACAGATTCCTTGGAGGGTTATACTTTGGTTGTACAATCTCACTTAGAATAAGATCTTAACAGGAAAACACCACACACACACACACACACACACACACATACACACACAATCTTTGAATATCTGTTCAATGCAGAGAACATAAAAATATCCCCAAATCTAACATTTTAGAGCCAAGACAGGTCACAAGAAATTATCTAGAATAATCTTTTAAGAAAGTTATTAGCCCTATTTTACAGAAGAGGTTCTGGGGCTCAATGAGAATGGGACTTGTCCAAGTTTATAGAACTCTAGGACATTTATAAGTAAATATACTTATTTTCTTTTATTTGCACTATGAACATATGTAATACTCTGGAGAAACTTTTACTATTTATACTTACCATATATTTATAAAAGTTAAAATAAAGGCATAATTTTCATCAGCCTACTTTTCCTTCCACACTTCATAACTATTTCCCTGCTGTTTCTTTCTAAACACAGAACTACTGGTGTTTCACATCACTTCCGATAAATTCAATGTAGCCAATATTTAATGAAGCTCTACATTATGCTAAGTCCTACAAAATGCCCATTCTATAGATTTTAAATACCTAGGTCTGAAAGATTCTGGCAAATGAAAGAGCTGACGATTTGTGAGTGAATATGAAGATGCAAATAACTGTTCCAAGTAATGCAGGTCATGTCTCTACTGACCATCTGGTCCGAGATCATATGGCCATTAACGCATTAAGAATGCTTTGGAGGGGCACATGGGTGGCTCAGTTGGTTAAGCGTCCAACTTGTGGTTTCGGCTCAGGTCATGATCTCACAGTTTGTGGGTTTAAGCCCCCACACTGGGCTCTGCACCGACATCGTGGAGTCTGCCTGGGATTCTCTCCACCCCCCTCTTTTTGCCCCCCCTCACTCGTTCTCTCTCTCTAACTAAAAACAAACTTAAAATTTTTTATAAAAAAAAAAAGAATGCTTTTGAAGATTCTAGTATATGTAGGAATTGCCAAAGAAATATAAACATTAATTGCCCCAATCCGTCTTATCACTACCCTCTGGAAACTTACATTCCAATTATTGAGACAAGATCAAATTACTTTAAACATCAGCAAACAGTAATAGACAGTATATAATGAAATAATACATTGAGAACTACAGACTGTCAACTGCTACATAAATACCAAAAGAGTGAAATGGTCTAACGATTCTGAGAAGGCTTCAGGGAATCAAGAAACATGATTTTAACAACAGGATGGATAGAATTAGGATAGGTAGAAGGGAGAGTAACACACAAGAAAAACTGCATGGTTGAAATCAGAAAGTTTGGGAGGCTACATTTCTATGAATAGTGTCATCTGGAGAGGTTACTTTTCCATGAACAGTTCCTGGATCCATCCATGTTTCAAAACCTAGAACTTTCCATTACAGTGAAATAATTGTTTCAGTGCTTTACTTCTCCTACTGGGTCATGCATGGAGTACATATGGAACTCTCCATGGACTCAAAATCTAGTTAGGATGAGACTCTCTTAAAAAAGAAAAGAGAGAAGGGGAGCACTAGAATGAAAAGTCAACACAAGAGTCTACAAACTTTAAAGATTTTTTAAAAAGGCTTTTTTAGGGGGCACATAGTGGCTCAGTCAGTTAAGCGCCCAACTCTTGGTTTTGGCTCAGGTCATGATCTCAAGCCTTATGTCAGGCTCTGTGCTGACAGTACGAAGTCTGCTTGGGATTCTCTCTCTCTCTCTCTCTCTCTCTCTCTCTCTCTCTCTCTCTCTCTGTCCATCCCTCGCTCATGCATACACTCCCTTTCTCAAAAAAAATTTTTTTTTAAGTTTTGTTTTGTTTTTTTTAAAAAAGTGGAATTAGGGGCACCTGGGTGGCTCAGTCGGTTAAGCGTCTGACTTCGCTGAGGTCATGATCTCGCGGTCCGTGAGTTCGAGCCCCGTGTCAGTCCCTGTGCTGACAGCTCGGAGCCTGTAGCCTGTTTCAGATTCTGTGTCTCCCTCTCTCTGCCCCTCCCCTGTTCATGCTCTGTCTCTCTCTGTCTCAAAAATCAATAAACGTTAAAAAAAATTTTTTTTAATAAAAATAAATAAAAATAAAAAAGTGGAATTATTCTGTATGGTACTGTAATGGTGGATATATGTCATTACACATGTATCATTATACATGATACATTATAACTGTATCATTCTGTGTAATCCACAGCAGGTACAACACAAATAGCAAACCCTAATACAAACTGCAGATCTTTGTTAATAACACTGTAGCAATACTGGCTCATCACTTGTAACAAAGGTATTATATAATGCAAGAAATTAAGAGGGGATACTGTATGTGTGGAGCCATGAGGGGTTATATAAGAATTCTCTGTACTTTTCACTCCCTTTTTCTCTAAATTTAAAGCTCCTCTAAAAAATAAAGACTATTAATAAATTATTTTAAGTGTTCACCATCAATAAGCATTAATCAAAATTTTGGACTCCTTCCATATTCATTTCTAATGCAGGAAAAGGTACAAGTCCCCTAGTTATTTTTAGTCTTCAAAACAGAGCGGTCCTGACAGGCAACAAAATTCCTTCTTACAAAGAGTTTGCACTAAAATGTCTATCCATTATTATACTGTTTCTCTTCAAGAGGTAAATAACTGGCCCAACAAGCTAACTTACTGGTAAGTGATACTATGAATGGGGTAGTGGGCTCATAAATGCTATCAATATGGACAACCTAGCTGGATCTTTCCCATCCAAGAAAATTACTTCTACAGCACAGATATCTGTCTCTGCTCATTTTATTTTTCTGTATTATAAAAGCAATTCATATTCATGGTAGAAATTTTGGAAAGTAAAGAAGAGCTTCTTTTTAATTGTCCATTATTCCATGTTTTGATAGTTTTCACTCTAGATTTTCTTCCTATGCATTTTAATATATTAATATTTTTAATATTTTAGTATGTTTGTGATTATAGTTGGCAGTTGTGATGTTTTTTTCATTATAATAATCTAAATAAAGTGCCTAAAACTCCATTTCTCTTGATTGTGTCTTTAGTTTCCCTGATACTGCCTCCAAGTTTCACTTATGAGTAAAATAGCACAAGGCAAATCATAGGATATACTACAAGCTTTGTGTAAATATGACATCTCTCCAGAACTGCTTAAGTCAACCTTTCAGCAATATACAAACTCTACAGCTGAACCCATACCCATATTACAAGGAACTGGCTTCTCAGGGCACCTGGGTGGCTCCGGCGGTTGAGCATCCAACTTCAGCTCAGGTCATCATCTCACAGCTGTAGGTTTGAGCCCCACATTGGGCTCTGTGCTGACAGCTCAGAGTTTGGAGCCTGCTTCGGATTCTGTCTCCCTCTCTCTCTGCCCCTCCCCCACTTGTGCACTATTTCTCTCTGTCTCTCTCTCTCTCTGTCTCTCTCTCTCTCAAATATAAATAAACATTAAAATTTTAAAGAAAAAAGGAAAAAACAAACAAGGAACTGGCTTCTTTTGTCAGCTGGAAAGTATTGTTTTATGACTAGAACACTTCTATTTTTAGTATATGAAGGCAGTTTGGACCAGGGCACAAATTTGGAACATGTCACCTCATTATTAGTTATCACCATATATTTTAAACCTCTAGCAAAGTATATACCAGGCATATAAAAATACAATACAGTGAACAAGTTTTTGATGAACCAATGCTATCATGTTACAGAAACTGAAAAGGAAATGCAACAAGATCACCATGGGCCACAGTGCATCAGGCTCCAGACTCCTGCAAGATTGCCTGCACTAAAGACCACAGGTGTGGACAACCCAGCCTGGAACAAGAATTCTCCACCAGCTAGGCTGCTTTTCACTATGGTGAAGGCCTAAAAAGCAAAACTCATAAAGGTACAAAGAAACAAAAGAATCCAATCATCAAAAATGTTAAATAATACAAAATGCCATGGAAGACCAAAAAGAGTATAGATTAGATTACGTCCACACAGCCAAAATATTTTCCTCTGAATGGCTTCTGTCTGCAGAACATTCCCTCAGAAGGCTACTGTTTAGGAAAATAAATGCTCTTTCCCCCAAGAGTCTCTGGGTAAGGGGATGAATGGAATCAGTCTTTGCCTTTCTCTCTCCTTAATACTGGTAAAGAGGACACAAGCTGACTCTGAAGTGTGGCATGGTGTGAGCTCAACAAAGCAGGGAAGAGGCACAGTAGGACCGGGGTCTAGCTGTCCTACTCACATGACCACAGGAAAGGGATTTCGGTAAAACTCTGAGACTCCTTTTTTTTTTTTTTTTTTTGAGAGAGAGAGAGAGAGCAAGCGAGTGTGCTAGCAGGGGAGGGAGACAGAGGGAGTGAGAGAATCTTAAGCTCCATGCTCAGCACGGAGCTCGACCCCACGACCCTGGGATCATGACCTGAGACAAAATCAAGAGTCAGATGCTCACCCAATTGAACCACACAGGCACCCCTTCTTTATTTTTAAAGCTTGTGTCATGCCCTATTTCTCTCCATTCCTCTCCCTCAACTCTCTTCACTGTTCTTCTAGCCACAGTGAACTACTTGTAGTTCTTAGAAAGCACCATGCTCTACTTTGGTTTTGCATCTACTAGCTCCATTGCCAGAAAGGCATTCTGTACCCTTCCCACTCCACCTCACCCACTTAGCCAATGTCTTTTCAAGATTCATGTCTCAAATTATACATTACTTCATCCAGGAAGACATCCTAATGTCCTGGTATTGGCCAACATGCACCTCCTCTCTACCTCTATCACAGTGTTCCCTATACTAAAACCCCATCTCATCCTCGCTGAAAACCTTTGCAAACTTGGCAAGGACTAAGCACTCAAACAGATACATGCAGAAGAAAGAAAAAGAAAGGGTAGGGAAGGGGAACCAAGTGAAAGGAAAGTTGCATTTTTCATCACACCAGATGAGACAGTGTTTATGAAAGCACCACAAACACTTTGTATATCAAGGTATTAAATGAGACTTTTCCTGTTCTCTAGGAATTTGGAAATTTCTGCTGAGGCTGTAAGCTGGAGGCAACGGATGACCAAACTGACCATGAATCATTCATTCAGATGTGAAGCACTGTTCAACACTCCAGATACATATGTGAACAAAACAAAGACCATGGCCCTTGCAGAGCTTCCATCCATAAGAAGACAGATAATAAAAATAAACATGATAAAAAAATTACATAATATATTACATGGGGTAAAAGCATTAGAGAAAAATGAAAGAAGAAAATGACAGCAGCATTAAGATTAAGGAGTGACAGGAGTCCACAGGTTAGTAATTTTAAAGGGGTGATCAGAGCAGTCTTCATTGGGAAGATGGCCTTTTAGAAAACTCCTGAAGAGGAAAAGGGGGTTAGTCACATGGATAATTGGGGGTGGGGGCATGATCATCCCTGGCAGCGAAAAGCCAGTGCAAAGGTCCTAAGGAGGCTACTTGCCTGTCATGATTGATTCCACAAAAAGGAGGGATCAGGTGATTAAAGAAGTAGAAAGAGATGAATTCAGAAGGGCAAAGAAAGGGGAAGCCAACCATGTGCACATGACCCTTAAAAAAAACATGGGTTTGAACTGTGCAAGTTCACTTACATGCAGATTTGTTTTTTGTTTTTTGTTTTTTTTTTCAACGTTTATTTATTTTTGGGACAGAGAGAGACAGAGCATGAATGGGGGAGGGGCAGAGAGAGAGGGAGACACAGAATGGGAAACAGGCTCCAGGCTCCGAGCCATCAGCCCAGAGCCTGACGCGGGGCTCGAACTCACGCACCGCGAGATCGTGACCTGGCTGAAGTCGGACGCTTAACCGACTGCGCCACCCAGGCGCCCCCAGATTTGTTTTTAATAAACACAATACAGGGTGCCTGGGTGGCTCAGGTGGTTGAGCATCAGGTGGTTGAGCAGGTTACGATGCCAGGGTCATGGGACTGAGTCCCACATTTGCTTGGGATTGATATTCTCTCTCTCTCCCTCTCCTTCTCTCCCTCTCCCCATCCCTCTCCCCACTCACACGCTCTCTTTCTCTGAAATAAAGTATTGTAAATATATTTTTCTTATGATTTTCTTAGTTACATTTTTCCCTAGATTACTTTATTATAAGCATATCCTATATAATAAACATAACATGTAAAACATGTGTTAATTGGCTGTTCTTGGTAAGGCTTCTTCTAGTCAACAGCAGACTATGAGTAGTTAGGCTCTGGGAGGTCAAAAAGTCACAGATGGATTTTTGACTGTCCTGAGGGCTAGCACCCCCATCCCCATGTTGTTCAAAGGTCAACTGTAATGCTTTGCAAGCCACTCTAAGAATTCTGTCCTTCACTACGAAATAGAGCCACTGAAAAGTTTAGAGCAGAGAAGGATCATTATCTGACTTATATTTCAAAATAGCCACTCTGACTGCTGTGCTGAAAACAAACCTTAGAGCAACAAGGGTAAATGTAGGCAGCCAGAGAAGGCCATTGCAGTAATTCAGGTAAAAGATGCTGTGCCTGGGACCAAAGTAATATCAGTAGTGGTGGTGAGAAAGATTCAATTCTAAATACATCTGGAAGTAGAAACTAATTCTAATTCCTAATCTAGCCAGAGTCTTTAATGCTGCTGAAAGTAAAAGACCTGAAACATCTTGAAAGAACTCTGCCCAAGATGGCTATCTAGTAGACTACAGAGGTATGTAGCTGTAGGGTAAGGTCAGTCTTAAAGGGGAACCAACAGTGACCCTGCAGGGACTCTTCAGTGGACCTACAGGCCCCCCATATGAGAATGACTGCATTAGACTCTTAAAGTGCCAGAGGGTATTCAGCAGCCAAGAGAATCTGTAAACACACAAGTGAATTAAAAGACATTTGCCCCCTTCCTAGCATTTTTCTCGCTGCTCTGCAAAAGTCAGAAAGCAGCTTAATGAGAGGGGAACAGAAATGGGTAAGTAAGGTAGAGCAACAGTAGAAGAAAACTCAATTTCTGGTCTGTATACATGGATCAGGCCCTGAATTGGGAGGCAGGGAAAGTCTGAACTGGACGAGAGGCTGATGTTTTGGACTGGACTACACTCTTCAGTACCTGAATATTAGGATGCTTTAATATATGTGAATAACTGGGAAAGGAATGGGATCCACTGGAGATGCAGATAAGGTATAAAGGAGTGAGATTTATCAACGCCTGTTTGGAGACAATGGTGGAGGGTGAAGAAACATTTTCTATTCATATTCCTACCAATTAAACTTGGTTTATGAAATTAGTTCATTATAAATGTATACATTAAGATCAATAACAACTAATGCATACCATGTGCCATGTTCTTTTTTGGAGAACTTTTATATGCCTTTTTTTTTTTTTTTACCCTATCAGGTTAGTACTACTGCTATTCCTAGTTTACAAATGAGAAAACTGAGGAACAGAGAAATGAAATAATTTACACAAGGTCACAGAGCTAGTAAGTCACATTCTCTATGTAAATATCTTTAATTGATACCTGTATTAATCAGCTCAGGCTGCAGTAATAAAATACCATTACACAGATTCTGAGACTAATTTCAGTGGGGGCAAAGCAGGGGGCAGGGTTCCACACCAACAAGCAATTCAACAGACAACAGTAGGGTGTCCAAGAACTCAACTCAATTCCACTCAGTTCTGACATTAGCATCAGATTCCACAGGTTATAGGCTAAGACTGCTCCCCCAAACCCCTACTTCAGATACCAGTCATAAGCCCAAGTTGTTACCTGTGCTTCTGACCAAACTGCTACAGAATGGAGGTTCCCACAACCTCCTCCTTGGATTCAATTAATTTGCTAGAGCAGCTCACAGAACTCAGAGAAATATTTTACTTACTAGATTAGCATTTTATTATAGAATGATATAACTCAGGAATAGCCAGATTGGAAGAGCTGCATAGGGCAAGGTATAGGGAAAGGGCACAGTCTTTCCATGCCCTCTCCAGGCACCCCACTTTCCTCACATCTTCATGTGTTCACCAACCAGGAAGCTCTCTGAACCCAGTCCTTTTGCGTTTTTATGGAGGCTTCATTACAGTGACTGATAAAATCCAAGGCCATTGGCAACTGATCTAGTCTCCAGCCCCTCTCTGGAAGTCAAGGGTAGGATTGCAAGTTTCAATTACAAGGTTGGTTCCCTTGGCAACCAGCCCCCATCTTTTGGTTACCAAAGGGACTTCCAAAAGTCACCTCATTAACATAACAAAGGACACATTTATTGCTCTTATGACAGGAAATTTCAAGAATTTTGAGAGCTGTGAACCCAGAACTGTGGACAAAGACCAAATATATATTAGAAATACACATCTGGTCATCTGAATGACCAGATATACGTGTTTTATAAATCACAATATTTCAACCATAGACAGGGTGGCTTATAAACAACAGAAGTTTATTTCTCACAGTTCTGGAGGTTGGGAAGTCCAAGATCAAGGTACTGGCAAATTCAGTGTCTGGTGATAACTGGATTCCTGATTCATAGTTGGCTGTCTTCTAGCTGTAAGCTCCCAAGGCAGAAGAGGACAAGGGAGTTCTCCGGAGTCTCTTTTAGAAGAGTGCTAATCCCACTCATTTAGGTTCCACCCTCATGACCAAAACACCTCTCAAAGGCTCCACTTCCAAATACCATCACACTGGGGAGTAGGTTTCAACATACGAATTTTGAGGGGAGTACAAGCTTCCACTCTATAGCAATGCCCCCAGTATATTTCAAACAGCATTTTTTAATGTTTGTTTTAATGTGAATAACTTTAAACTGGGCACAACTCTTCAAGTCAGTCCCACCACTCCTTCCATTCCTGCCAACTTCATTTATATCACCCATCTAGCTCATAGACATTTGAGTTTACAACTTCTGCCAGTTAGCCTAATCTCATTCCTGTCCCTTACTATCTGCCTGTACTTATCCTTCTCAATGTGAAACATTATCCATAGTCTCTTTTCCAGATCAACTAAGATACTCAAATCTAGCTCAAGACCTAGCTTGAAGCATTCCCAGATTAACTTCAGTAAACAATAAACTTTCAAATCCTCTGAATTCCAACAGCACTTGCAAGTTGGGAATTATCCTCTGGCTCAGTTGCCTCATTAATGCATACCTTATCTACCCTCCCCACCCCCAACTACACCCATCAAAATCTAAAAGTCGTGTGATTGCTTTTTGAGGTGTCAATTTTACTAGGCTACAGTTTCCAGTTATTCAAATGCTAATCTAGGAGTTGCTGTAAAGGGATTCTACAGATGAATCTGGAGGCCCTAATCAATTGAGTTTAGGTACAGGAAAGTGTCCTGGATAATTGAGATGATCCTGAATTAACTCAACTGGGAGGGCTTAAAAGAAGAACTGGGGCACCTGGGTGGCTTAGTTGGTTGGGCAGCTGACTTTGGCTCAGGTCATGATATCGCGGTCTGTGAGTTCAATCCCCACATCAGGTTCTGCGCTAACAGCTTAGAGCCTGGAGCCTGCTTTGGATTCTGTCTTCCTCTCTGCCCCTCCCCCACTCGCACACTGTCTCACTCTCAAAAATAAAACAAAAACATTTTAATTTTTTTTTTTTAAAAAAGAAGATATGAAGATTCAGAGAAAGAGTCAGAGAGATTCTGCCTGTGGACAACCACCTTGGCAGGTGCCCAGGAAAGGGAGTTCTAGCCTGCCCCGCAGATTTTGAACTTGCTTAAGACAACCCCTCACAATCATGTCAGCCACAATCATGTCAGTCTTTGTTTTACACACATACACATATCTACCCATCCTACTAATTTTACTTCTCTGGTTGAACCTGACCAATTCACACAGTAAGTAGAAAGAACCATCTCTTCTTTTTGAAACTAGATCAGGTATAACGTACCCACACATACATATAGACTCACATTTGGGTGCCTAGTTAATACCAATGAATAAACCTAAGACATTAAAACTAAGACAATGTATTATATGCATAGGAATATATGCAGGATAAACTGGATAAACAAATGCTGAATTATAGAGGTGAAAAAGTATAAAAGTAAGCCACTAGAAGTCATGGACTTGTGGAAAGAAAAAATTTTGAAATAACATCATTAAGTGAATTTTGAATGTAGACTGGTAGTGATAACAGTGCAAAACAAAATGAGAAAAATACTTCTGAAATAGTGGCAGGACAAGTAAACAGTGTACTACTATATGTATATCCACATATATATCTGAACAGAGTTCCAAATAATTACAAAACATGCATCTGTCTAGGTTCCCAATCTTTTAGTTCACTCTTCCACACTGTCACAATGATAGCAATAATTGATGTTTACCATTTTAATATTAAAGTTTTCTCACTAATGGTATTAGATATAAATGACTTTGGTTTGTGATTTTCCCCCAACACTATGCTTTTAGAATGCATGGCATGATTATGTATGAAATGGGAATTGAAAATTCCCTTAATATCCATGAGCATGTATTTATGCAGTCTTTAAAATTTAGAATTATGTAGGTTGCCTAAGCACTAGATTCAAACATTCAAATATAAACGATTACATATATATGGTAATCATCCTATATATGAAAGAATTGCAAGGAGCAGGGAAAGAAGCAGTTGAGTACAGAAGTTCAAGGTTATAACACTCTGGACATTCCACCATCTACACAGCATGTACATTTTTGAAAATAGTTGAAAGCTTCTGGTTAGCTATGCAATGACTCAGAATTGCATAGCTATTCTGAGGCCAACATCACTAAAACCAAAGGATACGCTTTTGGTTTGAAAATTGGTTTCTTGTGTCAGTTAAAATTCAGAAACATATTTGCTACTCCATGCCAACCTCATTCTACCCCCCCCCACACACACACTATTATGTAAAATTATTTTAATGAAATTAAACTAGGTAGATCAAGTTTAACTTTTCACCAAATTATAAATCCTGAATGCAAGACATTATAGAATGGAAATATTGATATTCCACCAGGAAAAGTGGAAGAAGTCATTTTTTATTTTATTATTTTGAGAGAAAGAACTCCTGCCCGCAAAATATTAAATTTAGTTCAAATTCAATTTAGCAAATATACATGAAGTGCCTACTACTTACCAGGTGCTGAGTTGACAAATATGAATAAAACACAATTATTGCCCTCAAGACGATCACTATGTAATAGAAACAACAGCTACAAAACATTGTGATAAGTATAGCAATAGAGTTCTATACAGAACATTATGGGACCAGAAAAGAGGGTTTCCCAAACTTCTAGAAAGGATAAGAGTGTCAGGGGTGACTTCTTAAAGTGGTCATCCCTGAGCTGAGTCCCAAAGCATGAGCAGAAGACAATCCAGCAAAAGGGAGGACAGCCTTACAAAGGGGGCCTTGTAAGTAAAGCAAAAAGCAGAGCACGCATGCTGTGTTTAAGCTACTACAGATAACTCGAGGTTGTTGGAGAATAAGGAGACAAGGACGACAGAGTACCACCAACACATGGATTTAAGCCCATACCAAACTATACATATGATGGAATAACAAAGCCTTTCTTGACAGAATAGATGAACTTGATATCTCAGTGTGTGGAGAAAGGGAAAGCCAGCACCCAAAAAGAAGCTTAAGACATTAAAGACACACATTGCTCCTTTGTAATTTTGGTTAGGAGGGTCCTAACCAATTGTAGAGACAGATAAACAACTTCCCCACTAACATCAAAAAATACCATCTACAGATGAGTAAGCTTGCCTACAACATAAACAACGAAGCCACAGACACATTCGGACAAGCTCAAAAATATCAGCAAAGTTATGCCTGACCGAAATATTATTTTGACAGCTGTATTCATTCTCATTACCAAAAAAACATAAAGGTGTATAATATCTCATATGCTGGTAAGTTATTTTAATGACACATATATCCCTAAGGAACAGATTCCCTGGTTGCTTTCAAAGCAAACAAATGAAAACAATGACAATGGGTATAACAAGTAATGCTTTCTTCAAGAGTCCTTAACTGTTAAATCTGATGTCTACTAGTCCGGGAATGACCAGTGGCAGGAAAATCTATTTCTTATCATCTTAAATTCTGGTAACAGTCTAATGATGGATAGAACTGAATAGACAGTGATATGATCATGTTTACAAAAAGTTCCACCAGAGATCAAACCCATGTCTGACAACCAAGCACCTGTGATGATTTTGCTTTCACCTACCTTCTTCTATCTTCTAGATTGGTGGTTTTGAATAGGCATCAGACTATCGCAAAGAAAATATGCAATGTAGGCAAATACTACAGCCTGGTAGTTAAGTAGAAGGCCTTGGGAATCACACAAACACGGATGAAAATCCATCTTTTGCCATTTATTGGCCCTGTGATCAAAAGAGATGTACTTAACTTCCCTAAGCCTAGGGGGCAATGAAACAGGCATATTTCACACAGCTCCTGAAAAGTCTTGGCAGGATCAAGCCCCAGTCGCCCCCCGTGTGGCCAAACAATACTGCGGCCCATTGCATCTTTGGCTGTCCCTGTTCCTAGTGTCAACCCCTCTCCCGAATTCCGGGTCCCTTAGATGAAAACTCCAAATAAACTACCTCCATCCAAACTCTGTCACTGGCTTTTCTCTCTGGGGAACCCAGCTAAGACAGTGCCCTAAAGTGGTTGAAGCCTGTGGACCCTAACTACAGAGTAAAGTAAAAAGTTTCCGGTTTCTCACCAAAGCAGACAGGTGGTCCCCAAGAAAACTAGGTCCTTCTTCCACAGACTGGAAGGGAAAAAGCACTTCTGGATTTGATACTTCTTATACCTTTGGGGACATGTTGTGACCTCCCGGCGCGCCCCAGGCGGCCAGAAGAGCCGCTTCCGCAGCATGCGCTCTGTTCCCTTTCCTCCAGGCCAGGCGGCTTCCACCCCGGGGCGCCCGGGAGACACGCAGCCACGCCCACGCCCACGCACGCGCACACCTGGAGGGACCAGGTGATAGCCTCTCAGGAACTGTGAGGTCGGGAGCAGGAGAATGCGCGCTCCCTGGCTCTTCTTCATTGTGCACATGTGTGATCGATTCCATAACGCACCTTTCCATTGGCCTTCCCTCCTTCCTGGTTTCGCACCTGCAGTTCCTCACTCCTTTTCCTTGGATTTGCTTCCCGGGATAAATGACCCAACCAAGCCCTTTTCTCACTCAGCCTCTTTATGGGGGAATCTAGACTAAGAAAATGCCTGTCAGCAGATTGGATTACAACAAACACAGGTCTTGGCCTCAGACTGTACCAGGGGGTCAGCCTGTTAGACAAATGGATGGAGCTCTAAAATGACCAGGCCCATCAAGTGTCACAATTCTTTTAAAATATATAGCAAGATGCCACAGATAGCAAAAATCACACTTACATTCCAAGCACAGCATTGGTGCCACACTCAAACTGTTTCATTTTATAATCGAGTTACATAAGCCAGATGTATACTGAAGGCCTCCAGTTTTCAGTTATGTTAGGGGTAACCTGTTGACCAAAGTGAAAAGTCTTATCATAAGTGGCATTAGTTTGGCCTCAGTGAGGTGTCATCTTTCCTACCTATATCAAACAAAATCCCTAGCCAGGGGCCTATGTTTAAATGGAGTAAACAAGATATGTAACAGGAAAAAAACTGATAGCATTATGATTCTATAAATATAATAGTTTGCATATAGTTTTATATTGTTATAATTAATATCAAAATTGTGTAAAAGACTAATAAAGTCTTTAATTAGATGAGTTAGACAACAGAGTGAAGAAGTAATCTTGAAGTTTAAATATAGAAAAAATACACAAAAGGGTAAAGTTCAGCAGGTAGTAGGCTCTGTGTTACCTCTGAACCACTAACTGAACGCCCCTTGGAAAAAGTATTTATAAGCCATAACCAACAGGAGTTGAATTAGTTTACACTGCTCAGGACAGAGATCTGCGGCCTGAGGAAGAAAACCAGAAGGGGCAGGTGCTAAAAAGAAACAAAAAGGCTCCACAAATTGGAGCCCAATACAGTGCACTGCTAATACACTCCTCAACTCAACCATTGCTAAGCACATAATTCCTAGAACACATCTCCTTTAATGTGAGCACAGTTTTTATTGGGAAGGATTGGAGTAGGGGGGATTTCCTAAACAAATATTGACCTGAATTATGTAACTTGCCAAGCATTGTGCTAAGTGATTTATACTCCCTAATCATCTGACCATTCAAAATACTGCTATAAATATTATAAACCCATTCTGCAGGTGAGAAAGCTGAGGCTTAGGTCTTAAGCAGCTTTCACCAAGACAAAGCAATTCGTAAGGCATAGAGCAAAATAGGCCTGTCTAGCTCTAGAGTTGCAGTTCTTTTTCACTGTACAAGGCTGCTCATCTTTCTTTTTGTTTGCATCAGAGCAAATTATTGCCAAACTTCTCAACTGCCTCACAATTTTCATCCATGGTGAAGTAAACTGTTTTCTCTACAAGAATGCCAGGCGTGTTACATGTGGCAGCTACCTAGCTCGCTAACTAGCTAGGTACCAAGAACAATATTCCAATATTGACACCTACATTTAGAAATGTAGCTGTGTTTCTGAATTGAATTGAATTGTATAGAAATTGACTGGAACAGGCCTGACTTACCAATTTTTGAATACAAAGAATTTGGAATTAGAGAATTAAACTTTTAATTTTATAAATTAAATGCTTTGAAGAGGAAACAATAAGCAGGGCTGGTATGTTTGAAAGAAAGAAAGAAAGAAAGAAAGAAAGAAAGAAAGAAAGAAAGAAAGAAAGAAGAGAGAGAGAGAGAGAGAGAGAGAGAGAAAGAAAGAAAGAAAGAAAGAAAGAAAGAAAGAAAGAAAGAAAGAAAGAAAGAAAACACAAAAAGAAAAGCATCATTTCCAGACAGAGACTGAGCAGGGAATTAAATTTAAGCCCAAGATTTTCAGTGATTCTTTCTAACTATAAGACCACTCTCCAGAAAGTGATCTGGAGGGCTCTCTACTCTGAGAAAATCTCTTTGGAGACAGGTCTGCATCTTCCTGCTCAGCTTCTTCCCTTTCTAAAAATGTCTCAGCTTGTCTTTGAAATATTTGTGACATTAAAATGCAGTTCTGCCTTTCCCCTTTCCTTTTCTCTGAACAGTAGTCCATAACTGCTCCCTCAACCACCACCCACAAACCCCTAGAATGTCTGCATGTATAATGTATCATGCGTGTGCTCAACAGAATGTTTTTTCCGTATAGAGGAAAACTTGAAAATCTGACAAAGTCTTCAAGTTTCTATAACAGAATTTTAAGCACAGAATCTTTTTCCCTGCATTTAATATTGACCCCAGGCATCTTCTGTGGCTTGAAAATCTACAAAATTATTATTCAATTTACATTCTTAGGGTTACATGAATGCCAGTTCCTCTTGGGCATTGTGGTTGGCTTGTCCTGGCATACATGAGTTGCTTTATCCCCATTCCTCTTGCAAACTTAGTCAAGACTTTCAAAGTTCATGATTTTTATTAGCTTTTGGATGTTGTGTTTCACAGAGTACTCATTCTTGCTCTGGAGTTCTAGAATGTACATAGTTACCTGCCTCATTGACAGAAGCAACTTTGCTTAGGGTGTTACACCACTTGGGAAAACTCCAGATAGTGGAGAATTTATCACAATAATAATATAGTATGAAGTTATTTGCAAAGAAATATATTACCAGATAAATACCCAGCATGGATATCAGGGTGGATTAGCCCTGCATGCCATTTAAAGAAAGAAAACTACTTTGTAATAGGAAAATTATTTTTATATCTCTGATCTCACCTGCCGCATTTCCCTTCCATTCTGCTGATAATTTCATACACTTTTATGAAGAGCAATTCCAGACTCCATTATTGTTCCAAGCTCTGACATTCTCGTAGAAAATGAAAAACTGCCATAACCTTCCCTCCTGCTCATAAAGTCCTAGAAGAGGTGGATCAGACCAGAGAATCTTCTGACTTAGGGTAAATTTTTTATTCTTTTACATAAATCCCCCAGGCAGAAATAAGGAAGAAGTATTTCAAACCCAATTCCAAATATTTCACTTGGAATCACTCCCTGAGAAGATTGGAGCAGCTGCCAATTAGCATATCTGTAGATCTCCTGAACAAACTCAGTAATATTTTCATTAATAAGTTGACTGAACAGAGCCCCCAGCTGTCACCTGGGTACATACCCCAACAGGAGAATAAAAAAATAAAAGAAGGCCAAATGATCATTATTTCTTAAAATGCCTTTGTAAGGCATAGAGTCAGAACTAAAAGGGCCTATGAAATCCAATTGGTCTACCTTAGCTCTCTCCTTTTACAGGTGGAGAAACTAAGGCCCACGGAAGTCAGGAGAGCTGTACAGGTCATGTGGCTACATAATGATGGAGCCGGCACCGGTGCTCAAGTATCTTGACCACTGATCTAGGTTTCTTCTCACACTGACAAAAGTAATCTCTAATATGCTATTCCATTATTCTCATAGTTTTTAAATTTAACATAGTGGATTATTTTTTCTCAAGAGCTTAGTTATGCCAGTTGATCACATATCATTGGTCTTTCAGATATCCACTGAAGCAACTGTAATGTCACTAAAATATTTGTGTATGGTCCCATTCCCTTTTTTTCTTTATTTTATTTATTTTCTTTTATTTTCTATTTATTTTCTTTATTTTCTTTATTTTATTTTCTTTACTTTATTTGAAAAGTACTTATTGGGATGGTTTCCCAGTCATCGTCATACAGGGGGCTTTTAGTGCTGCTTCTAGAAGTACTGTTCTTCTCTACGTCTTGCATTTCCTTCTGTAGGCTGGCAGAGGATGGTGGGGCAGGAAACACACAAAACTGCTACTTGTGCATGGCTATGGAGTGGTGATTCTATGGCATCGTGGGTGTTTCACATCCATGAAGTAGGAATCGGTGTTCTGCGCTAGGCACTTCCTGTGTTTCCTCTTCTTTTCTGAAAGAAGGTGAAGGAGATCCTCTGTGAGAAGGATATTCTCCTGGGTAGGTCATCACTGCCAGAAAGCGATGGGACAACTGGCCCATTTTCTTGATGAGGAAATGCTGGCATCATAATCATAAGGCTTCGTCTATGCTCTCTCCCAAATTTGCACATTAAGGAAATGAAACTACATATTGGACCATAACAGCACTAGTTTTCATTGCTTCATATTGCTCTTTTATTATCTCATGGATGCAGCGTGTTTCCTCTTTTATCATGTCTTCATTTTTGTGCATAATCCTTGACCTGTAACAGGCATTCCTTTCCTATTAAAATAAATTGAATTCTTATACAAGACTTCCTTGCTGAGCAACAAAAAATAAAGACTTATATCCAAGAATGTCTGAACATCTCTTGAATGTATGAACATCAGAATAGATAGGAGGGGGCAGACACAGTGCCATGAAAGTCTTTGGAGTAGCCATGAGAGTTCAGCAGCCTCTACATCAAGCCTCAGAGCAGCCCAAGTTGGGGAGCCCATTTCAGATGAACCAGGAAAAAAACAAAATGAAGATGGTTAAGTGAAAGGAAAACTACTATTTGGGACAAGTTATACTGTTTTGCACTGTCATTGAAAGCCCTTGCAAGGAAAAGGAAAGGGCTTGCAGCCAAATCAATGTATATTGCATCCCCAACATAAGTCAAAAATAACTTTTTACCCTAGATAAACAAAAAATGGCTCCTTACCCTGAGTTTTCCAGGGCACATTGAGTGGCCATTGCTCCCTACCTCCAGAAGGCCTGTGACCAGAGGGAGAAGCCAACAAACCCCAGTACTCACCTGACTCTGTCAAGTACCTTCAAAAATAGTACCAGTTGAAACTGGTTATATAGTTTTATAATAGTTTCTATTTTTATATAGTTTATACAGTTATATGGTTATTATCATTTCAGATGAAACTCAGGTTGAGATCACAGTAGGCCAGTACTCAACAGACACATGAAAAGATGTTCAACGTCACTCCTCATCAGGGAAATACAAATCAAAATCACACTGAGATACCACCTCACACCAGTCAGAGTGGCTAAAATGAACAAATCAGGAGACTATAGATGCTGGAGAGGATGTGGAGAAACAGGAGCCCTCTTGCACTGTTGGTGTGAATGCAAACTTGTGCATTCACCCTGGAAAACAGTGTGGAGGTTCCTCAAAAAATTAAAAATAGATCTACCCTATGACCCAGCAATAGCACTGCTAGGAATTTACCCAAGGGATACAGGAGTGCTGATGCATAGGGGCACTTGTACCCCAATGTTTATAGCAGCACTTTCAACAATAGTCAAATTATGGAAAGAGCCTAAATGTCCATCAACTGACAAATGGATAAAGATGTGGTTTATATATACAATGGAATACTACTTGGCAATGAGAAAGAATGAAATCTGGCCATTTGCAGCAATGTGGATGGAACTGGAGGGTATTAGGCTAAGTGAAATAAGTCAGAGACAAATACGATACATTTTCACTCATATGTGGATCTTGGGAAACTTAACAGAATACCATGGGGGACAGGAAGGCGGGAAAAAAGTTACAGAGAAGAAGGGAGGCAAACCATAAGAGACTCTTAAGAGAGAACAAACTGAGGGTTGATGGGGGGTGGGGGAGAGGGGAAAGTGGGTGATGGGCATGGAGGAGGGCACTTGTTGGGATGAGCACTCCGTGTTGTATGGAAACCAATTTGACAATAAATTATAATAAAAAAAAAAACCAAATAGGCCAGTACTATAAGGGGTCTTTCTGAGACCCTTAACTGAGCAGGGGAGTTAGGTAGGGACTGGTGAGATACAATGTTCTAGGTGTAAATTTGCCCGTAGTAGAAGGAAACATCAATTTGCACTCTAGGTTTAAAAAGTAAAAGTAGGGTTATCTCAGGGACTGTGTTAGGTCAGCCTGCCATAACAAAAATAGCATGGACTGCATGGCTTACAAACAACAGAAATTCATTTCTCATAGTTCTGGAGACTGGAAATCCAAGATCATGATAGCAGCACAGTCAGGTTCTGGTGGGACTCTCTTCCAGGGTGCAGACTGCTGACTCTTCCTTATATCCTCACATGGCAGAGAGCAGAAAGGGAAAGCAACCTTTCTCATGACTCTCACAAGGGTGCTAATCCCCCAGTTCAAAAGGGCTCCACTCTCATGACCGCCTTGAATCCTAATTACCTCCCCAACACTCCACCTCCTGATAATATCATCTAGGGAGGCGGGTCATGTTTCAACATATGAATCTGGAGGGAGAGTTCCCTCACTTATGCCTATGTCATATGAAGTTTAAAGTACTACAAATAAACATAACCTGAGTAGTCACTTAAGTTCTTTGAAAGGGGAATTTCAGGAAATAAATAATCACTCTTTGGCAAGAAAATGTACTATTTAGTATTTCTTTGGATTTCATTAAATGTTTGTTCATGCTGTTTACTTCTGTTTTAAAACATGGCCAGATACATCCTTATTAGCCACTTTAACCTTTTGACACTTCAGACGTTACCCATCATCTGTTCAATTTGAAATACTCTTACTTGTACATGTCAGTGTAGCTAGAACTCTTTATCAATAAAAGTTCTTCTTTCTCTCTTGTTTTACCTCATTTGTACCTCTAGGACAGAAATTCTAAAATATTCTATGAATACCATAGCAAAACAATAAAATTAAATATGATATGGCTAATATCATATTCCCAAAACCTAGAAAAAATATGTTGTACAAATTTTACCATGATATTTAAATTAAAAATGATATCTGTGAATTCTAATAGTTTGCAAATTACCCTTTGATGATAGACTTCAGAGACTGAATCAATTGGATTTTAGTAGCAGTAGGGAGTGAGATGCTGTGTTAATAGGAACAGTAAAGTGGTCCCTTCCTTTAACAACATCCTCTCCTTTTAACTTAGTGCCAAATAAACACAACTCCTGGGATGAAGATTTAATAGGAAAAAAAAAGGGAAAATTTCCCAGCAAATAATAACAGCAGCACTTAAAGCACATGAGGAATTAAGATACATCTCTGCCACCAGATTAGTAATGAATAAATAGGGCCCACTAATTTTTACTGTGCTTGCAGTAAAACAGACCACACAGGACTTCTCTTGTGGAATCTGGAAGTAATGCTTTAAAATCCTTACATGGCTCTGGCACCTGTAATGACTGAGGATGTTCAGGGATGTCTAAAGGAAAAGGTACTCAGCATTTTCTTATATACACAGTTAAAAATAATTTCTTGACTCTTAGCTACTGTGACCCAAAGGACAGCTTCAGGCCCAAACACCAGGGGTATTATTCTCTACTCACTTATTATCTACATTAGTTTTTTTTTTTTAATGTGACTCATCAATTACCCCTATATTAATACATCCTCCAGCCCTGATGATTGATATAAATGTTCCCCATCCATGATAACATAATTTACAGTACTAACTTCCTTTCATCTACAATTCTGCATAGGTTTTTTGACTCATAATAAGATCCCACATCACTTTAATTTTTCATATTGAATTCATTTCAAGAGCTGCACCCCGGGATCCCCTCACATGACATCTCATTTTCAGGACAATCTGTAAACACTATAGCAATCTGTAAGCCAACCTGATAGGAGGTTATGTTTGTAGAGACCCCAAGGAACTGCTACTGCTAAAGGGAGAATCTCTCTCACTGTGTTGCTGCCCCCACATTTGTGACAGCTCCTGCTAATGGCTGTGTTCTGACTGATGCTGGTACAAAGCTAACTCATATACAGTGGAAATCTTTCTTGGGTAGAGGCTTGGATAGTTGTACAACCTTTAATTCCCCAGGTACAAAGCAGGGATTGGGATGGGTATACAGAAGCAGAAACACCCCATTTTCCCCCTTCCCAGACCCCAAATCCCCACTGTCATTGGACTACCCAGCTGTGTCCCATGTTATGATGGAAATTTGACGGTAAAAAATTTACTGTGAGAGTCCCACAGATTCTGTGCATTTGCTACTTTTTTTCCTATAGCTCAACTCAAAACCTCCTAGTTTTAAAAACAGCCATGTCTTTACAGATTTTAATCCAGACCTAGGACCTATGTCATGGGAAACCCACTGAAATCACTGGGAAGCATGTATATATGACATATTTAAGTAGCCATGAAACAGTTAAACAGCAAAAGCCTGTGAAGGCAGCCAGTGAACAGCTTTTAATCAAAGGCTGCTGATGTCATGGGGCAGGGGGGGGGGTGGTGGGGAATGGGGGGAGGGAGGGTGGTGGTCGTTGATAGCAAAACACAAGAAGCAACAATAAAGTAAATGACTTCTAAGTGGTGGTGGAGACGATTTTTTAACTAGTGCTCATCCTGCAGCTTGTTCTATTTCCCACCCCTCAAAACCTCTTCCTTGCTATTACGAAGGTTAGATATTTTTGCCCAGGCAGCTATGAAATAACTAAACAAGTACCAAACCAGAAGATAATCACATTTCCAGCATTAGCATGAATCCATATAGTAAGAGATAGGAAGTAATTAGCTAAAGTCATGAAAATCAGTACACAAGGAGTTTGCACTTCAAATACTAAAACAAATAGTAATACAAAACTTCGTCGTGGCAGATTGAGAGACTAAGAATTTTCTATAATTTGTATATCAGCCCTGACACATATATATTGTGTCTATATTGGCAACTATAAAATGGAATACATCACCGAGAATCAATGGGACAGCAGGTGATTAAAAAAATAAAACAAAACAAAACACAAAAACAAAAACAAAAACAAAATAATGGCTGGACCTAAACCAGGTCAGAGATGTTTTCCTAGCATGTCTGCTGCTTCTCATGGATTTGGTGAGAAGAAATTGAGAGATAACACAAAAGTACAATATCTTTCCAAATATAACAGAGTTTGTTTTTATCTACAGGTCATATTTATATTCATGACTTAGTAAACACATCTATTTCATTCTATTATGAGCATTGAATTGCCTTAATTATTATAATCCTTACAAACAATCTTTATAAATACTTTGAATAGGGGTGCCAGGATGGCTTAGTCCGTCAAGTGTCCAACCTTGGCTCAGGTCATGATCTCACTGTTCGTGAGTTCGAGCCCCGCATCAGGCTCTGTGCTGACAGTTCAGAGCCTGGAGCCTGCTTCAGATTCTGTCTCTGCCTCTCTGCCCCTCCCTGCTCACTCTCTGTCTCTCTGTCCCTCTTTCTCTCTCAAATATAAAAAATAAAACATAAAATATTTTAAAATACTTTAACTCCATTTGATCATATTTAATTTTTTTAATTTTATTTAAATCCAAGTTAGCTAACATATAGTGTAATAATGGTTTCAGGAGTAGAATCTAGTGATTCATCAGTTACATATGACACCCAGTGCTCATCCCAACCAGTGCCCTCCTTAATGCGCATCACCCATTTAGCCCATCCCCACACCCAACTCCCCTCCAGCAACCCTCAGTTTGTTCTCTGTATTTAAGAGTCTCTTATGGTTTGCCTCGCTCTCTGTGTTTATCTTTTTTTTCCTTCCCTTCTCCTATGTTCATCTGTTTTGTTTCTTAAATGCGACATATGAGTGAAATCATATGATATTTATCTTTATCTGACTTATTTTGCTTAGTATAGTACACTCTAGTTCCATCCATGTTGTTGCAAATGGCAAGATTTCATGCTTTTTGATTGCTGAGTAATATTCCATTATATTACCACATCTTCTTTTTTTTTTTTAATTTTTTTTCAACATTTATTTATTTTTGGGACAGAGAGAGACAGAGCATGAACGGGGGAGGGGCAGAGAGAGAGGGAGACACGGAATCGGAAACAGGCTCCAGGCTCTGAGCCATCAGCCCAGAGCCCGACGCGGGGCTCGAACTCCCGGACCGCGAGATCGTGACCTGGCTGAAGTCGGACGCTTAACCGACTGCGCCACCCAGGTGCCCCCACATCTTCTTTATTCATCTGTCAGTCAATGGACATTTGGGCTTTTTCCATAATTTGACTATTGTAGATAGTGTTGCTATAAACATTGCATCATTTTAAAGAGAGTAAACTCTACTAAAATATCCCAAATTAGGTTTTCAATCAAGCTCTTTATATCCAGGTAACCATTTTAAACAAAATGATGTCTGATCCAGGTCTAGCTCTGTGTGAATATATCTTATAACTTTATGCAGAGGACATACTATTAGTTAACATATTACAAATGTGTGAGCTATGTTGTCTGACCAACCTGAATCTTCAAAATTGTCTATTTGAATTTAACGTGAAGAAATATGACATTATCTGCAGTCAAATGCTGTACCACTGAGCTTTGCCCCCAGAAATATGACAATATCTAAGTGTGTTGCTCTTATTGAGTGAGAGCTGCTAAGTTGTTAGTTGTAGAAACACAGCCCAAATGCAAAAGTTAATTTCCTCACCAACAGAAGGAGCCTTCTCTGAAAAGAAAATGCCTTCTCTACTTTAAAAAATTTTATGTAGAAATACTATCAAACTTACACTAATATTGCAAAAGTAGAACAAAGAACTTCTGTATTCACCTAGATTCAGTTTTACTGCATTTGCTACTTCCTCCCTCCCTCTCTCCTTCTCTCTTTCTCTCCTGAACTATTCGAGAATGAGTTGCACATACCACAACCCAATCTCATAGTACAATTACAAAGTCACAAAACTTAACATTGATGCAATACTATTTTCTAATACAGTAACCATGTTTATATTTCATCAGTTTCCTCAATAAATCCTTGTAGCAAATTTTTCTTTGATCCACATCCTAATATGGGATCATAATTTGCATTTGGTTGCATGTCTCTTTAGTCTGCTCCAATCTGAAAGAGGTCCTTGGCCATTCCTTATCTTTCCTGACACTGATACTTTTGAAGAGCACATACCACTTCTTATATGCATGACCCCTACATTTGGATTTATATGATGTTTCCTTGTTATCAAATTCAGATTGTGCACATTTTTTTTGCTGGATGTCAAAAGGCATAGTGACAATGTAAGTGACATTTCTAAGTGTATCACATTAGGAGGCACATAGCACTGGTTTAAGATGGTGCTAACCAGGTTTCTCCACTGATATGTGATGAGTCTCCACTGACTTTCTCCATTTATTTTTCAGTTCAACAACAGCTCTATCTCATTGTCCAAGGCACAAAGAATATATTATTAAGAATACTTCTCCTAGGGGCATCTGGGTGGCTCAGTAGTTTAAGTGTCCGACTTCAGTTCAGGTCATGATCTTGTAGTTCCTGAGTTAGAGGCCCACATCAGGCTCTTGGCTCTCAGCATAGAGCTGCTTCAAATCCTCTGTCTCTCTGTCTCTGTCTCTGTCTCTGTCTCTGTCTCTCTCTCTCTCCCTGACCCTCCCTCGCTCACACACTCTCTCTTTCTCCCCCAAAATAAATAAACATAAACAAAGAGAATACTCCTGTATCCAAACAGTAAAAAAGTTGAAATCATCCTTTATACTTTAATTAAAAACCATTCATGCTATGAACTGTTTTACCGGTGTATTTGTTTTTTTGTTTTTTTTTTTTAATTTTTTTTTTCAACGTTTATTTATTTTTGGGACAGAGAGAGACAGAGCATGAATGGGGGAGGGGCAGAGAGAGAGGGAGACACAGAATCGGAAACAGGCTCCAGGCTCTGAGCCATCAGCCCAGAGCCCGACGCGGGGCTCGAACTCCCGGACCGCGAGATCGTGACCTGGCTGAAGTCGGACGCTTAACCGACTGCGCCACCCAGGCGCCCCCCCGTGTATTTGTTTTAAAATATTTAATTTATAATAGAGAATTGAAAAACTTTGTTAAGAAAATTTCTGGCAGGGGCGCCTGGGTGGCGCAGTCGGTTAAGCGGCAGACTTCAGCTCAGGTCATGATCTCGTGATCTGTGAGTTCGAGCCCCGCGTCGGGCTCTGCGCTGACGGCTCAGAGCCTGGAGCCTGTTTCAGATTCTGTGTCTCTCTCTCTTTGACCCTCCCCTGTTCATGCTCTGTCTCTCTCTGTCTCAAAAATAAATAAACGTTAAAAAAATTTAAAAAAAAAAAGAAAAAAGAACATTTCTGGCATCAAAAATCAAGTAGAAGACGTAGGAAGAAGGGAGGAAGGAAGAAGGAAGAAGGAAGACTTCTCTCATGTCAGTCGTAATAAATGTCTGACTAATTCTAATGTACACATAACATTTTAGGGTCTTAAATATCCAGACTTTTGGTAAGAAAGAACAATGGCATTAGTAGCCATTTCACTTGCCCATTCCTTAATCCATTCTTTATTTCTTCTTTCTTTCTATCTTGCTTTCCTTTCTACCCATCATTCACTCCTTCCCTGGATAATCATTTAATCTACTCTTGTCTTCCTATGCTCCAAACTTGTAATGGTTACATGCCAAAAAGCAAAGATATTTCTCAAAAATCAGTGCCTCTCTTTCTCCTGTACTTCTACTCTTGACCCGACATACAATGACCGCCTTAGGAACTAGATAACTGCAAACACACACACACACACACACACACACACACACACACACACACTTACAAGTCATCTAATTCATTATTTCACTATTCACCTAAATTATTATAGTCAAATTTATGTGTGTATTTTCTGTTACAATTTAGAGGACTCTAGTGTAGCAGGATATCTGTTGCCAGTTAGAAGACTTCCAAAGAATCAGCTGAGAATCTCTTCATTCCTTGTTACTGGACAAACCTATTAACTTTCCAACCTCCCTTTATTCAACCAAGTCTATGAGTTCCATAATATTTCAGAGAAATTGGGTGAGATTGAGTAAAACATAATATGTGAAGGCCCACTATAAAGTGTAAAAAGCTAAACAAACATGACTATTGTTTTCATTATTCTTTTTAACACAAGATTTGTCTTCGAGTTTGTTTAAAGTCCCAATCTAATAGCCATGGTTATGCATTGGTTCTGAAGGTTAGAAGAAAAAGTGTCTCAACTGGAATAATAAAATTTCAAGATACTAAGAGTACATTGGGTTTCCTCTATGTATATCTTGGGATCCCTACAACTGAAAATGAAGATTTAGTTAGCTCAGTGATTCTATTTAAAGGAGAAGAGGAAGAATGAAATGGAGAAGAGCATTTTATATACCTGTGTCTATGTATCTATTTTCATGTATATTTATATCTATATATAAAGTTGGGGAGGAAGGGAAAGAAAGGGAGAGGGGGAGCACATCTTGGCTTTATTTACTAAGTCTCTCTCAAAGAAGAAGGAGGAGCAGGAGAGGGAGAAAAGAGGAGGAAGAGAAGGAGAAGGAGGAAGAGGAAGAAGAGGAAGAACTATAATATAGAATACCCCTTGGTCACACAGTTCTGACTAAAAACTCTGAGGACTTCTTATACAATGGACTCAACTCTTCAATAGTATACATGATGACCCAGTGTCTTTCAATGAATGTTAAGTGTTAAGTTGCTTGTTTTTCTTCCCAAAGAAAGAGCCAAATGCATTGCCTGTGCTTTGCTTTCCTTAATGCCACTATTGTGCAGGGATTCGCTCAGCAAGCTAGAGGAATAGCATGTGGATATTGAATACAAAGAGGCAGCAGGTTCCAAATGCAGCCTCTAAAAGATGAGGCTATCCCTGTACCCTGCATGGGACAGAATGAAACTGTGTTTTGTCCAAAATTAAAAAGCCTGACCTGCGGGTCCTTAGAGCAGAAAAAGATTTCCTATGAAGGTGACATCTGGATTCTCTCCCTGCTTCTGCTACTACTGCTGTTTTTACCACCATTTTCTATATTCTCATTTTTTTTTTGCTGCAAAATTTAAGTTTGAAGCTATTTTATCCAATCCTCTTGTACTAAATAGTTTGGATGAGGGAGAAGCTTATGATTTCCCAAGCAGATATATTTTTAAAGAGTTAAAAGGCACCACCATTTCTTCCAGAAATTTTAATAAGCATATAGAAATAGCCAGCTGGCTAATCCTGGGAATATCCCTCCTCCCTGTTCATTTTATAGAAAGATCCTGTGGTCAGGAAATATAAAGCTTTCAACACATTGACCACAGCTAGGATTATAGCCTCATATGGTAGAGCTTTTTCCCACTGTCTTTTTCTGGGTGTTGGCAACATCCCGCCAACTTCTCACAGGGTGTTGAAGTCACCTTCACCCCTCACTCACCGGGGAGAACTTCAAGATTGACTGCACTAATGAGGGCGTCTGGAATTGAGACATTACATGTAAATCCATCAGTATGATTAAACTTAGCATGCACACTGTGTGTGCTTGGTACTTTCAAAGAGGCTGGCTATTAAATGGCTTCATATTTTTATACCTTTTGGCACCCTCATAAAAGGACTTAAGGAAACAGAATTTTTCCTCCACTACTACAGATGGACTAAGGCAAATCTATACTAAGAAGCGATGAAATAATTTGAAACATCTCAGGTTCATTGATAAATCAAGTCATTAACTCTGAGAATATTTTTAAATGTATAAAAACATATTAATAAGGTTATACATGTATGTAAAGGCAGATACGCGGTAGAAAACTTATTACATTGCAAATAAAGTAAAACCTCATTAATTCAGACTCGCTTAAATCAGAATTTCTGATCTAACAAAGATCTGGCTGAGTGAAGTTTGTCTTTATCATATCAATAGAGAAAAGACTTGCTGAACAAATTGCTAGTGTAAATAAAGATTACAGAGAGAGTATATAAACTGTTTAAGAGAATACACTGTTTTCAGTATCCTCAAGCACTCGGGGAGCACCCATTTACATACAAATAATTGAGAGTATAATTACAAAGCAATCTTATATATTAATCAAAGTTAGCACTCTAAGGACTTCTAAAAGGAAGATTTAATTATTGCGGGTCCACTTCTATATACTTGAAAGAGGTAATACTGCATCCTTTTAAAATATTCTGTAGTTCAAACTTCTTACAAATGTATGCACATTTTTGTCCAGTTGATGTAAATTAGTAAGCTATTAAAATATATATCATGCTATTATACATATATGCTAGCTTTATTGATTTTGCATTTTAAATACTATGAAAAAGTATTTGTGCACTTCTGTTGCATGTATGGATACATGCTTACCTTAAGTATGGCAGTATGGAATGATAGAAAGAGCATGGAACTTACACTCTGCCACATTCCTGCAAGGTGAGCTTGGTTTCTCAACCTGAGCTTAAGTTTCCTACCTGTAAAACAAAGAGAGGTGTTTTAGTACCTATCTTACATCTCAGACTTGTTGCAAACCCAAATTAAATGTTGTTACTTAAATTAATGAAAATACCTCATAAATGAATCATTTGCATAAATGCAAATACAAATATTTTATCTACATAATTATACTTATCTTTGATTTAGAAGGAAATGTTGATGAGGCATACCATATTAAGGTATCCAGATATAAAGTTCAAATTCATTATTATCTGAAAAATATACTATGTCCTGGCTTGGAGCAAAACTACAGTAAAGGAAATTGACGCAAACACCTACTCATTCTATTTACCACCTACAGTGCAGCATTAGGGATTGAAACCATAGGTATTTTAGCAATTTGTAGAATTCTTTTAGATTTTAAAAATCTGAGGTTCATTATATAGGTAAGTGAAAATCTTACAGGTATACAGAGTTTAGGACACACAAGACGGGCCAATATAAAGAGAATATACAACAGTGTGCCTAAACTAAGAGCCTCTGCAGCCTGGCTCATCTACTGTAATGTAGCCAGGACCTAGCATAATGGCTAGCACATAGGAGGCACCCAACAATAACCTGCTGTACTAAGATGTCTCTTGGCCAGCTATCAGCTAATCCTAGAGAGATTCACAAATGTGGAATCAACATACTTGCCTTCAAGAACAAAAGACTGTAAATTTCACAAAGTAAAAGACCAGATCTATCTTGTTACTGATTTATCCTCAAATCCTACAACTTAATAACTGCCTAATAAAATCTATTGGATGATTTAGCAACTACTGTATACCATGTTTTATGTAAGTTGATTACATGGTCTTTACACTTAAAAACTATAATATAAGGTGGGCAGAGAGAAACTTTTATAATAAGACAATGTGGTAGGTGCCATATTTTGAGGAAAGTTCTCTGAGAACATAAAGCATTGATTTGTTATCCTAGTTGAACATTAGAATCACCTGGAGATCTTCTGAAGCAATGCCAGTATCTCAGATCAAATACATCAGGGGGTGGAGCTTGGACGTCAGTATTTTTAAAAACTCTCTCTAGGTGACTTTAATGTGCAGCCAGGGTCAACAACCATGGGAAGAGAAGCTGAAGACTATAACAGGAGGTAAAGGAGTTAGGAAAGAAATTTTTCTTAGATAAGGTGATATTTATACCAGGCCTGTTTATCCCTATGATCCATTGAGCCCAGAAAAACGCTAAGATTTCTTCTGTTTCCAAATTTCAAACAGGGTCTCCTCTTCAGGGACTATGAAGACCAGCTCCTCCCATACACTGCTTTTCCAGACCCTCTGAAGTTCTAAATGCCAAGGACCTAAAGGGGCATCAGTGAGTCTTAAGTGTCCTAAACACAATTCACTAGAGAGTAAGATTCAATATCTCAAGAAAGAAAAGGGAGAGGGGCGCCTGGGTGGCTTGGTCGGTTAAGCGACCGACTTCGGCTCAGGTCATGATCTCATGGTCGTGAGTTTGAGCCCCACGTCGGGCTCTGTGCTGACAGCTCAGAGCCTGGAGCCTGTTTCAGATTCTGTGTCTCCCTCTCTCTCTGCCCCTCCCCTGTTCATGCTCTGTCTCTCTCTGTCTCAAAAATAAATAAACAAAAAAAAAAAAAAAAAAGGGAGAACAGGAAACTTGTGATTCTCAAGTGGATGAATTGCCTGATATTGCCTAATTTGTTCACTTGGGGAGGCCTTTATATGTGGTCATACTCAAGGGTGTGTGGTTTTATGATTTAACAAGAGCTGGTATGATCTGAGAAGTCAAGGCATTAACTTTGTCATAAGTTTCAATCATGTTCACACTTACGTCACTTTCATTTAAAAGTGAACAACCGGTCCACCACATTAGGAAGGAAAACAATGTCTTCTTTATCTTATTATCCTGACCCTCCAATCCCAACTAAGTTGGAAGAACAATTTTCACCCTCTTCTTATAAATAATGGCAAAAATTGCAATACCAAAAGAACATCCATTGTAAGAGATGTGTTCTTCAAAATACCATATCTCAGTTGTATGGGATCAGAATGTTTTTAAGGCCTCTTCTTCAAAAGTACTAGAATACATGTAGAAAAAATTCAACAATCTCATCTAGAAAAAAAAAAAACAACAAAGTCCTAAGACCTCCTATACCAGAAAAATACTTTGGAACTAATTGTGGTTCCACCAGGAGCTACATACATAAGATTGGATGAGTCATTCTCTAAACATCTGTAAAATGAATTGTTCAGGTTGATGATGTTAAAAGAACTTTTTCCATGTTAACATCCTGTCCTACTTTAAATCCAACATATTAACAACAGTTCCCAAATGCATCCCAGGCAGGCAAGAGAATATCCTGAGGAAAGAAAAAGCCAAGCCTCCCCCTGGTGTTTTCAAACTTTGTTTACTGATTCTAATATTAAGAAAAAAAATCACTCGAAGTTTGACTCACCATCAACATCTTTGGATAGTCTTTTACGTGTCATCTTAGCACCATGGACTTTATGCATCTCAAGAAACTTTTTCCTACACAGCTATTGCTCATCTAAATGGAAAAGCCACACCCCCTGTGCTCTATTTCACTGCATAAGAATGGCTGTGTGTGGGTGAAGTGAAGGGGTTACTAGTCTACTATACCATACAAAAGTTACTATAATCATGACTGTTTTAGATCTCATCATGCTTTTCCAAAGACTATAAATCAATGAGTAAAGAGGATTACATGTATGACAGGACAGGTAGTAAGAAAGGCAGTCATACTTTTAAGCCACCACCAATGGATCCAACAAGTGCATTCAACTGTGCATTTACAGACCTAACAGAGCCTGAAAGAATTCTTGACCACTACTGCCTCTATAAGCTCAAAAAGGGTGCTTTTGAGGGAGCATAAACTCTTCCTTTCATCCCTATATATTTCATAGGCCCTTCTCCCATATGAACAAGAATTTAGATATCACCTATAGGATCTCTAAAACCCTTGCTATGTGATCTTCGTGGCCAGGTACTCATGGAACCAAAGTCTTGTCAAGGAACCAGTTGGACAGAAAAGGAATTTAATATGTGTTTGATCAGCATCACGAATTATATTATTAAACTAACCAGGGTATGAATCATGGCAGGTCCAAAGGAGAATTAAAATCACCCAAATCTTCCCCATAGCTGGGAAAGGCCACAAAGGACTTAACTGATTATAAGGTTAGAAATTACATTTTCAAGTTCCCATCTGGAGGCATGTTTGTTTCTTGCTGTGTAAGTTTGCTCCTGAGTTCTTCAATGGTCTGTTTTGAAAGGGTGAGGCTGACTGAAACCAATGCCTCTGTCTTAAGGACTTTAAAAAAAAAAAAAATCACTGAAAACAATGTAGGGATATAAATGTCTGTGCCCACAGCCAAGATAAAAAATGCAAAGTCTGGGCCACCTTGCCTTTAATTTTCTAACTGCTGTTTTGTAAGGCTGTGTCATGCTTCTCAGTTCAAACACGCTTTGGCTCTTTATTATTCATGGACCTTTTTCTCAGTCAGTGGTGTTGAATAATAAAACAGCCCAGGATCAAATGGGCCAATTCTCCACGCCTGACACCAACTGCTACTGTTCGCTGGGCTCTGCCAAGCGTTGCCTCTGATAATGAGTGGGATTTGGTTAAACAGTAAATTAATGAATAATGAAATATCCAGGTTGATCAGTTAGAGAGCACGCTTGCTTTGCCCTGGGCTAAATGCTTGGGGCAGAAATTACTCTCAAACGGCACTTGCCTGGCTGCTGGTCTGGATAACTATTTTACAGCCTATTGCTTGACAGAATGCTGGGGAGGGGTGAAACCAGTGGGGGAGAGAAAAGGAAGAAGGACGGAGTTATTAACAGCAAAAAAAAGAGAGAGGAAGAATAACCTAGTTATCACCTTGTAGGTTTCTAAACTGCATGTGTAAGAACAAAGTCACAAATACGATCTAGAGAAGCCAGAGTTCCAAAATTCCCAACACATGTTTAACATCAAGGAGAAATGGTGAATGAAAACAGTCTTCTGTGTGTGCCTATGCACATATGTGATTAAATGTAGAACAATTCAACCACAAACTCATGTTTCTGCGTACACATCAGAGTGATGATATGCAGAGAAGCCATGCAGGAAAACTCTACCCTCATTTTAAAGTTCCATGTTCCGGTTCTTAAATACACACCCTTTTACAAATTTTAGAACATTAAAAATGTTTCCAAATGATCTCCATTTAAAAAAAGTTTCACTGCAACTGAGCTTCCAGGAGACACGTATATGACATATAATATATAATAGTCTATATATAATATACTCTATAATATAGTCACTTTTGAACTTCAACTTCACCCAAGAGTTTTAAACTGTGATGTAGTTTCACGCATGGATGCTATAAAAGGTTTGCTCCTTCAAGATCAGATATATGTCTTTCATAGGAAGCAACCTTTAGATCATCAAAAACCCACAGCAGAATGCCAAGAGGACAGCTCATACAAAGAAAACCAACACCTGCTTTCACCGCTGACATCTGTTTGGAGATAAATTTCTCTAACTGATTATCTCTAGAATACCTTATTCTTTCAGAACTTTCTGACCCTGTCTAATGGCCTCAAGATTGGTGGATTTCACAGTTTTACACACCAAAAGCTAAAATGCTTTTCAACTAATTAACATGTGGCGGGTGTTTGTGTTCTGTCCAGTTGTTTGGGTTTGGCTTTATGCTAGTTTGTTCGTAGGTGGAAGAGAGAGAAGAGCCTTCACAAAAGGGGTGGGAGAGGGAGCATGTATACATTCAGGAACCTAACTGAACTGTGCTCACAACTGGAAGTAAACTCAGAACAAGGCTAGAGACAGGTGGACATTATTTTCTTTTCATGCTAAGTTGACAAACGATAGGATTATCTTTAAAAATTGCCCACAGGGGCACCTGGGTGCCTCAGTCAGTTAAGTGTCTAATTCTTGGTTTCGGCTCAGGTCATGATCTCTTGGCTTGTGGGTTCGAGCCCCGCATCGGGCCCTGCGCTGGCATTGTGGAGCCTGCTTGAGATTCTCTCTTTTCTCTCTCTCTGCCCCTCCCTGACTCACACTGTTTCTGTCTCTCTCAAAATAAATAAATAAACTTTAAAAATTTTTAAAAATAAAAAATAAATTGCCCACAGACTGAGAAACAAAGGAGAAATATTAATTACCTATAACTTCAGTTTCGGTAATTACTATGCTCACTTCCTCAGGGCCTATCGAGCAGTAAGGCCTAGTGGCTGATATTTCCCCTTGTTTTATCCTGCAAAACAGTGTCATAGACAAGGTTTTTACCTCTTCACACTGACAACCAAACCCCTCTCCCCCAAGAAAAAATAAAATGTTCTAATTGTCTTTATTACTTTCAGACATTGGCCGCCAAACACAGATGTTCACTATTGAGGATTAGAAGAAGGGTAAAAGGTCACAGAGACCCAGATCAGCTTGACCCTTCTTTGTATTAATTGGCCCCATTGTCTTGAAGGGGCCTTATTTTTTCTATTTTTTTTTTATTTTTGAGAGAGAGATCCCAAGTAGGGGAGTGGTAGAGAGACGGGGACAGAGGATCAGAAGCAGTCTCTGCTCTGACAGGAGAGAGTCCAATGCAAGGCTCAAACTGTGAGATCATGACCTGAGCTGAAGTCGGAGACTCAACTGACTGAGCCACCCAGGTGCCCCAAAGGCCCTTATTTTTTGAAAAAGAAAAGAATATTTACATTTAACATAAAAGTGAATGAATCACTCAGTGGGCCCATTTTGGTGATGGGGCTTGGGCCTGTGCCCCCTGCTTCTTAAAGACAACAAAAGGGTAAGTGTGTGAAGCAACACATTGAAAATAAATTGGCTTCTGCCTTAACTTTTGGAAGTGTCCTATCTTTAGGAATCTCTGACCAAAAAATTCTATCTTGAAAACAACATCCCTAAAACCTAAGACATGAGATTAAATCTTTCCAACACATGGGACTCTCATGGCAAAGAAAATTCACATTGGTAAATGTTGTTTTGTTTAGGCTGTTTTCTTTAGTCCAGTTCTTGGGAAATTCCCATATTGTAATAGTGTGTGTGTCTATAAATAGTCTTAACTGTAACCCACCCTACCCTCCCCCCACCCAAGAAAGGTCTCTCACCTAGTTTCCTTGCAGAATCATTTATAAAGTTAGCTAACATTTACACAAAATCCATCCTGGTCCAAGATTAATACTTTGACCTCAAAGCGCTGGCTGCTGATGATTCTTCTTCTGTTTCTCCTTCTCCTTCATTTTGGGGGTGGGGGGTTGTGGTAGTGGTGCTGATAGAACACTGAGGTTTGGATGAGTTTTATGCTTGTTTTCTTTGTCTTGACTGTGATTTTCCCAGCCATTTTGTATAACCCCTCCTGGCCCCTCTCCAAACCTAGAATGGTCGACATTTCAGCAGTAAAAACCACCGCTGTGTAGAAACTCTCTAAAATCCTATCCTTGGAAACTCAGATTAGGGTCGCACTTGCTTTTCCCACTTGAACAGCCACCAGCCCTTCTGTAATCAGGTGTTCCCAAGCTGCCCAGGCTCTAACTGAGCAGCTGGATGCCAGGTTCTAGCGCTCAGGACTCGATGGTTCACATAGTGAGCACTAGAACTCATTAGGTTGACTTGATCCTCCTTCACTTCAGTCTACATAGTATACAGGTCTGACCTGGGTCAAGTTTCCACCCCAGAAAGATTCTCAGGCCCAGTCTCCTTCCCAAAGAAGCTCCCCTTCCCATGTCTCTATACCCCACTGTTTTTGTGCCAGCTTTTCTCTGGTCATTTGATAAATTTCCCTACAAGAAGCAACATTTGACTGTTACAGAGGGCATACTGATCTCCCAAAAGTTTTCTACACTTATAAGCCGTGGCCATGCACACCCCCCCCCCCTTCCAGCTAAGTGCATTGGCTAATGACATCCGACAGCCACATCCTAGAAATGTTGGCTAATATCTCCACTAACAGGCACGTCCAGGACGTTAGCTGGTGGGTGAGTCACAGATGACTGCTGGAGCTGCCCTCCGTGCGGTCTGGGCAAGTCACGCTTTGCTAAGTCCATTGGCTATTGTACTGCTTTTTAAAATTTTTAAAGAGCATTTTTATGCAGAGGCCTCTCCCAGCAGCAGGTGTGACCCCTACTCGGGTCTGGACGCCTCTCGCCTGAATCAGTTCCAGAAGGATGCAGCCCTTCAGACAGCAGAGAAAAAGCGAAAAGAAGCAGGGTGGTGAGAACCAATAAGTTTCAAACAGGTGGGCAAAAATCGCCGCCTGACCTTGATAGCTTGTGACCAACGTGGAACGTATTGAACTTCTGTGACAAAACTGCTCCCTCCATATGAACGTAAACACACACACACACACACCGTTGCCCACACTGCAGCCGATTTTGGAAACTCGGTGCCTCGGTTCCAAAGGCTCACAGCAAAAACCTTTTCAAGCTTGTGCCCTGTCCCGGGCAGAAGCTGGGGCTGGAGTCGCACCCTGGGGCGCCGCGGCGCGTGCGCGTGCAACCGCGCGTGCGCGCTTCTTGACGCGCTGCCCTGCCACCGGGAGAGCGTGCCTAGACTCGGCCAGCCGCTCTGTGTGCGTGGGCTCGGCGGAGGCAGGAGAGGCGCACGCGTGGTACAGGCTTACGCAGACACCTTGCTGGGGTGTCAGTGTCACCGCGCTGGTGGTGCCCAGCCTCCACGTAGCTGTGCGCGGCTGCGTTCTGCAAACGTGCCTGAAAGGCGGTGGGAGTGTGCCAACTAGAGTGAGCTGGGGGAGGGCACGGAGGGATCCAAGCAAGAAAGTGGACCGGAGGAGACGTTTGACTGACCTCATCCTAAAGAAGCGACGGGGTTATTTATGAGCCCTGATTTAAAAGTAGTGGCTGCTAGGGAAGTGAAAAAGGAGCTCACCCCAAGCTATAAAAGAAGCTATAGTCTCAAGAATGCTGTTTATGACGATATAAATCAACGTGGAGCTTGTGATGGGAAATATGGAGAGCGTGAATTTGGGATAGAAACAAGGAAACAAAGTCAAGAAGGAAAAATGAGTTTTCGCCGTCCTTTTTCCACCCCACCCCCTCCGTCTCCATGCATTTCCTTCCTTCCCCGGGAGCCCACAATTCCAGCGAGGAAGCTGGGGCGGGCGGAGAAGCACACCCCATCGCGGGTCAAGTCAGCCTGAATCTTCCCCCAGTTTAAACGAGGCTCGTTAGATGGCGAGGGAATACATGTAAATAAACAACTTGGAAGATTTATGGGAAGGAGTTCAATTTTATAGGACTGTATTTATAGAGCCAGCGCTGGCTCACTTATAAATAGATTAATGGGAAGCTAAAATTAATGGACTTGTGAGCTGCGCGTTTAATTTCTGAGGCTTCTACATGACAGACAACCGCCCTCAAAGTCCAAGCATGGAAGGCAGCTTGCGTCGGGAGTCGTGAGCGGCCTCGGGAAGGGACACGTCCCTTCGGGCCAGCATCTCTCTAGTGGCTCTAAGCTCTGGCTGCCCCCGGGTCCCGGGGCAGGGACCCCACGGGGCTGTTATTTACAAACGAAGGAAAAGAATGTGGCCTCATAAAAAAGTAATCGTCTTCCTCCTAGCATTATTTTTAATCAGGGCCCTTAAGCCTCTAATACCGGCGGGCAGGTGGGCTTCTGGGGCACTCTAAGCCGCTCAAATGGGCTGGCTGCCTCCTGGCAGGCAGGGAGGAGTGGGGTGGACAGGGACACTTTCTCCAAGTTACCTAGGGTCCCCGTACTGGGCTTGTGGTCAGGATCCAGGACCTAGCGGTTCCAGCTGCGGCTTTCCATACTCCCTCCGCAGCTTGGTAAAACAGTAACAAAGGGAGTGGGAAGCTGTGACAAGGCCATTTTGTTAGACAAGGCCGTCTCAGGCTTCCTACTCCTTTCCTTCTCTTTCCAGTTCTTCCTTCCATGCCTTCTAATTCTTTTCTTGCATTTGAGACATTCAAGATCCTGGGTTTTACCTAGCAAAGATGATTGTCTGGGATACATACTCTCCTTGTCAAATGGTGGTAGGAAGGGGGGGCGGGGTTTGGAATTTACCTATAGGATAATAGATGGCAGGCAGGTCTGTTTCTCCAGAGTTGGAGGTAACACTTCTGTAGGAAAATTTGCTATAGGAAAGGGAAATTACTCACCACCCACTTTGTATAATCCCAGTGGCAACCAAGCTCTCGCTCTCCAAAAAGCAAATGAAAAGGAAACTCTGTAATATAGTTCGCCAGAGACAAATACATACACCTATTTTCATTATAGATAAATGGATTGCATGCCCTCTTAATCACATTTCCCTTGCAATTCTTTCCATCCTTCTACTTCCCTTCCTTTTTTTTTGGGGGGGGGTGGGGTCTTGATTTAGTCATTTATAGTTCTAGCCATGATACCCTCCCCACCTTTCTTTAGTTAATAAGGAAGGCAAGAAGTGGAAAATCTCACATAAAGCAGATCCATTGTCCCTTCTGTCTTTCCCTATAGGGAAGTCCAACTGGGAATGATTCACCTGAAAAACAGAAAATTGATATGGGAGGCATATTATTAATTAATTAACTGAGCACCAACTATATGCTAAGTACTCTTATAATCTGGAGTTACCAAGATTTGACTTTGCTGATTATCCTTAAATGTATATACACATTACTGTTTCTGCTTTTTGTAATTAAACTAGGCAATATTGATGTTGGAAAGGACCCTAGGAGACCCACATTTTTCAGATAAAGACCTTGAGGTCCAAAGAGAAACAGTGACTTGTCCAGACTGTGTAACATCTTGGATGACTTTACGTTCCTTGCCTGAGGGAAGACACCCTAGCCTTGGGATGAAATACAGATTGAGAAGATGTTTGATCACTGCAGCCCATTAGGGCTGGGCTGCAGCCCATTAACCCAAATGAGAAAAACTCTGGCTTCTCTAGGCAGCCTCTGAGCCCAAGGTAAGAACTAACTTCCTAAGACAACTATGCCTTTTTCCTCCTCTGGGTCAAAGGAGCTGTTCCTCATTTGTTTATGGAGGGCTTTGCACAGCTGGTGAGGTCAGGGTTGGGTTCAATCCTGAAATAAGACAGTTAACTCCTCCAAATCCCAAGGTGTCGGGTGCAGGAGCCCATACCTGGCCCTGTGGGCATCTCCTGCGCCATTTCCTCCAAGGAACACCATGCCAGAATGCTATCCCATTAGCAGTGGGAGGGGAGCATCATCTTTGACTTGTAACCAGAGCCCTTTAGTTACTGGGACACAGAGTGTTTTAGTTGCCTGGGAAGTAAATTTGACGCCTCATTTTTTAAAGGGCAAAATAAACCAAGAGATGCAGTTAACATGAGCTTTTATTGCAAATCTAGTTCGAAATAAGAGAGAAGAGTGTCAACTTGGAATTAAGAAAATAAAAAACACCTCCTAGTGAAAACAAAGTGTCAGTTTTTCTAAGAAGCAAAATTTATTGTATTTATGCTGTAACGAAAACATTGCCTGTGTTTCAAGTGAGAGGGGACAAAAAGAAAAAAAAATTCTTGGCTATACTTTTTCTGTCTGTAGAATTAAACAATGTCCATATTCAAGAAACTGAAGATGAAAACACAACAAAAACACAACAGTCTTTTTATTTGTGTAAATCAGATCAACACTGGACAATAAACCAATTTCTACCCATTACCATAACAGCTCGTCTATAAAGAACAGAAAAATTCAGATAGGATTCTACCTAGGGGCAAGCTATTTTTTTGGGTTTTTTTTTTTACTTTTTTTTTTAACCACCCATTCACAGAGGTATAGATTCACAGATAAATAATCCCAAACTACTTGCCATATTTACACATTCCCATTAAATTAAGCATAAATAAATATATACAAACTTAACATGGATACCCTCCAGAGCTCTTCTTCTGAAGAGCCAATAGATTGATATTTCTCGATTGTGTGGCAAAAACAATGTTAGTGAATTAGAGACCAACTCAACAGTGGAGTCAATTTTGGCGTTTAAAGAATAGTGTTCATTCCACCTTTTGAAAGAAAACAAAAATGAAATTTGATATTTCTTCTTACTCTTCTTTCTTTCTTTCTTTCTTTCTTTCTCTTTTTTACCCCGATAATTTAACATATATTGGCACAGGAGGGGAAACACTGTTTGGGCTCTTGAAGCAACATCAGATGGTTTAAGGTTATTATTTCCTTTCCACATAATGTATTACGCATACAGGATATCAGATGTGATGACAAATTCTCTATAAACACTCTAAGTAAGAAGGAGTTGCCCTTTTAAGTAAGGCTTTGTACCAGAGGAACAGTGTGTAGATAAGTCCGAGGCTTCAGGTTTTCCATTCAACCAAAGTTTTCATAGGATATGAAATAATTGCTTGAGAGAAAGTGGTTTCCTTGGCCAAAGAAAATAAAACAGCCAGGTCTTTGAAAGCCTCTTCGGTTCTTTATGTGGGGGTGGAGAAAGCTAAGGATGTGTGTGTGGAGCCAGAGAGAAGGAAAGAAAATGGAAGATAATTTTGGGGGTGGGGGTGGTGAGAGAAAGTTACTTTCCCAGTTTAGGGGAAAAATTAAAGATCGTTTTGATGGTGGAATACTTTCCTGGACAGCTCCCCCGCCGTTTTTTTGTTTTGTTTTGTTTTGTTTCTCCCCTGAGACCCATAATACCTGTAAGGGGAGGCCGGGTCGGACAGAGAATGGTCAGGCGACCTCTGGAACCTCCAAAGGAACTTTCAGAGTGGAAAGTGTGAAGGCAACGCTGCCACATCCTGACTCCTTTTTTCTATCTTTAGCTATGTTGGTTTGGGACTGAGCCTTTGGGAGGGGGGCACGCGGCTGTCTAAAGAGTGCAGGGGTGGAGGAAGAGCTGCAACTCACCTGTTTGGTTTGAAAACAAAGCTCAGAAGAGCTTGTTTTAAACGTTTCCCTTGACTTAAAAGACAAACTCTTGCGTTAATCCTACTGTTTATTGATTTATGGGCCCAAGGAAACCAAATCTTTTAATAACTCAATTATCAGATAAACGTAGCGGGCCTGGCTAACGAAAGCAAAGGGGTGGGGGTCGTACCTAAAAAGGAGAAGGGAGGGAGGGAGAGGGGGCGGTGAGCTCTCTCCACGCGGGGAGGTGGGCAGGGGAGGCGCGCAAGGGGCTCTACTTAGCGGGGGCGCGGAGGAACACACGAATGAGGGTGAAGGGTGTTGAAGGGGGCCTGCATAGCCAAATAGCACAATTCCTATCCCATCACCCGCCTTTAGAAGCCTGAGGAGGGGGAGAGTTTTCATCCTGGCAAAGGCGGGGGAAGCTTCCGATTCCCTGGACATTTCTAGGCCACTTGCCTCCGGGGAGCAAGTGCCCGGAGCGGCCGCTGGTAGCAAAGGGCAAAGGCAGCGCTGAGACCCCTCCCCGCCTGCTGCCCGCGTGGCGCCGCCCCATTACCTACTGGAGAATGGGGCTTTCTCGGTCGCCTTAGCCCTTAGGGTGAGACCGAGAGCGAAAAGGGCCCGCGCGGCCCGCGGCCCCTCCAGCGGCTGATTCTATGTCCTCAACACGACTGGGCGTCAGTGGCCCACACGCTCTCAGGACCTGCACAGTAAGAGCAAGGCGCGTCCATCGCGTCTCTCGAACGTCACACGCGTGGGGCGCGTTGCCCTGCAAGGAAAGGAGACGATGGTTTTCAGTGTGGTTTCTCCTGGCCTTTTGCAACCAGAATACATATAATGCAAGCGGCCAGGCCCTCGGACAAAGGCGCAGGCTTCTGAGCTGGGGAGAGATGGAATGTCTACACCCTCCATAGGGGTTAGTTCCCGGCCTTTGTATTTCACCCGGTCTGGGGCTGAGCCCTGCATACCCAGAAGTCCCCAAAGGAGCTAGCGGTAGTTGGGCTGGGGAGTGACAGTAACCGTTGCTTGGACCTTCCAGGTGACCTAAAACCTGCTCCCTAACTCCCTTCCCCATGAAAGTGTCAGCGCAAAGCTCTCAGCAGGTGCCTAAAGCCCAATCCTCCAACCTACCCCCCCCCCCCCACACACACACACAGGCCAAAGCCCTTTGGGGCGGCACAACTGAGAGTCCCAGAGGATTCTGTGAATCCTGAAGAACAGACATCTGGATCTTTAACTTCCAGGGATGTTGCAAAGGTCCTAAGGTCTACTTTGTATAAAGAGGTGCGTGTATCAACACTAAATTTAGACTACTGGGGGTGGATTTCCCCACTGCTTTTGGGAGAGTGGGGACAATAGGTTCCAGATTTATTTTCACGATAATGCCCAGATGAAGCCCAAGAAAGGAGCTGGGCTGCCAGAATGAGACACAGTAAATGCATGAAACTTTATCCACTGGGAATAATAGTCCCAGGGTATACAGACGGTAAAATTCAAAGCTGAAATACATCTCCTTTCACTTTGCATTAATTATTTTGCCATCATATGCCAAAACGAGTGCACGTCTTGGGGGGGGGGGCGGTGATGCCTCATTCAGAAAGCATCTTGTAGAAAACAATTGTTGCTGAAACACGGAAGCTTGCACCACCCTCTTGCCCAGGACCACTCGAAAAGCTGCTTCCTTACCCGCTAAAACAGCAATCACCAAAGAGCCCAAGGAAATGGACTCTATTTCAAAGGCAGGGCAATATTGCTAAAATATTGGACTCCACGAATCCTTACTTTTCTCCCCTAAAATTCATTTTCAGCTCCCCCCCTCCCCTGGAATTCCGTGTTGAGGTATCTGTTAGCAACTAGACTCAAAGCTGCTTCAATTTCTTATTGGCCACTTTCTAAATTATTCCCTTTGAGCTTCTTTAAAGAAGTGCACCTGCAGAATTCTGACACACAGGCTTTGATTAAAAAAGGATCGGATTTTTTTTTTTCTCTGTACCTTATAGGTTGTGTAGGAAGCCCAAGTCCTCTTTGAAGAAGCTCATAAACCATGCGGGCAAAGCTTTGGAAAACAGAAGAGAATGAAATGGTACATACCCCTCCGAAGGAATTACATACTAATCAACGTATTCATATTGTGCTTTTTTTTTTTTTACTATTGTTCTTAAAATTGGTAGATGACACAAACATAACAAATGCAAGATTCTCTGTATGCAGGTGCTGGCAAGGCTGGGAATTAGTAACATTTCTGAAAGGAACTGATGATGAGTCTGAATCAACTTATTGATCCGGATTTTCCTCAGCCGCAGGAGCCTCTCTGCTCGGCGGGCCCGCACAAGCGGCAGCCACCGCCGGCACCACGGCGGGCCTCCCGCCCCGCCCGCCCTCGCCCTCCCCGAAGGGTGCCAACGGGAGCTGGGCACCGGTGAGTTAACAACGCAGGGCGCAGGGCGGGGCGGGGGTAACCGAGGGGCAAACGCAAAGGGGCTAACCACACTCATGTTCATCCCGGAAAATTCCCGTGACAGCTTGAGGGAGGGAGGGCAACATAGAAAGGGTGGTTGGGAGAGGGGTGAGGTGAGGGGGAAGGGCGGGGACTGCGAGAGTTTCCTAAAAAAATATTAAAAATTAAAAAGTTCGTGCGTCTCAGTCAACCAACTCTCAAAGCACTGACACCAACAATGTTTCTCCGATTTTCTTCCAATAAGTTAGCGTTTTCTCATGTTTAGTCTTATGTTTATTTTTCCAAAGGGGGAAAATCATGGTTTTCTTTTATTATCAGTATTACTAAGCTCGAAAGAACCGAAGTGGAAAATCCGGACGTTTGTCTCCAAGTGTATCTTGAAATAGACACTGAGAACCGATATTGTTGCTCCGTTGTAAGCCTCAGTTTTTTTTTTAAGTTATTTAGCTCTTTTTTTAAAATTTGATTGTATGTGTATTCTACCTAATATAATTAATTCTTCCAAAGCCAATCCAACATTTTAAAGCTAAAATTAAATTTTTTTCTGTTTTCCTTTTGTATTTAAAACATTTTTCTTTCTTTCTTTCTTTCTTTTTTTTTTTTTTTTTTTTAATTTTCATTTCCTGTGTTTCTCCTCCTTGTCGCCAGTTTTACTACCTGGGCCTTCCCCAGACGTGTGCCTGTTAGTGGTGGTGTTGTTCAAGAACATCTTGTCCATGCCTTTGAGCGCCTCGGTGAGATAGTTCTGCAGGGCCGTGAGTGCGGCGCAAATGGCCGGGGCTCCGAAGCCGTGCGTGATGAGGCTGAAGTGCGTGAGGCAGCTCTGGATCCCCGGCTCCAGGATAGGGCTAGGTCTGCTGTTCCCGATTGGCGTCCGGTCCTGCGCCAGCAGATCCGTAAATTCTTTACAAAGTTGCCTGCAAAGAGGTGGGAGGGGAATGAAAAATCACTATCGGTGTCGTTGTCATTGGCATTAGAAAGGAGACGCGCACACTAGCCCAGAGGCGCCGGGTCACCATAGAGCCGGAGAGCGAGGCTAATGCGGACGATTCCGCTCTGTTTCCCTTCACGGCACTCTCCCTTCTAGAGCAGCTGGGACGAGAAGGAAAGCGGGGGTGGGGAAGTTATGCACCCCTTACAGCCCAAAGCCTTGCCTTTCTCCCCACATCCAGTCTTTCCTCCTTCATGCCAGGACCGCCTAAACCCTGCTTGGGAAATCCGCTAGGCTTTAGCGTTTGGTCTTTACTATTCAGCCATTTTTGGCTCTTACCTGGCAGATTTTTTTTTTTTTTAAGCCCTTTCCCCCTTCTCTCCTCTGCCTCTCTAACCTCTTGATGATCAGACTCAAAAAGCCCTGAAAGATTTAGGCCCCTAAACCACAAGCCCGTCCCTGGCACAGAAGCAGATTGCCAGAGACTTGCATGGCCCAGGGCAAGCAACTGTTTATTCCAGGACAGAATGCTGATTCCATTCAAAGCAAAAATCTGTTTACCTGCAGTATTTGGGAAGGAAGGTATTTTCCCCCCTTTCCCTTTCTTTTAAGTACAGGCTACTGAAAATCTTTGTACAACAGGATTGTTGTCAATATAAAAGGATTCCTACATTGTTTAAATAAAACCTACAGGTAGATGGGTAAGACACTGGGGAGGGTAGACTTTTATTTGTTGAAGGTTTTTATTTCCTCAGGGCAACTACAATTTAGAGGAAACTCTCAGCCTTAGAAATACTGTGTGCCTACGAATTGAGCTTATTTGAGAAATTTTTAATATAGGAGATGGACAAGAGGCTTAATATAGGATGGTTTTAGCCCAGAAGGTCCAATGGCATGGCATCCCAAAGGCCACGACCTTTCACAGACTGGCAAACTTCTCCTGTCAACCTGCTTCCACCAGTCCATGGGTCTATACAACTCCAGTCCCAGTCCCTCCCCACCCCCCACCCTCACCTCCAGTGTGGCCTGAGGCTTGGCAACACGTGGCCTGGCCAACAGGTAAACAAGGCAGTTACCCAGAGGCCCTTATCAGTGACCCTGGGGCATCCTTTGCCAGGGGGATTACTCTCAGGAAGAGTAATGGGTAAACAAGACAGAGACTACGTCCCCCACCCCCACCTGCAGCAGGTGAAAAGGTTTTAGTTTTAAGGCTGGTGGTTAGATAATACTGACCCTCTCTCTACTGGTTACTCCATTCAAAATGCACACCTACATCCTCACAACCAGGAAGAAATAGGTTACGGTGGTGCTGACGGTGCTGAAGTAAATAGGGCAGTTCTTAGGCACCTCAAAAGCACCTGTAGGGCTCAGATGCATGTATCCATGCCTCTACCCCATGATTCCAATTCAGAGGGCCTGGGGCTAGGTCCACAAGTAAATACCTTGGAAAAGCTCCCCAGATGATTCTGATACTCACCCCAGGTTAAGAAGTGCTGTCCTAAGTGAAGCCACAGGGCTTCAAGGAGTGATGGGGTGGAGGAAGTTACAAGGATTCCTTCGGGAAATAAGAGTTGGTGGGTGAAATCCTATCTAATTTATACACTTTAGTTTTATTTTCCCCCAAAGTACATTTACTCTTTTATAAAACACCAACAGGTCCCCCACCACCAGACAGCAGGGCAAGGGGTAGGAGGGCAACAGATCCATTATACTGCTAGCTGGTACATCAGAAGAAAAACTTTGAAAAACAGGACGAGAGCCAAGTTTTGATCATAGAAAGAGATGGTTAAAGTCTGTCCTTAAGTTTGTACTCATTACCAAAGTGCCAAAAAAGAAATTCTGAACTGGGGGGAACAAATGCTCAGAGTCAAACATTCTAAATCTTCAAAGCCCAAAGCAGGGTCTGTAAGCAATTAAAGTTCTGGGACATTAATATTTTTTGACCCTGCGGAAAGGGGCAATCAAATTCCAATCACGTCTCAAAAACATCTGGACAAATTTGAGCAAATGATTTTTCAGCCTTCCATATATTTCTTTAAATTACGCTGTCAACGGAACAAACTGCGTCCTCCAGCACTAAATAAATGAGCGCCGCTGTTTGGGCCGAGCCTTGGAGAGAAACGTGCGGACGCGCACAGCGCCGCCCACTGCAGGCCTGAGCCGGCCATAAAACACCAACAATATGACACCGAAGCCAAAGACAGGAGTAAATCAAATAAATAGAAAACCCACTGTAAAAGTTCAAATGAGCTCTAGACCTAAATTTAGCCAGAGATTTACTATTTTCCCCTCTGGAATTGTAGTAAATTTTACGTCTGTGGAAGATGCCAAACAGCAACGTTGGAAAGAGAATAATTAGAGCTGCGGGTGGAGATGGGTACATGTGGGTGACATATAGACATCCTGAGTGTGCCTATGACGGGAGATGTGAAACCAGGAAGAAATGTGCACCTAGGGATCCAGGGAAGATCTGGATCCAGGAAAGACCCAGAAAAGTCCTGCCTGGGATCCCCAGGGTTGGGGATAAGAACTGTAAAAAGCCTGGATTCATAATAATAAAGCCATTCTCCCCAAGAAACTTGGTAATAGAGGAGATCAAGACAAACCCACAGCCCTTAATCAACTTGCGCAGGGGGGGTGGAGCTGGGAGGGCATCCTAGTCAGCAATCCACAGGCTGCAAAAGCTACTTGGACCACTGAGTTGCTTCCCAGCCCCACAAATGAGGTCTGCATGGTCCTCCCAAGCGAGGGGAAGCAGCAGGGTGGGAGTCAGAGAGGAGGGCTGAGGGTCTGGGATACTCACTTTGTAGCGAGCAGCATATTCTTTCGGGAGTGCAGGTCACTGGGGTCCGTGTGCTGCCGGTTCAAATACTCAGAAACAGCTTTAGCAGGAAACTCTGTTTCGCAAATATACCCAAAATCCCGAGCTAAGTGAACAGCTTCTCCTGAAAAGACGAGAGTAGAGGTAATAATCAGCACCTAGTCCCTGATCATCTAGGACAGGAGACAGTCCCTGGTCAACTGTTGTTATTTATAGAAGAGGCCAGCTGTTGGGGGCAAAAGCAAGGGTGAGACTGATGCCCAGATAAAAAGGATTCTCAAGCCATAAAGCTGATGGAATAAACTTTGCTCCTGCTGCTCTTTCCAGCCTCTCTCTGACGATCCTTTTAGCCAAGTCGTAGCTAGACATCCCCTGAAAAGCTTTGGGTCTCCTACACACCATGCTTTCACTTAAGGGCAGATATGTTCAGGAGCCACCTTACAATTGCACCTAGACAGTTGGCTAGACATTCAAGCCAGATTTCCCCCTTCCCTTTTTAAAAAGCACCCATTATACCTGCTTTAAATAAAGTTTAAAAGTATTCCTATCTTTTGTGTTATCTTTTGTATTTCCTATAATTGCATTAGGAAAAAATATCTTATTAATAACAAATATATACAAACAATTCCACGTGTGAACATGTCCACATATATTAAAGAAACATATAAGGAATGAGTGTTTCTGTCCAACAATGAAATATGTATTCTTTGTCAGTTCCCTGATAGATTTCAGGTCTCTCCTCAGAGGTTCCTGTCATCATTCTCCTACTCAAGAACTTTCTACTGCAGAAAGATGACATAACAACTATAGAAAACCTGGACATCTGAGTCCTCAGCTTATGTGGAAGACCTTTCGAATAAAACACGAATAGCCCTTCATGCACAGCCTTAGATGTTCCAGGGAAGATCCTGAATATGGTAAAGAGATATGGTGAATTATCCCATAGCTATGTGATTTTTAAGGAGCATGACTTACTTTTAATCATCATTATCATAGTAACAACAAAAGACTTCAGGCATGGTGCTTACAACGATCCAGATCCATAAAACTGAAAATTGCCAACTAACTATTGTAACGTCAGTAGTTTTACAGTTTCCTTCCTTCTACACCCAAATTCAAGTCTTAGGCAGAGATAACCTTGACTGCTTTTTAAAATGAGGATTGTGATACTAACAAATCCCTGAAGGGCAAAAACTAAACCCCCCAGGCTGAGAATCAATGCTAATCAGTGTGATCTGGAAATTTGGTGACTGCTTCCCCAGAGGGTAAGTTTGGGCCAGGCAACTCTGCCTTAAAGATGGCAAAGTGCAATGCCTGTAAATGTGATGACTTTATGGTTGCTGCTTACATATTCTAAGATCTCCTCCAAAAACCAATTCCCCACAGGAGTGTCATAATATCACATCCATAAAAATAGAAAAAAAACCCAAGACCAACATGTTAGACTCTAGAGAAAATTCTATAACTTCCTTCATTAAGACCATCTGGCTGTATTTCCTATCCCTTCCCCGTCCCACAAATTAACTGCAGATCCTCTTGTTCTCAACTGTGTAGAAGTTCCTGTTTATTACATACCATAAATATCATCCCCAACCCCAAAATGATGAGCAAATTAGAATGTGCCTGTCATAATTATGGCTCTTTAATTCACAATTGATGAATCTACACTGAAGATCATACGTGACTCCCCTCCATATTTCCTCAGCACCACCCTGCACCCTGTTTTCTCCTAGGCGTCATTGGCCTTATTAAGCCATATTTCAATAATAATAATAAGTCCCAGGTAATCAGCAGGAGATAGAACCCTGGGAGTGGCATGAGTTTTAAAATAACCATTAGGGGTCAGGAGTGCAATAATAGTTTCCTTATGAAAAAAAGACAATGTGCTTTCTACTACTGACGATTCAGAGGTAGAACCTGGGAAGGAGAGGAATATAAAATGGATTGCTGCTTACAGAGTTACTCTTGCGAGAATTCATACAGAGGGAGTTTCACACACTGTCTCCTGCACATGGTGGTACAAGTGACCTCTGCACTGCCTTAGAGTCTGGACCTGAGCACTCTCCAGAGCTTAGGCACTCTTGCACATGTCCTTTGGCCTCTCTACAATTGCCAGTTACCTCTAAGTAAAAGGACCTTTGAACTTCTCTCAGGCAGCCTCTTGACATTCCACTCATAAGGGCACAACAATTGCAGTGATTTCCAGTTAATCATGAAACGTGTAAAATGTCAGCCTTCAGCCAACAGTTAAACTCAGCCACTTCGTGAAATGGCCACACGTCTTGCTTACCTTCCACCAGGGAGGTGAGTAACGTGACATTTGCTGCTTTGCGCCTGCCCGCGGGTAAATTCAAACCGATTTTTTCTAGCCTTTCTCGCAAAGATCTCCCCCCATTTTTCGATTTGGCTCTGAAATTGCAAGAATTAACATTCTGATTAACCTCAGAGTATTCCTGAAACAAAGTTTAGACTTAGCAATCTAAAGCCCAGTGGAGCTTGAAGAGGTTTTAACTTGAGGTTAGCACATTTTCCCCCTTTCCTTGTGGTTATTTGCTGATAGTCTGCTGAGGTTTGCTTAATTTCTGCAATACAGAGCATAAAAAAATTGAGTCTTTTTTTTTTTATCTCGTGAGAAAATAAAATGATACCAGATGGGAATAATTAGGATGTAGGTTGTGGGTCCAGAAAAGGTAGAAGTTGCACATGCAAACACACAAGCTCTTTCCTTGTAATGGAGCCAGTTGGTAAGCAGAAACTGGGCAAACGCTACCTTGCCGAAAAGAAGAAAAGAACTGGGTGGTTCAGAGAGAAGGCACTAGCTGAAACAGGTGGGCCTTTCGAGGAAGGAAGGGGTCAAGAATTGCTGTAAGATGGAGTTGGGTTAAAAGGGGAAGGAAGACTGAAACATGAAACCAACATGATGATGGTAATCGCAATAACAGTTAAACTAACACTTTAGGGAGTTTAGTTATGCGATAAGCACTGTATATTGATTATCTCACTTAATCTCATAGCAAGTTTTATACACACACACTCAATGCCCAGGGGGTGAATGAAAGAAACTTCCACACTCCAGGACTCAAAGGACTCACTTGGAGAGCACGGCAAAAGGATTCAAAGTGAGAAAAATCCATGAGTCACCCCCTTACTTCCTCCCTCTTCTCTCCCTGTATGTGCTAAAGTCTTGGCAAAAATACAAGAAAAAACCCAGTTACTCTGACCTCTCTGGTGGTACAGTTCACACAGCCACTTTTAGGAAAGAAAGGGACTTTCAACCCCCCAAATAGGCCAGCTTGAAAAGTTCGTCTCCTACAGCGTCACCTTCCTATCAGAGACACTACCAAAGTGTCCTCTGTCCAGGCACTGGCAGAGAATCTGGGGAGAGGCTTTAAAATCTTAAGATAAAAGCCACCTCTTCCTCCATTTTTCACAGGGAGTCCATGAAATGTCTTCCTCCAATATTGAGGACCATTTGAATGCCCCCACGGGATAACTGTTAATATTCCATTGTTATTATTGGCGGTGTTCTTACTGAAGACAAGAGGTCGCAAGTCTAGTGCAGAATTTTTCAAGCCGAGGGAACAATGCTTTGGTGGCTAGTGACCGATTTAGTCGGCCGCCAAACATACTTTAAAACAAAACAGAGAAGTATCACAGTACGTTACTGGTACAAAGTGGTTTATTCCATGAAACGTCTGTTTTAGATAAGTGTGTGTCGGTTCTGAGTTTCACTCAGGCTACAGAACGCCCTCGAAGTGTCCCGGGGCTGGGAAGGAGTCCCGCGCCAGGCACAGGGCAGGGAAAGTTGGAGGCTCCCGCCACCGATCGCAGCGGGAGGGCGAGGCGGCGCGCGCTGGCGGCGCGTGGGTCCCGGGGCGGCGGCGTTTGCGCGCGCTGCCCTCAGCACGTGGCGGCCGTAGCTCTCCGCACGCGCAGCTGGGGGGGGGGAGGGGGCCGCGCTCAGGACGCCCAGTTGCTAGGCAACTGCGCCGGGCTGTATGTTGGTTTCCGGGAGAGCCCTCTTCCTTCACCCCATAATAACCGATTTGGGGGTTTTACCTTCTGAGGACGCCGCCGAGGAGAGACGCATTGAGGCATTCGGGGGGCGAAAGCCGTCTCTGAACTTCTCCCACAGTTACTTTGTACTTTGAAGTTGAACTGAGCAGAGACAAACGGCCCGGGACCGAGCAAAATACCTCGCCGGTGTTGACGGACATGCCTCCCAGGAAGCCATCTTTATTCATCATCAGAGAAGTCACAGATTTGGGAGGAACCGGAACTAGGGAGAAAAAAAATATGCCATAAAGGTGACCGGGTTTCGATCCTGGTGACCGGCTGATAGAATGTGTCGGTGCGTGCGCAGGGGCGAGACCACAGGACAGGCGCCAAGTGGAAAGCTGGAGGAGGAAGTGTTTGTTCCAGTGGGGCTGCGGTGCGTTCAGAGCACTGTGTACAAACAAATGGAAAAGCCATCACTCCTCTGGAAACTTACCCCATGTGTGTAGCTATGAGTGCCCCCTTGCCACAGTCCCGCTTACTATACAAAATCAAAACAGACAGCCCAGAGTTTGAATTATGCTGTGAAACCCAGCAAATCCTATTCCACCATGTGCTAGCTTGTGACCTTAGATATCTCAGTGAACCTCTCTGAATCCTAGATTCCTCATCCATCCCCTAAGGATAATAATCATATTTGGTGCTGAAGCCTGGGAGTGATTACATTATCAATGATATAAAATGGTAATACCAATGTTCTGTATGAGAACCCCTCCCTCCTTTCTTATTGGACTCAAATCTATGGTCATCACTGGAGAGCATTGGAGAGTGGGCTCTTTCAGACACTGTGCTCAAGAACAGCCAAGTAATACCATTAAGCTTGGGCTCGAAAGAGCTGCTCATTTCTGTAAAAGTGGATCTCATTCTTTCCTACATCATAACAACATATTCATTTAGAAATGAACCCAAATGCTCCTCTCCAGTGAAAGCAATTCCACAGTGACATGAATTTTGTTTACAAATTAACTAAAGCACCGGCTGGTGATTGTTTGGAGCAGTTATGATTTACAACAGGTGCCCTGATCAATCAACCAATCACTCTAATTCATGTGAGCGGAGGTCTTGCCTTGCCCCAGTTGTTTCATTTCGGCAAGTAATTGATAACAAACCGCACTCAAGGTATGTTTTATGCAGAAGTTAATAAGAGCTGACAGCTGGTTGCCACTGCTACCCAGGCGCATTCAGTCTCTCCAGCCTGTATTTCTGTTTAATTGTGTTTCAGTGTCATCTGCACCTCAGGAAGAGGCGGGGCTCAGTAGAACCAAAGGGCTGGGAATGAGGAACAATGAATGGTCAATCTCCCAATTCCCGGGCAGTCTTGCTCCCTTGGACTTCTACACTGCTGAAGCTCATTTTCTTTCTGCAGGCTCTAGAAGCCACAGGGCAGGTGACTTTTCCTGGCTTGCCTTACACCTTAGCTTCTTCCGATGGGATATGAAGCCCCCAAATCTTCAAACAATATTTGTTGATCACCAGTTCAGGGGATTTATTGAAACATGCATCTGGCATGAAAAAGAAGGCTCCCATTCCTTCTCTTTAATAAAGATTATGTCTTATCCTATCATCCTGGTAGGGGAAGACATGCTCTTTCCACCATCCAGAGCCTAAAACTCTACATGTCAAACAAGTTGTACAACTTCTCTTGTATAGAATAACCAACAGTGAGTATTTTTGTAACAGCTTATTCTCTCTACTACAGATTCCAGCATTCAGACTTCCATGATTGTTTGGAGACTCCTGAAAGCCAGGTTGGTCCCAAATCTCTTATTTATTAGGAATTGCAGTTTGGCCCTTTACAAACATCTCATGGAAAAGGATTTTCCTAGGAGAATGGATGGAGGTCCTGGAGCATTTCCTTTTGCTACTCCTTAGATGTTTTAGTATTTCTGGATCTGCAGAGCTCAAGGCCCTGTCTCAGAACAGGTGAGTGATGTTAGGTAACAGAGTGGATCTTCTGCACTGTCCTGGTTGGGGGGGGGGCTACAGACCATGTTTTCTTCTTTCTGATTCCCCTCATCACATTCTCATATTCCCCTTTGAGAGTGAACCAATGAAAAGTCACAGTGTGAGTATTAATTACATTTGAGTAAAATACGGAGTTAAAGTCATTTAAAAGACAGTGATTTTGGTGAGAACACCCTGTCATTTAATTCCCTTACACAACATCCACATCTAATTTGATCTGTCTTATTCTTCACAGCACTCTTGATTTCCATATTTCAGATTTGTATTCAAGAACTATAAACAAATAATTTACGATCATGGGAATTAGCTTCAAGTAACCTTGGAGAAACTTTTCTCCAAAATATAGATATAATTTTGTAATTTTAACATGGTATGAACTATAGAAATAAGTTGTAAAAAAATCTCATCTTTGACATCAGCAATATTTTCATATTTAAATACTATTTGGAAATAATATTTTAACAGAAAATAAACCTCACTATAGAATATTTTAACAGAAGAAAAAACCTTACTAAGTTGAAAATAGTAAGTTCATTTCCCGTTTCCCATACTGAACAACCAATACCCCTTAGGATTGGAATTTTACCTGCTTCTCAGAGTCCCAGTTTTAGATGTCTCTAAAAGCCAAGCCTTTAGAGACACTTTATAACCTGCCCTCTAATTTCACTATTGTTAATTGCCTGATTTACCTGACAAGAGCCATTTCCTTTGGGGAATGTATAGTGTTCTCTTCCGTTCCATGGACTGTACCTTTCCTCAAATGCATTATCACCTAAATATCACCAATCCAGTCAGCTTCTGTCAACACATTGTCGTCCTCTTTTGTTGTTGTTCCCCCCGTCCCCCAAAGATGCAAGCCATTTGAGCAGATATGCTTCAGGTTATATTTCCATTTTCTAATTTATTTTTTTATGTTTATTTATTTTTGAGAGAGAGACAGAGTGGGAGTGGGAGAAGGGCAGAGAGAGAGGGAGACACAGAATCTGAAGCAGGCTCCAGGCTCTGAGCTGTCAGCATAGAGCCCAACACAGGGCTTGAACTCAGGAACCTTGAGATCATAACTTGAGCTGAAGTCGGACACTTAACCAACTGAACCACCCAGGTGCCCTTCCATTTTCTAATTTAAGTATAAATCATGTTCCTACCCTCTACTCTCTCATCTTCAGGTTCTAACCCTCTCCCACTCTGACCTTAATCTTGGTATCTTAGACTATACCCTACACATTTCTTGTCCTAACTTTCCTTTGAATCCCTAGCAGTGTTATCTAACTTCCCCTCCACTTTCACACCTGCTTAGCTCAGCTGACTAACCCCATATTTTATTCTCTTTGTCTTTTCCCTTCTGCTTTCCTCCAGCTTATCAATAAACCCAGAGAGCAACAGGACCCGGTTGATTTGTTAGTAATTATGAGCACACTGTTCCTGCTCATGGAACCCAGAGATGACTAAGATAGGTTTAAAGCGACAGCAGGAAATGGTAAGGAAATGGAGCATAGCAAAACTCAGCGTGAAGCTTTCAGTTCTTTACATGTTTACAATTTTCTGTGCATACATTAAAACTGGTTGTTGTTTTTTTTTCCTATTCAGTTCTCAGTTGCATATCATGGCCAACTTCTGCATGTAACATCCACAAAACTTGCTCCATTCCTTTTTTCCTGGCATTATATTAGGGAGAAGAAAAAAGATTTAAACCCAATCAGTATTTCATTAGAGTGACTGGAGTTTTATTTAAGGAGAGAGGAAGGAAAACTGATTACAGAAAATATTATTCATTAGTGGACTATAGAGAACCAAAGTGTTAATAGACTAGCTCTTAATGTGTATTTTTTAAACTTAACTATGAAACCGTAGCCTTGAGATCTCTGTGTTTGACTGCAAACAGACCCTTTGTGGGTCTGATCTGCTGGTGGGGAAGAAAGGAAGAAATGAACCCATCTAATGGATTCAAAGGTAAGTCCCTCTAAAAGGTACTCAGACTTAAATATGTAAGCTACACCAGGAAGCCAACAAGAGGTTGAATACTGCTTGAAATAAGTACTTCTTACCAGCAGAGTACCCTTTTCTTTTTATACTTGCATTGTCTCTCATCTACCTGAGGGCTAAATATTATTTCACATGGATATACAGCGCATCTATAAATGTGAGCACTGAAATCCTGGAAAGAAAAATAAAAGGATTCTCACAAAGAAAGCTGGCATATAAAGAACTACGAACATCCAGTGTTAGCATCCTTTAGGGGCAAAGTCTAAGAAGCTATAAACTTAATGGGTCCCATCACTTACTTGGTGTGTGGGACCTTGGGAAAGTCATTTATCTTCTCTTGATCTCAGTTCCCCCCTCCTCCCCACTGGGGGTGGAGGGTGGGAGTTGGAGAAGAGTGTCTGAGCTTTCCAACTTTGAAATTCTGTGAACTCTTGGGGCACCTGGATGGTTCAGTCAGTTAAGCATCTGACTTTGGCTCAGGTCGTGATCTCACGGGTTTGTGAGTTCGAGCCCCGCGTCAGGCTCTGTGCTAATAACTCAGAGCCTGGAGCTTGCTTCGGATTCTGTACCTCCCTCTCTCTCTGCCCTTCCCCTACTCACTCTCTCTCTCTCTCAAAAATAAATAAAAATTTTAAAAAATTCTGTGAACTCTGATTACTCCCTGGGTGGCTGGAATGTATCTCAGAGTCTTGAGTTGAATAAATACCTATTGGGATCCAAGTCAGCTCTGGAAATGTGAACCTCTTCCTTTGAGGGGAAACTCAAACCCTTTCAGAGGCTCTGACATAATTCTCGGTGCTTTTTTACCTTCTAGGTCAGAAGGAAGAATCCCAACATTGTAATTGAAATTGGCAATTTCTTCCTACCTCCCCCCCAAAGAAAATCCACACCAAATCAAAGTGTTTATATGGGGAAGGGGCCAGAACTAATGGGGAAAAAAGTGGGAAAGAACTGAGGTTGAACTGAAACTAACCAAACAGGATATCCCCAAGACCAATGAAAATGCCCCACAGTCACATTTGAACCTTGGACTCCAGCCACACTAGCCTTTCCAAGAAATCCCAGCATATTTTCTGCTCTCTAAGGTGTCAAACCTATTGCATTTTGGCCTCTGAATGCACCAAACACTTCTTCTTAAAGCCTAGGTGAGCCTTTTTTAGTTAGGCTATAGGATGGTGGCAGTGATCATTTATATTAGCTGGGCACCAACGCAGCCCCTCCCCGGCCCAGAATCCTAATCTTAATGGAACTGAGAGTTAAGAATGATTTTTTAATGTCTCGTTGGATTTTTAGACTGTTAATGTACCGAATCCTTCTCATTATTACTTTATTGATTGCTCATTGACCAGCCCCCTTCAAATCGTATTAACCACCCTCTGCCGGTTTAGATTAGGAGAGTTTAAAAAGCACCTTTCATTACTCCCTCCACTCCTGCCACGGAGTTGAGACTCGGCAGCTTAATGGGAGCTCTAATGGGGCAGCTAAGAGGAGAGGGGCCACGGTCCCTGCCGATTGCATTAATAGCTCAAAGGGGGCCAATACAGAAAATTAGCCGTAAACGAGCTCTGGAGATCTTCAAATGAAAGAGCCATTTATCACGCTGGCTACCTTCACTCCACTCGTTTGCTCTCTCTACTGGGAACAACTCATTTCCTCTTAACTAAATTACTTCAGAAATGTCAGCTAAGCCCAGATAGCAAACATAACAGGAGAGCTAGCCTATAATCTATGAGGTGATATCAACACGGGTGAAAAATTGGTTAAATTTTAGGAGAGAGTCCCTCCATAATTAGAGACAGTGAGAGACATAGAGACCTTTATCTTTTATGCTTAGGTCTTCTGGCTTCAGTATATATAATAGCAGAGACACCGAAACCTGGGCCAGTGGCTGCACTTTTATTAGTGAGGTAGACTTTTAAAAATCCCTCTACAAAAAATAAAAATTAAAGACCTCTCTAAAAACCCATTAGAAAATAAATTAAGCAACCGAGTCCCTTGCCCACTGTTGAGATGTAGAAAACTTAGTTCTGAAAACTGTCTCACCTCCTCTTTTATGAAATTAATCTCTGGGAGATATCCTTCATAAGGGTTGGGGAGGGGACAAAAATGAGAGACCAGAGGGCCAGGAAGAAGCAGGTAAATCCATACCCTTATTTTAAATGATTCACAGTTATCTAGAAAAGTAAATCAACCACTTATTTCTATTTTACCCATGACTCTCTACAGATAAATATATGATACTCAGATCTTTTCTTCATGTAATAAAGGAAATACCTGAAGTATTAAATAATGGAGTTGACCTAACACTTCATATTCATACCATGCCCCCTAAATCAATAAAGTGACTGGAGTGCCATTTAGATGTTTTAAGCTATACATTAAAAAAAAATAATAAAAAAGGCTTTAGAGGCCATAAAAAGTATTGCATGTTTTCGAACAGAACCAGCCACTTTAGTCAATATTCTCCTTATTCCTGGAGATACCCTTATATATAAATATTCATATTTTGCTGACAAACATATACTAGCCCTGAAACCAAAGCAGCCTACATCTAAGAATATTTTCAGGTCCATTTTGTTAAGCAAGCTAAATTCCAAATATTTTTATTGGCCTGCCTATTAATAACATTTCTGATTGGTCATCTGTTGGGCATGACCCACTGACAGCCCAAATGTTGTTTCTAGGATACAGAACCCTGAGATAAGGGGTTCTAGCCTCCGGTGAAAAGGGAGGGGGGGGCTAAAACAAAAAAGAAACAGAAAAGCCAATGGGGAAGTACCTCCCCACTCTCCCTGCCTTGCCCCCATCAACTAGCAGTTATCCAAAAGAGAAGACCCTAGAGGAAATGGTGAAAGTGAGCTGTCAGCACAGTTGCAAATCTAAGCACCAAGCCTGGGTGTCCGAGCAAACCGAAAAGCTGGCATTAAAAACTGAAATGACACTATCTAAAGAAGATAGGGAGAGATGTTTGGAGCAACACTCAAAATAAATAGTTTTGCCCCAAATCTCACCATTCTTCTTCAGGATATTACATTCCAAAGCCAAATGGCATTATTCAAGTACAGCTCCCCCCACCCCTGTCCCAGCTCCCATCCTTCACCTCCAAAGCCACTTTTTCTGTCTTTGTAAAGGAAGATAATTTAGAATACCCCACCCTGTTTGGAATCCTTACTTCACAACCCTTCTACTGTACCAGGCTTGATTTTGCATTCCTTTCCAAAGCACCTTTTCTTTAATTGTTTTTGTGACTGTCATGTGGTTCAAATTAATCATAACTGACGGAAGCTAGGGATTGTTGACATCAAATATAAGGACGGGCCTTCTCCAGAATCGATAAGAAAGGGTTACAGTAGTTAAAACTGTATTTCCAAATACCAGCTCTAGCGATAATTAAAGATTGCACTGTTTACACATTCAAGCTCCTAAATTGGTGGCATGTGAGTGACATTCGGGCCTTTCGGCAGCCACACTAATCGCCAAGCATTCTCTCAGTGACTGTCAGAAGAGAGGGGGAAAAATTAAGCAGCTGCAATACGCCCGAAATGAGTTATTGTAATTACATTTAATTAGTTTAATTAGTTAATTATTTTGCTTACAGCTGTACAAGAGACTGCAAACATTTGTTAATATCACATGCCCTTTAACAGTATGGGGTGATTCCACAGTCACACTAAATCATGAATGCATATGTAGGAAGATTTAGAAATGTGCATAGGCTGTCTCAACTTCTCGGGATGTGCATATTTAGCAACACATTTCGCAGGATTTTTAAAAAAAAATAATAAAGAACTCATAAAAGACAGAGAACTGGGAACAGAATTACCACACACAAAAATCAAACACAAAAACAAGAGAAGGACCTGTCTCAATGACTTAGGTTAGGTTTAGCTCAGCAAACTCCAGTCATAAATGAAATAATTATAGCACATTTTTGAAAGCAGTGTTTCCTAACCAGTTCCACACACGATGGTAGATCGGTTATTTAAGATGTATCTACAATTGCTGCCAAATGTACCATGAGAAAGTGGCAACAGTCTCTGTCCCTCTGTCTCTCTCATCTGGGTTTCTGTCTTTGCCCCTCCCCGTTTCCTTCTTCCCAACATGCCTTTTACACCCAGGCCTTTTACACCTTTGTCCTGTGATTGTGCACAAACATTTCTCTCTTATAAAAGAACGAATTCCCCCAAAGCGAAAACTCATAAAGACATGACTGCACAGGAAAACTTTGCTTACTTTTGGGAGGAATAATCCATACCTTTTTTTATGACAGACTGGTCCAATAGATTCATGCCGCTGTTATTGGCATCTTCAACTGACTGTGAATATAAAAACATCACTATTCAAATTGACTGGATATTAAAGAATTGCACACATAAATCATGTCATTCCAAACTGGAGTTTCTGTTATTTCCATTTATATTAATTCACAAAGGGAGGTTTTATTATTATCATTATTACCTCCAAATCAACATAGAAATGAAAGTCACCCAAATTATAAATTCTTCCAATGGAAGAGGAGGAAAAAGGAAACTGCGAGAGACATCTGGGATGCAGTATTGGTTTAGTTATTATATTAAACATAGATGTTACACAGACATATAAACTTTCATATTACTTGCTCTTATGAATTGTGAAAATTTGGCAACAGCTGAAAGATTTTCACCAATATAAGTACGGATAATTCCTGTTTTCAGTTCTATCCCAGCACATCTTAACCCCAGAGTCACTTTACAAATACATAATAGTTTACATTATGGGATTTTAATTAAAGTCTGAGCAATTTGGAATGGAATGCAAACAGCAACACATAGGAACACGTTTGCAAGCTGGCAGGACCGCACACACTCTTCAGTCCGTACACGTCCTTGTGTGCTATGAATTTCTTGCCGCCTGACAATCCCTCAGAGGAACCTGCACAGTTTGCTTCCCCTCCCAATCCTGCTGCTGCTACTTCCCAGCAAGAAGCACACCTGTTAGGGCCACAGTAACCACAGACACACAAAGAGCCCCCGATCCTCCCAGTGAGCACCTAGGTTCTGGCAAAGAGCATTTATCTTCTGTGCCACAGTCTGATCCTAAAGGGGAGTTTCAACCCTGGGTGTTGGCAGCACTTCTGAGGGGAAATGGCTGTTGGGATGAGTTTCTTACTGTCAGGATGCACAAATACAGAAGTTCTGGCTGTGCGTCCCAGGGCATCCAAAAGCACTGTATTCCCTCCTCTCCCCACCCCACCCCCCAAATGAAAAATAAATGCTAGGTCTTTCTGAAATGTACCGCTGCTTTCCTTGATTCTTAGAAACCTACGTTCGGACCAATCTGTCCCCCACTCGACAGAGAAGTAAAAAGCAAACGGCTTGGGAGTGAGGTTGTGTTTTCACAGCACCTCCCACCCACTCACACCTCATCCCCAGACAGGGTGTGTGTTCATCACAAGGAAGAGACTGTCTACCCCAAACAAGCAGCACATTAGACACGAGATGATCTAATCACGAGGAGCGGGGGAGGAGCATGTTAATTTGTTTCTTTACGTTTTTAAGAGTCACTCTTCAGTTGTCGGAAAGGTGAGGAAAATTGTTATTCCCCGTAAGACCCGTTTTCCATGTTGCAACATGCATGTCCATATTAAGAGACAGTAAAACGCTTTAACAAATACTTCATACAACTTGCTCAGAACTCCTCAGGACACCCCCACCTTGCACACCCGCGTGAGCGCGCGCGCACACACAAACGATTCACGCCTTGCCATGCTCACGTGTCTACACTGCGAGGCGTCCACTCAAGACCAAAATAGTCGTCGGTGACTGTGGGCGGGCAGGCCCCGGATCTCGGGGCCGGGACCCAGGGCGCCCCCACACCTCACCCTCATGCCGATACGTAAATATGTATATACGCCTCATCAGCGACGTGGGGTAGTTGTGGTAGTTAATGAGAAGGCTCTTGTCTGATTTTCTATCTAATTACGGCCGCCTGCTGGGTTTTTGTACAGGATATTCACGCAGCATGCTGGCGCTTAATCGTCACAGGGAGGATCGTAAAGATTTAATTAGGACTGCATGCGGAAGCGCAGAAAAACAACTCAGACTCGTAATTACTAGACTTCTTTAGTTAAAAGTGATACCAGGGGTTGCTTTAAGACACTGGTGTGTGTGTGTGTGTGTGTGTGTGTGTGTGTGTGTGTGGTGGGGTTTGACAACGTCCTTATATGCTTATACTCAGGGGTAGTAGAGGTGACCTGAGGTTAGGGAGCAAAGACTGGAAGAAGAAAAGAGGGGTTCACGACAACTAAACTCCAAAGTAGGTGTCATCTCACTCCATCTTTCTCTCTGATGCTGTTTTTCCGGAGTTTTTTTTTTTTTTTTAACAGTGCACACCCCCCAACACACATACACGCAAATGGGTGAAATGTAGCATACCCAGAGCCCAAACTGCGATTTGCTAGTTTAATAGCCCCTGTGAGTAAATTGAAATAGAAATTGACAGGGTTTTATAGTTTCATTTAAAAAATATTAGAAGCATTTGGTTAATTAGCTCCCCTCCTCTTCTCTCACGGTCGGTCGGGGCGGTGGCCCTCCGCGTGTGTCTGGGTCACACGACATACCCACAAACCAACCCTCGGCCAGGTGAGTACCCCTCGCGGTGAGGCCCTCTGGCCCAGCGGCGCCCTGGGGACCTGTCAGGTCCGCGGCTGGGAGGGGGCAGGGAGAGGGATCCGGAACACACACTAGGTCTTCGAGTTCGTACAAGTGACTGAGGTCCAGGCCGAGGCACCCTCTGGTCCCTTTTTAAAGACTGGTCAGGCGCAGCCAACCCAATCCGTAGCTGCAGGAAACGGTGAAATCCCCACCGGCTCGGGTAACTTCACCTCCCCCCTCTCCCCACCCCTACCCGCCCCCCCCGCCCCCCCCCAGCAACTCGGAGTGGATCCTCCGGGACGGAGCAGCTGAGGCGAAGCCCCTGCATTCGGGCCCGGTCCTAGGTACATCTCTCCCCCGTCTTTCTTTGTCACCTGCCCCCTGTCGTGTCAAGCGCATCCTTGCCTCAGAAGGCCTGTCATCGCCGCCGCGGAGACAGAGATCCTCCCCGCAGCCTGGGACAAGCGCAGGATGTATCCCCCGTGACCCCGTGCACTGAAGGTCGTCCAGAGAAAGTCCCGCGAGCCACCCCACCCCGCCAGATGACGGGTTTGGAAGCCTCTGGGGGAGGAACTGGGTAGAGGTGGGGAGCATGCGTGGGCCGGGGCCTGCACCTTCTCTCCTCTGGGCTCTCTGCACCTCCGCCGTCCTTGTTTCGACGCAACAACTCAGCCTGCCGCGCGACGCTTTGATGCGGGTGTTCTCCCCAATACACCCTGAACTGGTCCTGTGCTTCCCTCGTCCTTTGCATTTGACCAAACACTCAAAACCCCTCACGATTCTATCTTAAAAAAAAAAAAAAAAAACTAAACTAAAAAACTAAACTAAACTAAAACCAAACTAAACTGAGACCAAAGAAATCTATTCCCTGTTTTGAGAGAATTCCTGGGTTCGACTGACTGAGTCACTGGGCCTGCAGGGTGGTGGTGACACGGCCAGTGCGTTAGCATTGCCAACAGCAGTGGTGATGAGTTGGTCCACTTTCATTATCTAGCACTTTGAGCCATACTCAGAAAGGTTAATTTAAAAACTTGCCCCCTCCCAGACACATATTACCTCAATACATTTTTTAAAAAGCTATTAAATATTTCCTTCTTGTATGGTATTCTGAAATGAGCAGTATCTCCAGACAGGGATCATGAAGCTTGATTAAACCAACAAAACTATCGTTCATGTTACTATGGGTAAATCCAGCCACAAATCATGTGATCCCATTATTTTGGGAAATAATAAATAACTGAATTTCTTCTAAAACAATAAACCATCACAGGCTACACACAGGCAGCATTTGATGCTGTCACCACATTTTAACTGTCCGAAATAAATGTATATTTTCCCCAGTAAGGTAAAACAGAAGGACTTTTCCCTTTCCCATTTCATTTTCCTTTGCTTTAGAGGTACGTCTAAAACGATGCATAATATATACAACTATGCCAATGAGACCAAAGTGTCAAATACCTTTCAACCGTATTTATCCTTTCTGCAGACTATTTAAATTAGGGAGCAAAAGGAGACCTGCTCAGAATCACCCAGACAGTTTTTCGAAATCATTTCTTTGATGTTTCTTTGTTTAGTTTAACCAAGTATTCTCAACCAAATCAGGCTCCATTGTGTAGGTTGCAGATGGGTTAGGGAGTGGGTGGGGGGAGTGTTTTGAGCCTTTTGTTTTAAGAAACAAACACGTGATGCCTGTCTAACTGGGATGGTGGCTTTGGGGAGAGGAGAGTATTAATGGAGGGGAGAACTGAGGACGGATGTGGAGAATACTGCTCCATAGTCGTCTGATGCACCAAGAGGTGAAAACAATTCTCCAAAATGGTATGTGTCCTCTTGGACTCCCAAGCAGAATTATGGCTTTCTGGGTCACCCCCACCCCTACAATTATTCCATTTCTCCAGAGATGACTTTGGAACTCATTTATCTTCAAAAAGGGCTCAGCAGCTTATGGGACATTCAAAGTAGGACCTGGTTTGGATGATCATAGCACATGTTTTTCTGCCCCATGTGCTTAAAGAGGCCCTTGCACCTCTATGCTGAAGCCCCAGACTCTAAGCAGCCCAAGCTTTCACCTGCCTTGTCAGGGGCCAGGCCCACTCTGGAACGTGCATGGCGGGGGGGGGGGGGCAGTGGTGGTTGGGAGGGTACCTAGCTTGCCAGCACAAAGTACAAGAGAAAAAGGAAGTAGCTAAGGCAAGAGGAAAAACAACTAGCCTTGATTGTGATGACCCTAAACTATCAGCCCGTACATGCATCTCTTTCTCCTTCAAGATTTCATTTCTAGTGGTTCCAGCTTTCATAACTGGACCTCCAGAAATCGCCACTACATGCATAACACATAAACAGTTATATAAGTCGTGTCCAGCTAGCCCTGTTTTAAAGATGGAAACTCTCTCCCCCTACCAGGATGCAGAGTGTCCCTCCCCCACCCCTCCCATCTCCCGGGGCACTCACTATTTATTTATTGTCCTTCTCATTTGTTTGTTTGTGGTTACCTGGACGTCTTCCATTCCGGGATGGCCGAGGCCGTGCAGCGAGAGGCTGTCACCCATGCCCGCGTCCAGGCCGTGGTGCGCCGAATGCAGCAGCACGTCTGGCCGGCGGACCGAGTGGTAGTCCCTCCGGGGGTCGAGGCCCGAGAGCTGGGGCAAGGCGGCCCGAGGCTGGGGCAGGAGAGAGCCGGCTTCTGAACCCACTTCTTGCCGCTGCCGTTGCCCCCAGGGATGCTGCTGGGGCTGGTGCAGTGGGTTCAGGGAGTAGGGGTCGTTGACGTGGGAGTAGGGGTCCTGGCTCTGGTGGTAGGGGAGCGGCTGGTAGGGAGGCGGGAAGTAGGGCGGCTGGAAGTCTGACGACGGGGTGTGGGACAGCGGCGGGGCGCTGGAGTAAGGTCCTTGAGACACCGAGCCCAGCTGTGAGAGCCTGGAACTGTGGCTCGGGACGCCATCGTGCCGGTCCTGGGAGCGGAGAGAAGGAGAGAGAGACAGAAGCAGAGAGACAGAGAGAGAGAGAGAGAGAGACAGAAAGAGAGAGAGAGAGAGAGAGAAAGAAAAAAAAATACAAGCGACTAATGGAGAAGCCCCGCTTCTGTACATTCTTCCCAGGACAGGGGAAGCAAGAGTCTGAAACTTATACTCCCAGGTTGACTCAGAGGGCACATGATTTCAGCAATTCCAAACGCGAGGCTTTGAGGGGAAAAGTGGGTAGAATCACCACCCACTTAACCAACATCTGAGCCTTCTGTTGGGAGTGCAAAGCAGGCAAAAGGGGTAAGGGTCAAGTAACTGAATGTATGGGGGGAATTCTAAATTCCTTAATTAAAAATATAGGAGCCTCCCGTACAGTGTTTCCTCTTCTGGGTGTTTTAAACTATCTTTTCTAACTCTTCCAGAGGTGCAAAGCATAACAAATAAAACTTCATACTGTTTGCTCTGCTGCTGCTCCTGTTCCAAACCAACTTCTGCCTTCACTGGCAACCCAGCCAGCTGACCAAGTGCTCCCCACACAACCTGATAATTCCAGGAGCTCTGAGAAATCTGCCTACTCTGAGTTCCCAGTCACCCCTCCCTCCCCAAGAGGAATTAAATGATTTAAATACTGTTTGATTGAAATGGATCTCATTTGAAATTACATCCTGAACCCACGTTCCTTTAAGTTGAGTCGTGGTTCGAAGGAGTTATTTCTATGGTTGCTTTTCTGTATCTAATGCTATGATACTCCAGGGTGTGAAAATTAAGGACCTGGGGAGGGAAAAACAAGTAAAAGCCCAGACAACTTACTGTTGGTTCTGTCTGGAGTGGCAAACTGAGTGGAAGGAGAAGGGGGAGGTGTGTGTGTGAGAGGGGTGTTTAAGTTTCTCCCTGTCCTTTGTGGAAGTGCCTTGGTAAAGTCCCCGTGATTCTTTTTTGGAGAAATTGTCACCTAAATTTCCAAACTGCAGTGGCAAATAAAAAGTTTTTCTCTGCGGCCTCCCCCCTCCCCAGCTGACTCATGGAGCTCAGACGGAGAACACACAATGCAGAGAGAAGCAGCTGCAGCCTCCTCCAATTATGGTGCTAAATTACCAAGCCAAAGGCGCTCAAAGGAAGACAGAGACAGAGAGAGTGAGACGCACGCACAGAGACGGAGAGACAGAGAGACAGTGAGAGGGGGGAGCATGCAATTCTGGTACAACGTGAATCCAAACTCACCATGGATGAATAGGTGTGGACTAACATCTGGAAAAAAAAGCCTGGTTACTGCTCAAAATCAAACAGTGATTTAAAAAAAAAAAATCAAGGAGTCCAGCAGAGAAACGAGCTGGACACAGGAGCTGAGCTTGAGGGGTTTCCAGGACAAGCCATCAAAAAAAAAAAAAAAATCCCCCCCCCCACCCCCAAACAAGATTGGCGATGCCTGTCACACACAGACAGAGCTGTTCATCGGGTCTCTTGCTGTCTTTTTGGCCTCTTTTCTTCTGCCGCTCTTCGGGGCTCCAGATACAGTCCTCTTCCACCCGAAGCTGGGCTCAGACTGCTCCAGCGCCCCTTCCTCCCTCCGCTTGCCTACACCGCCTCATAATAATTGATATTCATGACTATTAATATTACACGAGTACTTTAAAGGGAGAATGGAGGACAAATGGAGCGTGAAGCAGCAGCGAGCGCAGAGCTCCCCTACTATTGTAAATGACGTTCATTCAGTGGAGAATTACTAGATGTAATCAGACGAGGGGGCTGGCAAAGGCAGACTGGGGAAAAAGTTTAGCAGGAAAGAGGCAGAACTTCAATTAACTGAGCCGGGGACACGCGTAAGGCAGCCCCTGCTACTTTGGACAAGGCAGTAAGGGAGAGCATCGCTGGGGGCTTATACAGAACGTAGGTGTCCTTGTTCCTGGAGAGGGACTTTCCTAATGGGAAGAACTGATCGCCCTAGGTGCTTTGTGTGCAGATTAGAAAAACAAAATAGAAAGGCGTTGCCTCATCATTTGGAGGGGAGAGAAAAGTAAACCGGTGGGCCTGGTTGTTTACAAGTGACGTTTGCAGATTTGCACTGAATATTGGAGATTATGCTGATTTATTAAAGGACTGGAGAGAGAGAGGGCTTTTTTTTCATCCCTTGTGTGACCAGTCCCTTTTCACTGCTCAGTCTGTGATTTTTACCTCAATTTAAAATATATGCAATCAATCTCCAAGTACACTAAATGTATCCTTTCCAGGCAAAGCCAGGGGCAACAGAAAACCTTCTGGGATGTTTCAGGAACCCGTTCAACTGGCCTGACTGCCATTTCTGTTAAAGTTCAACCTTCCTCCGGACTTAAAAAGGTTCCTTCCACAGGGCTGCTGGTTCTCCTATAGTTTTGATCAGAAAATTTAGCCAGATAAGGGTACCTGCAATATTCTCTCTCCTCCCTCTCTTTCCCTCGCTCTCATTTCCCCTCTCTTCTCTCTCTTCCCTCCTCCTTCCCATTTTGGTCTCCTCTCTCTACCCCTCTTGCACTCCACTCCTCCCTCTTCCTCTTTCCCTCTATTCTTTCTGCTCTCTCTCTCTCCTATCTCATTTAGCCAGTTTACTTTTCGTAAGCAAAGAACAAGTTTTATCCTGCTTACTTTTGGGAACCCACTGAAATCCCTCTATGTATATTCCGAGCTGTTCACACACACCATGACCCCATCTCCGTGAGTGTCATGCTCACTTCGGGCGCTCACATTCTTTAAGATAGTTCTAGCGCCTTCGACTTTACCATTACCCCGCCTGTTAAAGAAAGAAAAGGAGGCCGAACCGAAACAAGCCCCACCAGGCGGAGGCGCGGCTCTTCGTTACAGTCGATACACCGCCACAAAGGGGAAAGGAAAACCCTCATCATCTCTCTGTCTCTCTGTCTCTGTCTCTGTCTCTCTCTCTCTCTCTCTCTGTCTCTCTCTCTCTCTCTCACACACACACACACACACACACACACACACACACACACACACTCTTAGGGTTCCGGCCCGGCCGGAGCTGGGGGCACTGGCTGCCTGCGGGACGGGACGCGGCGGCCGGGCGGCGGTGGGGCCGCGGAGCCCCAGTCCGCGGGGGTGAGGCTGGGCCCGCGGCGTCAGTCGGGGCTTAGCGGCCGCTTCTGTGCGCGGCCGGTTCCCTGTATCCGCCAGGCGCCTCCCGGCCGGGCTTTCCAGAATCTTCCCGGAGTGCCGGGGTCGCATTTTCTCCCCCACCGGCTCGGGGCACCTCTGTGCGTCCCACCGCGACCTTTCCGTACGACCGAGCGAGCGCTCCTTGGCGCCGGTCGCCCAGGACTTGGCTTCCCGTCCTCCTCCTCTCTCCAACTTTTCCGCTTTACGGTCTCGGTCGCCCGGCTCGCCAGCTTCCCCCTGCCCCCTTCCCTAACTCTGCGGCGCCCTCCCTCCAAGCGCTTCTTCCCGTCCTCCCTCCCTCGACGTCTCCTCGAGTCTGCGCTGCCCTCTTCCCCACGGCTCCCAAGTCGGGGTCTGCGAGGCCATTCCGCTCGGAGCGGAGCTCCGCGGGCCTTCGCCGCCGTCCCCTCCCCGTCCCGCCGCGCGCGCCGCGCGCCCCGCCCGGCCGCCCGGCTGCCTCGCCCGCCAGCCCCGGAGCCGCCCCGCCGCCGCGTCAGCCGGCGCCGGAGGCCGACCAGGGCAGCGGCGAGCGCGGCCCCGGCCCCGCCGGGCTCCGGGCAACTTCCCCCGCCCCAGAAGAGTTGCGCCAACCCCAGCGCTGGAGAGCCGTGCGCGCTCAACAAGGGCAGAACACTGCGTTAAAAATACCCCCAAACGGGGTGTTGGACGCACTGACTCTCAAAAAAGCAAAACACAAGGAAAAAGATTTTTCAAAAAAGAAAAAAAAAGGTCTGCTAGGACTCCTTAGCTTCTGCTCTATCGACACCCATCTAGCTATCTACCTCCCTCCTTCTAATTTTCCGTCCTCTACTTGGATCCGTTTGTTATCGATTTCAGAAATATTATTGAAAATAAAAATTAAAAGCCCGAGTCTGTTACAAATGAGGCTTGAACATCTAATTCTCTCCTACACTCAAACCCAGGAGAGCCTCTGCCTTGATCAGTCTCTATTTTCTCTGCCCACATCGTGTAGCACCACATTCCCCATCAAAGCCTAAGGGGGGGGGGCGAAGAAGAAGGAAAGAAAAATAAAAGAAAAAAAAAAAGAACGAAAAGAGAGAAATTTCCTAACTTTAAAGCAGCCAGATTTCAACCTTAAAGTCCCTTTTTCCGAATAGTGAAGTCTCTCCCCCAGCCAGCTTTTCTAAAAGTTAGAGAAAGCTGAGAAAACCGACCGGAAATCTACGACTAAATAGCTGAAAAATATATATCAGTTGGGGTGTCAAGAAGCTCAAATTCTGTATCTGCAAAGCTCTAAGATGCATCTGGGGTGTCGGCTCACCTCATAGATATCCTCGTACTTGACATTCTCCACGAGCTTCCAGAGCATGATGGCAGCCTGGTCTCTAGGAGGTGAGTGCATTCATGTGAGGAGCAGATGTCTGGCTTCTCAGGACTCCGCTGTCTGTAATGATCCATCTATAATTGGAAATGGGGGATACACACCAAATCCGACGCTCCTCTCCCATCGCAACTTATATCTGTTGTCTCAAACAATAGGCTGGAGAAGTAAGCCTCAGCAGAGGGAAAAACATTATTACACACACAGGAGTTAGATGCAACCCACAGACATATATATTATAAAAATCATAAACACGTATTTACACCCAGACACCCACATTGAGTTATATAAGCACCCCTGGGTCACGCAGAGTCTACAGACTCTAAACGTGCATTTAAAGGAGAGATAGGCGTGCAGTGTGATTAATAGAAACATACACATTTAAAAACCTCTATATGGAAAATGATGAATCATTGTAGCCACTGACTAAAGTCTTTACAATTCATAATGAGAAACCAGGGGACCAGCAGTCCCCCATTTTCTATGTAGATTTTAAAAGGGGGACCATTACTGAGATTTTTAAACACAAAAGCTCCTATTCATGTGTGTTCAGCAGGAGGGTATTTTGAAAGCTGGATTTGGGGATTTTTTAGGGCAATTTCTCTGTATTGATGTCTACAAACTTTTTTTTTTAAACTGTATCTCTGTCCGAATAGAACCAAAAAAGCCAGCTCACCACAGTGACCATTTCTAATATTTTTTTGGTCATTTTGTCCTACATGTTTGGAAGCTTAAATACTGTATGAACACCTCAATCTGTCTTGTTTGTCATTTTAAGGGTTATTTGTGTGCATTTTCAACGAATTCCATGTGCCATTCTTTTCTTGGCTAGAGTCTCCACATTATGAAGTTTTGTTTTTTTTTCAGATGTTGGGAACAACACATGCAGACATTCACACAATCTTAATTTCGAGCCTTCTTTGTAGGGACATAGGACATTATATCTGCATCTGTTGTCTGTAACTTTTAAGTGGTTTTAATCATGGACAGTCAACAAATGGTCACCTGAACCTTTGGAAGATTTAAGCAGGATGTTCTTAAAAGAAATAGTGAAAAATATTTTAGTATGTATGGATTTTGTTTGTTTTTGTTCTGAGTGTTTTTTTTTTCCTTAGTGAGGTGAATTGTCTAGTTTTTTTTTCCAGAAGGAAAACATAAACAACAACAATAACAAAGTTAACCAAACCTTGAAAACGGGAGCCCTAAAAAGGCACAAGGTTTGCGAATTTCATCCCGAAGCGAATACTCACCTCATTCCTTTTTCCCACCCCCTCTATTTTTCTACTCCCTCTGAGGGTACGGAAGGATTCCCACAGCCAGAAGGGAAATCCAGTGGAGGATCCCTGCCCCCGGGCAGAAAATAAATGACAGGAGGGAATGAGGAGGGACGGGGCAATTTGGGGTGGAAGTTATTAAACCTGATAAGAGTGAATCTGCAAAGGGCGATTGTCTGTAAATCTCACGACTGCTGAGCGCTACCGTGTGCGCGCGGGGAAGGACGCTCTTCCAGGAGAGGGCTCCGGACAACCGCGGTGGATTCGATAAAAACCAAGGACAAGGTCCATACAATCCAGACCCAACAATTCTGCAGGTTTTAAATTTAATTTCTTAACGATAAGTCAAATGAAAGGAACACCAAAAAAAGGTGCTTCAGAAAGAACTTCAGGAAATAAACCCTTTCTTCATTTCCAGTTGTAATTTTCATGTTTGGTCTTTCCTTTTCTCCCTCCTTCCTTTCCTCCCTCCCTCCCTCCCTCCTCTCTTCCTTCCACCCTGTTACTCTTCCTTCCGTCCCTCCTTCCTTCTTCTTTTCCTCTACTTTAAATATTAACACCTTAAACCATACAAAATCTATACCGATTTCCCGCTGGGAGCATGAGCCAAGATTTTCTTCTTTGCCCCCAGAGCTGGTTTGGACATGGGAAGGCATTCTTTCTAATTTTATTGTGTGGTACTTGAAACAGGTTTGACCATTCCTTCCCACACTTTCCATAACTAAAATCAGTCCCAGATCAATATTTTGCAAGACAAATATTATAGATTTGGAAATTCAGGTGCTTTAGACACAAATTTATTAATGAGAATAATTGTCTTCTTCCTTCAAGTCAATAACTCCATTATCCATTTAAGTCTAAAGATCATTTCAACCCAAATAGAAAGCATTTGAAAAAAATCTTAATTTTTTCCTCTGAAACCTTTTAAATATTTTTTTGGTATGTCATTGATTAGTCTAAAGTAAATAAACTCTATAGCTTAAAACAAAACAAAACAAAAACCCAAGAAAGATACTTTACATGCAAAACTACTAAAAATATATGTTAGTGTATTTCATAGCCTTATATATGTCTAATTTCAACATTTGCATATGTAATTTTATTTTATGCTAATATTAGATATTTTTAAGATTAGGAACATCTTTAAATATTTGGTTAAAATTTATATAAATTCTTTAGGAAAACTGAAAGAAACCAAATCTGGTTTATTAAGAATGAAGCATAAATTTAATAAATAATAAAGAATGAAGCATAAATATAAAGGGATGCGCAAAGAAGTACATAACGATAATTAAAACCCGAGTCAATTTTTCAACATGGGCATTATTCAAAAAATCCTAGAAATTGCAAGGGAAATTTTTCCTTCGGAGTCTTCCGTAGGTCATCGAACGGGCAACAGCGCCCTCTGTCGGGATTTTATACAAGCAAATCCTGCGCGGCGGCTCGATTTCTTTTTTAGCGATTTCTTTCCATTCTTGAAAACCTGTTATCGCTTAAAGCATTTTTAAAGTTCAACTCTTAATATATCTACTAATTTTTGAAACCACTGTTTCAGGATCTAAAAAGTTCAAACGTCTCAAAAAATGTACAACTGAAAGCTCGATCACTGCTGAGACAATTTTCCTTACTTGAGCTTGCTTTTCTTGCTCTTAACTGTTGCATTTCGCTTTAACTTCCAGTCACATGGTGTAGGAAAAGATCTCCTTTTAATAAATGCAAAACAAAGCAAACGTAAAAGCAAAACACTCTGTTTTGGAATGGGAGATAAACGAGTAAAATATGCATTTTCATCATTTCACTTTTCATTTCGTCTTGCCTTATGCCTATATTTCTTTTTCAGGGCGCGCACACGCTCGCTTAGGTAAAAAGCTTGCTGGAGACATCCAAAATAGCTACATTCGTATTTTACCCTTTCACTTATATTTATTTCCGTTTATAACAGCGGAAAGGACAGTTAATAACGCCCTCCTCTTCTCAGCCTCAAACGGAGGGAGTATTATCCATAAATGTAGGAGGCGCTAAGGGAAAGCTAATGCACCTAGGATAGAGCCCTCTGCTGGCGGTTTTCGGAGTAGGTTTAAAACTTTTTTTTTTTAATGTTGTTACCTAAAAACATCATTATATTAAATCAAGATCAACTATTAGTACTCTCATATTTTCTTTTTTCTAAAAACATAATTATGTATTATCTAATTTTCATAGACTTCCTTCGTTCCCTTATTCCTCACCTTGGCACCTACAGTTTAAGGTTCATAAACTATCTCCCTTTGCAGCTGCCTGATGGGCTACTTTTTCTTTTACACATTACATGGGCTGCCTGGGTTTCCTTTATTTTTATCTTCCGCAAACACAAAAAATAATAAAATGGAAAAAGCAAAGACGTAGAATTAGGATTATTGTTTCAAGTCAAGACGCTGACCCTTCTCATTCTAGGTGGTGGGGCCTTGCATAAGCTCCCTGTTGGAAAGTGGAGGTGGGAATCCCAATTCAGGTCTTCAACTATGTCCTCAGCACTTTCCTAACAGCACCATGATGCTGTCTTCCTTCCTTCCAACATTCCTTCTGAAATTAAGAAGACTTTATTTTTGGATTAAGTTTTTGCAGTTATTCTTGTCCTGGATTTACAAACAAGCAAAGGAAGAGAAAAGGGAGCATTGACTTACTCTGACATACCAGATTCTACCCCCACTTATTACCCATCAGAACCATTATTGTCCACTGAGTGGATTAATAAGACATGACAGTTGCACTGTTCATTAGTGACAGTCTGACTCTATTTTTCTAACATGTTTCTAGAAGTTTTTTCATGATCATATTCTTTCAAGAATCTTGCTTTTCTGTGTATGTATATATATTATATATATACATATATATAATATATATATATTTTATATATATATATATATATATATATTTTGAGAGGAAGAGAGTCAGAAGGTGAGTGAAGAAGGGGCAGAGAGATAGGGAGACACAGAATCTGGAGCAGGCTCCAGGCTCTGAGCTGTCAGCACAGAGCCCCACTCGGGGCTCAAACTCACAAACCATGAGATCATGACCTGAGCTGAAGTCAGACGCTTAGCCGACTGAGCCACCCAGGTGACCTTGATCATATATTTTAACATCGATTTGGAAAAATTACTGTCAAATGTGTGAAAACACAATTCAAGCACCTGCCTTTGGTTTATAGGACTTGGATACCACATAGGTTTCCATGATCTGAGTATGAGGAAACAAAATCGGAGGAGCTAATTCTTCCATAAGTGTTTTAAAAAATTAAATGAGGATGAACTTATCTGTAGATTGACTTTTCATGATCATACAGACTGAGGTAAGCGTTGGAAAGGAAATAGCATTTCTTATTTTAATCATAGTAGTAAGTCAGCGGTGCTCTTATGAATTTGTAAAGCGATATTTAGTTGAAATCACTTGTAAGGATGGAAATAACTGTGGCTGTGGAAACTCCTACTTTCTCGTGGACTTTTGAGGAGTAGTAGTAAATTCATCACATATTTTAGATGTTCTGAGTTTCTTTGGTTTTTCTGTATAATTGTGGGGGTATGAAGTTGCTGAGGGGACAGTTTTCAAATGTCTATCTCCTGGAGATAAAGAGGTTAAGAAATGGAAGGTGGGGAGTGGGGCGGGGGGGGGGGGTTGGGGGTTGGAGTAAATGATGCAAATAGACACAGCACAGTTGTTCCCAATACCAATGGATATTTCATATACAAAATGTGAGAGGTGCGCGCTTTTGCTGGCGTGACTAATGCAGGAGGACAGGTATTTCCATCATTGTGGACATTTTTCATATTATTGCTTTAAGAAGGAGCAATCTCAAAGGGTGAGAACACTAAACAATTTGGTTTCAAAATGCAACCAATAGACCAATACATATCTGTGAGTAAAAATTTGCAAATAAAGACGTGGAAAGATGTAGAGCAGAAATATAACCTTTAAAGCATGAATAAACACATACAATGTATAACATCAGGGCTGAAATGTCTCTTAAGTACAAGGGACATTTGGGAGAAATTAACATTACCGTGGAACTACTTCCTAAAATTCACATTTATGCATTTTGATAAAAATAGAAAATGATATTCATTTTATGACTTTTTATTTCCTTAACATAAGATGCTTCTTCCACTTACCATGTCACCTTGGGCATGTCCTTTGACCTTTCCAGATCTCAGTTTTCTTATCTATGAAATGAGACAAATTTATAGGGTGATATTCAAATTTCTTCTTTAGAAATGGACTTTATGAGATTTATGAAAGCATCTAATAGTAATCAATGAAAAGTTTAAAATGAAAGTGATCCTTTTCTTTAAGTTTATTCATTTATTTATTTTGAGAGATAGAGTGTGAGTGGGGGGGGAAGGGAGAGAGAGAATCCCAGGCAGGCTCTGCGATGTCAGCGAAGAGCCCAATGCGGGGCTCGAATTCATGAACTGCGAGATCATGACCTGAATTGAAATCAAGAGTGGGGCGCTTAACCAACTAAACCACCCATGTGCTCCAAAATTGTTCCTTTTTTTAACACATTACAGCAAAATCTCAACTCTCTAGATCTATACGTGGAGATAGAGAGTTAAGAGTTAGAGAGTTAAGAGAATTGACCCAGATCTTTTGATAAAAACTAATTACACACATATACACTCACACACAGTTTTTAGGAATATCATCTGAGAAGAGAGAAAACAAAGAAAGGATAAGAATACAGCTCTAGGGAAGAGGATATAATTTTAATAGTACCTAACAGGCACTTTGAAAGAGGTCAAGCAACTAAGTCTAGAGGAATTACATCCTAATGTACAAAAAGAGTTTGTGGTTTTGATCTTGAAATTATGGTCACTAACCTTTAATAAAATATGCAAAAGGGAAGCAATGCCTAATAGCAGAGGCTGGAAAGCACTTAATTTTTCAGAAAGAGGGGAAAGGGTGGGAACCAGAAACCACAGGTGGAGACTCATACTATGTGTGCCCAGAGAAATGATAGTTTGGGTTGTCAGAGTGGTTAGTCATGTACTCTGGAAGGGAAAAAGGAAATCCCTAGGAACCAAGATAGATTCAGGAAGAACAGATCATTCCATGTGTTCCCATTTCCTTTGGTTATAGGTTTACTAGAGTATCAGGGACATAAGGTATCTGGAGCTCACATAGACATTTCAAAAATTTCTCATTAGCTCCTGAGTTGAGTGATGCCATGGTATTTGAAAGCAGTTTGTCTTTTGACTAAGGACATGAGGTTCGGAGTGGGACAGATGTGTGTGAATTCCAGATCTGCCCCTTACTCTCTTGGGTAGTAGGAAAATTACTTAACCTCCCTCAGTCTCAATTTCCTTATATGAAACATCTGAAACATACTTCCATATATGAGACTTATTAATTATATGAAACATGTACATAGCAATAACCATTGCCTGGAGGTGGTCATGATGACTAAATGAGATAATACGTATAAAATATTTATCACAGCTTCCAGAATAAGGAGACCACTTGGTATGTTCTATCTACTGTTACCATCACAGATTTATAGCTGTTTGAATAATTCTTTCCAAAGTGGTTGATTGATTAATTGAAATCATTTGAGGCAGCTGTTTCAATGAGTCTTTGTCCTTAATCTTATTCTAATATTTAAAAATATATATATTGGTGCATTGGAAGAAGAAATAGAAGACATGTTTGTTATTTTTCAGGTGTTAAACATGGTGGAGAATAGTCAATACATTTGACTACAGGATAAGGAATAAAAAATATTTTGACAGGCTAATAATATGGAGCTAATCCCCAAATCTGTAATTTTAATGAACGTAAAAGTGGCAAAAATGTAAGTGTAAAGTGGAAAATCAGAAACTGACAGAGGAAGGTAAGAAAATTGCCATAGTTTTCCACTGCTCAGGGTCCTTATGGTTTCCAGAGCACAATAATCACATCAGAATTCTATCCAACAACTTATTGAGAGTGATAAACACAGATAGTGAGTGCTCCCAGGTTGCATTAGTAAAGTTCACGTGTTCGGTTCTGGAGAAGTTGCAATCCCACAGCCCTATATCCTGGTCAAACTGCATTTCAGGCATTGGATTCAACTCAAGTGCCTGGCTTTGAGATTGGCACTGGTAAATCAAAAGGTCTCTAAAAGAAAGCAATCAGATTCTAAAAAGTCCTGGAAGCTAGGTCATAGGACAAGGAGTTGAGCAAACTGGGACAGTCCTCTTAGAACAGAGAAGACATAAGGATGCAAACTTTATATTCCAGTATTTGGGATTGGTCTTGAGGAAGAGGGGGTAGACAGAGGGGAAAGGAGAAAGTTGGTATTTGTCTTGTTCACTGCTATACAGCCAGCACATAGCAAAGTGGCTGGCCCAAATGTGCTCAGAGCATTTTAGGTGAAATAATTCTCTTCCTCTAATGATACAGGACAAAGATCAGCAGAGAGATGTTACTCCAGGAGGCTGATTTAACTCAGCGTGAGAAAAAAAAAAAATTCTAAAAATTGGAAGTACTTGACAAAGCAGCTTTGATTGTGTTGAACTGACAGTCCCTGCAGGATTTGGACAGAGCCTGGATGACCTCTGTCAGGGATGGGGTAGTGCTGGGCAGGAGGTCTGCCTGTATAGCACTGGGCGGGAGGTCCATTACAAGGCCACAATCTTGTGATTCTACTCCATGTGCTCAGCTTGATACTGTGTTTCAAATTTAGCAGATTAATAATTGTAAAGGACTGGCATTGAGAGATATATGTGGAAGATCCCATTATTTCTGCATCTGTATAAGTATTATCTGATTGGGGAATTGTACACATTTACTGAGCCCATGTTTCCATGTACTGCATATGTTATCTGATTTCTATTAGTAGAAATAACATCACAGTAATGATACTCAATAGCCTTATTGGTCTGTCAGTCTCTGTTTTGCTTCCGTCATTATCACTTTTTCCTCATATTTAATAGAGTTTCTGTGGGTGGCTTGATAGAATGAAAAAAAAGAAATTTATTTATTTAGAGTATGGATGAAGGGCCTTTTAGGCTTTCATTTGCAATCACTTTTTAGAAACATTTGTTTGATCCCTAAAAGAAATAAACCCTTTGTGGAAGATTTATCCAATGATCACACTCCAAGCCAGACTCCCTTTGAGCAATTTTCAAAAATCTTTAAACTATTATAGCTTTGTTGCTCTAAACAATGTACAGTAACTTTTACTTCTGGGTTCGTTTGTATAAACAAATCGTTTGCTCTCCATATTATAGTTACACTGAGTCATCTTAACTCATGGAAATGTATATTAAAAGAATAAATAATTTAAAAACAGCAATAACAACAAAAAAATCTTTAGGTGATTTAATAAACACGTGACACATAGAAAAATAATCCTTTCCAAAATTTCTCCTAACTGTAGGGAAATGTGAAGATTCTTCACAAAACTTTCACTATTATTTACAAAGAAATTATGAAATATGTTCTTTTCCTGCTGTATGGTTAATTATTTTTATTAACTCCACTGTTACGACCTAAACAAAATGCAAAAAAAATATTTTAAGGCCTAACTAAGAATGGGCAGTTTTTAATCCCTTTTCTCTCACTGATTTCCTTTAGAATTTTGGTCAGTACATGAAAGATGGACTTTTCAGCGTGAAAACTACCGGAAAGCTTCCAGGGAATTGAAATGGGGACTAGAGTTAGGTCATATTTGCAGTTTCTGGAGTCATATGATGCTTTTCTGGGGCTAATTCTTTCAACAAATATGTCTTAAGTACCTATTTTCTTTGTAATGCATTACATAGATCTAAAGATAAATCAGAGAAGGAACTTGCTTAGAATTAGTAAAGAAAATGAAATGGGATGGATGAGAATTTTTGATCTCAACTATGAAACTATATACATTAATTGGTATTTTGTTTCTAAGTTAAAGTTTCTAAGTAACTTATCACATTCTACCTAGTATTTAGATGTCCTATTTTTGACAAATTTTACTTTTTTTTTCTTTTGTTTAGGAGTCTTGTTTTATTTTATTTATTTATTTACATTTTTTTAACATTTATTTATTTTTGAGAGAGAGAGAGACAGAGCATGATTTGGGGGTGGGCAGAGAGAGGGAGACACAGAATCGGAAGCAGGCTCCAGACTCTGAGCTGTCAGCACAGAGCCCGACGCGGGGCTCGAACTCACGGACCGTGAGATCATGACCTGAGCTGAAGTCGGATGCTCAACCGACTGAGCCACCCAGGCACCCCAGACTTTTGTTTTGTTTTATTTTATTTTATTTTATTTTATTTTATTTTATTTTATTTTATTTTTAATTTTTTAATGTTAATTCTTTTTTAAAAAAATTTTTTAAGGTTTATTCATTTTTCAGAGACAGAGCATGAGCAGGGGAGGGGCAGAGAGAGGGAGACACAGAATCGGAAGCAGGCTCCAGACTCTGAGCTGTCAGCATAGAGCCCAACGCAGGGTTTGAACCCACAAACTTCAAGATCATGACCTGAGCCGAAGTTGGACGCCTAACCGATTGAGTCACCCAGGCACCCCTTGTTTTATTTTCACTAAAAATCACAATTAGTGATTAATAAGTGAAGTGTGTGTGTGTGTGTGTGTGTGTCTGTGTCTGTGTGAGTGAGGGAGGGGGGGAGGGAGAGTCTATTTGTTCCCTATCAGGTGCTAAGACCCAGACTCTTCCATTTTTTAATAGGAGAAACTTCCATATTCTGCCAGTGGTGACTTTGGCCTATAAAGTTTCATCCTGAGTGTTCCCAGGTCTTGATTTATGCACTTACCAGTGGAAGCCTATCTTTAGGACCACATCTCTATCACCCTCATAGCTTTTGGCCCTTGGCCCTTAGAAAACAAAGAGCATTAGAATGTGTACCCATAAGGAGGCAAGTCTTGGTCTGCACACCAATATATTATCTGGCTTTGGCTGGTCTTTTTATCTCTTTGGGTCTCAGAATCCAGGAGTGAGATTCTGTGACTGAGTGTGCTGGCATGTTGAATGACAGCTCATGGAGAGATCTGGATTAGGCAGTGGTTAATCAGATACTTGGAGATGCTAAAAAAAAAAAAAAAATGTTTTAGGACTTACGGCTTTATCTGGCAGAAACCCTTCTGGTTTTCACAAATCTGTAATGCAAGTCTGACCACTGTTTATTCTTAACCTGGTATCTTGGGGGAAATGGCTTTTTTTTTTTCTTTTTGAATCAGTGAGCTTGATGGTATTTTTGCAAATACTTTTCATTTCAGATCTAGTCATGAGAACAGCCCCAGAAACTGGGAAACACAATTTTAGAGAACATGATGATAATGAAAAGTAGCCTTTTTTTACCCAAGTGATTCCAATTAGAAACTGACTTTGGCTATAGAGACCGGTCTAAGGCCTTCCAAGCCATATTAGATCTGAAGGGTAGGAGCATAGCAGCTCTAGCATTTTGAAACCAGGGTGTTTCAAAAATTTTCTCTGAACATTTGGTGAGTTCAGTTATTGTTTCCAGCCAGTGTTTAATTTTTTTTTTCTTCAACAGAGGAAGGGAGCCATTGCTTTTGGAATGATTATTATATTAATAAATTCTAGTAACACCAGCTTACATTTGAGAATAAATGCAGGTTTTCCTATGTGAAATGGTCACATTACAGACAAATTAAATTAGCAATCTGTGGATTTAACTGGGCAGAAAGACTCAAAGGAGCACCATCATTAACTTTGCCCTTTTATGTTTATTTTCTTCAGACTGATTAGATACTACATACTTGAGGACTGACAATAATGTTTTAGTTTCTCTTATGAGCCATTCTACTCTTAAAATCTCTTCACTGTGATCAAAGTACAGCTCCCTTCTTTCTGGTAACCTAATATTACTAAATAATAGCTGCCATCTATTGAAACCTCACACTGTCCCATGCCTTAAGCTAAGCACATTTAAGTCTTTGAGCTAACTTAATCTTCCCAAGGCCCATGAGAAAGGCATTATTTCTCTAGTTTTTCAGATGAGGAAACTAAAGCCCAAAGAGATTAAGCAACTTTCCCAAGTTGTCATAAAACGGGTAAATGACAGAAACAGGATTTGAGTCTAACTTTGACTTCAGGACTGTCCCTTTAGCCTGACAGCTAAAGGGTGTTCATCAAGGCCCAGCGTCAGTTTTCTCTGACTTGCCCGGGGCCAGTGGTTTAGATAATTGCAAAACTAAATCACACGTATTGGAGACAGAAAAGAGAAAGGAGAAGAAAAAAAGGAGGAGAAAAAAGAAATCAAATAGAGAAAATGAAAGAAACATGAATGGAGAAAGAAAGTAAGAAAATGGACAGAAAGGAAAGAAAACAGATACAGCATGTGGTAGGCTGTTGGCTTCCTGTCTGCGCCATGATCCTCAATGTGGGGGTAGGCTTCATCCCCAGGAGACATTGGGAAACATAGGGAGATGTTATTTACTTACTTATTCATTTATTTATTTAACTTAAATTCAAGTTAGTTAACATACAGTGTAGAACTGGTTTCCAGAGTAGAACCAAGTGACTCATTACTTACATATAACACCTAGTGTTCATCCCAGCAAGTGCCTTTCATCCTTAATGCCTTTCAGCCATTTAACCGGTCCCTCCAACCACCCCCTCCTTCAGCAACCCTCAGTTTGTTCTCAGTGTTTATGGTTTGCCTTATGGTTTGCCTCCCTCTCTTTTCTTTTTTTCTTATTTTTCCTTCTCTTATGGTTTGCCTCCCTCTCTTTTCTTTTTTTCTTATTTTTCCTTCTCTTCCCCTATGTTCATCTGGTTTGTTTCTTAAATTCCACATATGAGTCAAATCATGCGATATTTGTCTTTCTCTGATGGACTTATTCACTTAACATAATACTCTAGTTCCAGGGGCGCCTGGGTGGCTCAGTCGGCTGGGCGTCCGACTTTGGCTCAGGTCATGATCTCGCAGTTTGTGGGTTCGAGCCCCGCGTTGGGCTCTGTGCTGACAGCTCAGGGCCTGGAGCCTGTTTCAGATTCTGTGTCTCCCTCTCTCTCTGACCCACCCCATTCATGCTCTATCTCTCTCTCTCTCAAAAATAAATAAACATTAAAAAAAAAAGACTGGGATCATAATACTCTAGTTCCATTTGTGTTGTTGCAAATGACAAGATTTCCTTCTTTTTAATCACTGACTACTATTCCATTGTATACATATACCACATCTTCTTCATGCATTCATCAGTCGATGGACATTTGGGTTCTTTCCATAATTTGGCTATTGTTGACAGAGCTGCTATAAACATTGGGGTGTATGTGCCCTTTGAATCAGCATTTTTGTATCCTTTGGATAGATACCTAGTAGTGCAATTGCTGAGTCATAAGGTAGTTCTATTTTTAATTTTTGAGGAACCTCCATACTGTTTTAGAGACATTTTTTTTTTAATTTTTTTTTTCAGCGTTTATTTATTTTGGGGACAGAGAGAGACAGAGCATGAACGGGGGAGGGGCAGAGAGAGAGGGAGACACAGAATCGGAAACAGGCTCCAGGCTCTGAGCCATCAGCCCAGAGCCTGACGTGGGGCTCGAACTCACGGACCGCGAGATCGTGACCTGGCTGAAGTCGGACGCTTAACCGACTGCGCCACCCAGGCGCCCCTAGAGACATTTTTTAATTGTCACAATGCAGGGTATGGGGTGCCGGTGCTCTAGTGGGTAGAGACCAGGAATGCTGCTAAACATTAAACAATGCATAGGACAGCTTCCAGAACAAAGACCTAGCAAAATGCCAATAGTGCTGAGGTTGAGAAACCCTGCCCTAGAGTTTCATGGTCCAATCATTAAGATGGGACATTTTAATTCTCTAAATGATCTTTAATCATAATCTTCAAACAATCCTGGGGTACACAAAAACGTGAGAGAAGCCTTAGTATTGTTAATCTTATTTCCCTGGAGGTCCAAGAAAGAAAATTCTATAATGTAGTTTTAGAGCAATATATTTTATATCTTTATAATGTTATGTAATATAAATTGCAATTCAGCTAAATTCACTCAACTCTAAGGAAGCAGAACTGGATTGAACAGTGTTCTACGTGTTCTTTGTGAGGACTTTAGAAGCCTAGCATTAGAACTGGGAGGAACATAGGAGCATTATGCCTGGCCCATCATTTTACAGAGGAGGAAGTTAGGGCTCAGAAAGGTGAATCACTTGCCTAAGGTCATAAGTGGCTGGGCTGGGACAAAACTCTAGTCCTTCTACCTTCCAATTCTTAGTTCTTCCCCTCCACCGAATTTGCTCCTGCAATTCATTAACACTCACTGTGGAAATGGCTGAAGCATCTTTCCCTTTAGTTCCCCAGGTCTGTTAGTAAGGAGAATGCAAGGACACGAACACATCCCTAACACACACACATTAACATTTACAGACTCTCATGAAATTTTTGTGATGATTGATAAAACATTTGCTCTTTCTTCTGAGGAATATAATAATAATAATAAAGTCCTGTACTGTTTTTGATTGAACAAGATTACAGTTTTGCAGTGATGGTAGTTTGTTAAGTTTTATAATTCACACTAATTGACAAAAACACTACTAATTCACTGCTGTTCTTCATTTAATGCAGTCTTCAAATGCATGTAACTTCCTTACAGTGTAACTTAACCATGGGAGAATGGAGCTTAAAATCTAGGGGTGCCTGGGTGGCTCAGTCAGTTAAGCGTGTGACTTCAGCTCAGGTCATGATCTCGCAGTTCGTGAGTTTGAGCCCTGCATCAGATTCTGTGCTAAAAGCTCGGAGCCTGGAGCCTGCTTCAGATTCTGTGTCTCCCTCTCTCTCTGCCCCTCCCCAACTTGTGCTCTATCCCTCTCTCTCTCTCAAAAATAAATAAACACACACACAAAAATTAGATCTAATACATGAATGAACTGTGCACTGATACACAAATATTTGTTTGTTGCCTGTTACTTGCCTTCACACTTAGGTAGTGATGATGGCTAATACTTATCAGGTGCTTCTCTGTGCCAGGCAAAGTTCTAAATGTATGTATTATATGTGTTGTCTCACATCTTGCACTAGCCACTATACAATCTGGAGATGAGAAGACATTGCAGTAGGATTCCCCTGTCCTTTGGGAATATGTATTTAATTAGGGAAGCAATACATATGAGGATGAAACCCACTTATATATGTAAGCACTTGACCCAGTCTAAAAGGAAAATTGATAGGAGAGAAGGCAAGTACTAGTCACAATATGATCTTAATCAGAGAGGATTGCTGGGAAAAGGTGGATGCAAAGCTAAAACCTAAGGGAGGCAGCGGAGAAGAAAAAACAAAAAGAGGGACACAGGAGGAATGTGTGCTAGACATTGTGAAAGCATTGTGAAGCATAAAGAAACCCCCTCCAAACTGCAAGCCTGAGAAACCAAGCTAATGATATTAGAATGTGCATTTGATAGATTGATATTTTTTTATGGTTGTACTTGAAGGTGGAGTTCTAAAGCTAATGAAATGACTCAAGGTGACTTGGATTCAAGCTGACCTCCCTGAACGTGAGACCTGAAGCTTTTGTGTGCAAGGCCAGAGGGAAGCTGGCCAGAGCTAGGAGAGCTTCTGAATAGAAAGGCTCCAGATCTTTGGGGATGCAGACATAAATGGAGTTTTCTTAATAGGATTATGCTATGGAGTCAATCCACACCTCCAAAGTGCATCTAATAATTTGTTTCTTCATCTAGCCAACAATCTCACTCAATGGGAGTAAAAAAAAAAAAAAAGCCACTATTCAATTATCTAGGGCACCAGAAATGTGCATGGGATGATGGTGTAATTGGCTTACTGATGTTGTTGAATATTTTTGTTCTGCAGAGTAACTCACTCAAATATTATATACAGTGAATTGACTTAAAAAAAAAGAGCAGTAATAACACTACCTTTGTTTTAATAACACTACTTAATTAGTTTAAAACAACGTTTCAGGGAAATCGTAGCAAAATACTAAAGCCTAGGTATGAAATTTCATTATGTGGTTCATTAAAAATATGTTTAAAACACAATAATGGGAGGGAAGGAGACTACCTGAAGTTGACCTAATATGAGAGGGGTCTGGTTATCATCTCGTTCTGTAGGGAAAACAGCAGGAGTGGCAAAGTTAAGGGACAATCCTGAGCCCATGCTGTGAGTGAGAAGCATCATTTGGGTCATTAGGGAGGAGACCATTCTATTTTGAAAGTAAATCTGGCTCTATTTTTACTTACTGATTTATGTTTGCTTTTACCTCTTTGATTTTTTTTTCCCAGTGGTTCTCATTTGCCCCATTCCCTAGATCATTACTCATGTAATCTTTAAAAGGAAGTTATTAGAAGCTGTTGACATTCTCTGTCCACAGGATTTGAAGTCAGGAAAAAATTATATTAAAAATCATATTTAAAAAGTTCTGTATAAAAGGACTTTATAATTAAAATCAGACATTGCAGATTAACTCCTGATATAAAATGAAAGAAACAAAATGAATGAAATATGGTGAAGGAAGATAAATAACAAATGCTGATAAAGAAAACATGTTTCTTTTCATTTCCATGTAGCTTGGGTTTCAAGAGGCATGAAACTTCATATGTCTCTGAAAATTTGAATTTTGGCACACTTTGCTATTAGACAATGGGAAAAAGATAGCTTTCCTTCTCGATGCAAATAATAGCAATATTATACTTGGGCACTCGTGGGAAAAAGAGACAGAAACTTCATTTTAACAAATACTTTAAGATCTTTTTAAAATATTTTGATCCGAGTAAGAAGCCTAAACCAACTTCAGGAGTTGGTTCAAAAATAACACACTGAGCAATATTCTGTCTTTCTAATTCTGAAACATTGGATGGGAACTAAATTTTCCCTTCAACTTCCCAGATTCTGTATCTACATATTTATATACAAAGAAATAGTGAGGACATAATTGGTTGGATACAAAGGGTGGAGGACATTTTGGAAGCTCGGAAACCCATATGTGAACATGAGTGAAAAGACATACTTGGCATTCTTTTTGTAGCACTCACCCTTCTTTTGCAAGTGATCTAGATCTTAAAGCAAAGAAGGTAGTTCAACTCAGTATTTGTGACATAATTTCACATGGTTCATCATGCAATTACAACAGAGACAAGGGAAGCATGGAAAAGAAGTCATTTTGCTTCAATGGTTTTGGCATATTACAAGAAATAAAAGAATGACATTAGATTTAGCTAATGCATTTTTCGAAGGAATAGCACAGAAATTATGTGTTCTCATTGCATCATATCAGAAAGCAAATGATGTCAATCTGTGCTATGACTGGTGATATTAATGTTGATTGTTTGGCTCAAATGGTGTCTGCTGGGTATCTCTGCTGTAAGTCATGCTTTTTCACTTATGAGGGGGGAACACTGGACAAAATTTAGAGCCATACTACAAAACAATTGCTAATATCATAAAAGAAAGACTGAGGACCTATTCCATAGTAAAAGAGATTAAAGAGATATGACCACTGAATGCAATGTGAGATCTGATACTTTTCTTTTAGTATAAAAGACGTTGTCAGTGTAATTGCCAAAATCTAAATAAGGTGTAGAATTTAAATAGTATTCTATCAGCACTAAGTTCCTGATTTTGAGAACTGTGTTGTGGCTATATAAAACAATGTCTTTGAATTTAGGTAATACACACTGGGACAAAGCATTATGTATGCAATTTATTATCAAATGGATATATATATAATACATGGATATCTATCTATCTATCGATCTATCTATCCATCTCTCTAGCACATGAAGTACAGTGTTAATATTTGAAAAATATGAGTAAAGTATACACATTAACACACACTTTAGCAATCTATAAGGCAGAAGAAAAGGCCCAGTTTTGGTAGGTGGTCCTTGTTTTGAATTCTTATCTAATCATAGGAAAAATACATAGACATCTTGTTCTTTACTCAATGATCACTCTCATTATTTTTCACTGTGTTCTATTCCCATTGGTAAAGACTTTTTCAGACTTTCAAATGCAGCTACTTTATAGTCTTGGTGAGCTCAGTTTTTCTAGGAATAAACCTAACTGAAAGGCTATCTTTCGCAGGCTCAACTGATCATAGAGTCATATGATTAGTGAACCATTAGCACAGTGTGGTGTGACACCTCAGGAAGGGTGCTCAAAGATAGCTGACTTTCAGCCAAGGAGGGCACATTTAGTCTTTTCGCTCTCCCCCATCCCTCTTGCCTGCAGGGTGGGTAGGATGGCAGTCATCTTGGACCATGAATTGAATTGGGGCTCAGATGGTGGAGGAGAAGGATAGAAGGAGCCTGGCCATTGATGATCAGAATTACCACACCAACTCTGAACTGCTTACCTCTGAATTTCTTTTATATGAGAGAAACAAAATTTTATCTCACATAAGCCATTGATATTTTGGATTTTCTATCAAATCCTTTACCAACTGATGGACCACATTACTCTGAGATTATCAAGAAGATAATTTCTCCAGGCACGTACTATATTAAGATATCAAACCTATGTTAATAATATTTTCTGTAGGCTTTCAAATTTGGAATGCCTTATAGAAAGAGTGTATGCTGAAGACTAAGTTATTGTTCTTTAACTTTAGTGGAGGAAGATTGAGTTAAAACTTTTGCTTTACCTTTTGGATCTGCCCATGTAGGCACAGGTAGAGGACCCAGAGGTGTAGTGATGATGGCTTTCTTCTGGTATGTAGGTAGTACATATGTTTCTCCTCTTATCCCAAGGCTTTAGAACCTCATTAGATCTGGAAAATGAAGACTTCTGATCAATGGGAGAGGCTGACAATGTCAGGACAGGCCTGTTCTTTTTTTTTCCCAATGTTTATTTATTTTTGAGACACGGAGACAAAGTGCGAGTGGGGGTGGGCAGAGAGAGAGGGAGACACAGAATCTGAAGCAGTCTCCAGGCTCCAAGCTGTCAACACAGAGCCTGATGTGGGGCTCAAACTCATGAACAGTGAGATCATGACCTGAGCTGAAGTTGGACGTTTAACCTTCTGAGCCACCCAGGCACCCCAAAGGTATTTTAAAAAAGCAATCACTTAGTAGGAAAGAAAGCTGGGAGGCTAAAAGAAGTGAAATAATTAATAGAAAATAAATTGGAAAATAGTAATTAGTACTTGTTTCCTGGATCTTCCTCTTCCATTAGGTAACACATGTTCGAATGCTAGCTCCATGAGTGCAGGGAGATTAGTTTGTTTCATGTGCTGATAGATCCCCAGTGCCTACAAGAGTCTCTGGAACACAGTAGGTCCTCAATAAACATTTATTGATTAACTGAGTGGGGGCCTTTGAGCCTAGACAAAAATTTGGCTCATTATTAAAAAGGACCATGGACATATCTTCAAGGAGGTGCTAGAAGAAGTTTAGTCTATTTGACAGTGAGAAGCAAATAGAAAAGGAAGGTGTAATTTATAATAAAGAAAACTAGGCATAAGTATCTATTAAGCACCTATGTCTTTTGTGTTCTTAGCTGATTTAATGAGGCCTCAATAAATAACTAATAATTTATTTTAAGAAGTGAAGAATTCTGTATAAATGTGACTTTATCTCTCTATAAATTTGTATAATCACATGACAGGTTTGCTTGAAGTGCTGCGAACTGATAATGCAGGAATGGGGACCAGATGATTTTACCTATTAACCATCCACAAACATCACACCTATATTAATAACATCCTTATTGATAGATGATGGGAATCTTGGAATTATTTACAAGGGTAGGAATTTAGAGTATTTTTACAAATAGAGATATTGGAGTGCTTGGGTGGCTCAGTCAAACGTCTGGTTCTTGATTTTGGCTCAGGTCATGATCTCATGGTTCTTGGAGATGAAGGCCTGCATGGGGCTCTGTGTTGAGTATGGAGCCTGCTTGGGATTCTTCTCTCCTTCTCTCTCTGCCCCTCCCCACTCATGCTGCTCTCTCTCTCTCTCTCTCTCTCTCTCTCTCTCTCTTGCTGTCTCTCTGTCTCTCTCTCCATCTCTGTCTCTGTCTCTCTCCCTCTCAAAATAAATGGATAAATTTTTTAAAAATAAAAAAAATAGAGATATCACATGCAGCTGGAATGTCTTGATTAGTATCATGGAAATTAACCTGAAGTTAAATGGAAACCCCTCAAATTTTCCCAACTTAGAGTCGTAAAAGCCTATTTCACCAGAGGGTTTATAAATGAACCATATAATATGTGGCTCACAAGTAAGGTATTAGTAACAACACCTTCCTGAGCAGCAGACACATGAGGAAAGATCTGAAGATTAATGTTTTGATCCTTTGGAGGAACCACATCAAATGGTGGAGGCAACCAAGGAGTGAAAATATTCTGTATAGGAGGAGACATTATGGGATGGTTACTGGAGTAACCAGGGCTGGAGACTTGATGCCAGGAAACAACAGATATCTCTCCTAATACCACAGAAACTGCAGGGAGCACACCTGTGTTGCCCAAGAGTGCTCTGTGAGTCAATGGCAACTAATATATCTGTACTGTGGGCTCTGGATCTTACATGACTTCTAAATAAGCACTTGTGAGAATAAATGGATTCTCACTTGTTCAATGCATTTGGGACATGTAGGGGTTTTTTTGTTTTTTGTTTTTTTGTTTTTTTGTTTGTTTGTTTTGAGAGAGAGAGGGCACAAGTGAGCAAAGGGGCAGAGAGAGAGAGAGAAGTGGAACCCACCCAGGGCTTGTGTTTTACCTGAAACAGGACTTGTGCTCACCCGATGCAGGGTTTGGGTTCACCCAAGGTGGGGCTTGAGCTCACCTGATGTGGGACTTGAAGTCTTGAACTGTGAGGTCATGACCTGAGCCAAAGTCAGATGCTTAACAAATGAGCCACCCAGGGGTCTGGGACGTGTAGATTCTTACGATAAATAATTAGTAGGATTAGAGTGAACTTTCCCAGTCTAAGAGAATCATTGGATTGTCCTATTAGTTAAGAGGTGAGTGCTGGAAGTAGAAAAGTGTGATCTTCTGGTTGCATACAGAATTTCAGGTAGGGGAAGGAGATACCATCTTAGGGCTGTGTTGAACCATCTTGGTCACAGACAGGTGAGGGGAAAAGAAGAGACAGGGATGTCATGGCACATGTGAAGTGTAGGGAATTTGTCTCTCCCTTCCCAATGCTCCATGGGGACTCCATCTTCTCTCAGCTTGTCACATTCTCATGGACCTCCACCACCCTCTCAATTAACCCTCCCATTTCTTGCTCCCCATCTTTTTGTTGGGTTGGATTCTCCGGCAGTGTTTGAGCTACTTGAGGGAGATTGGTGTGCTTTTATATGCTTCTTTCTGTCTTCTGATCCATTTTCTCAGCAGACTGCCCAGAGAGGAGTCCTTGAAACCCCCTAACCCTACAAAGTCCTGAGATGGCCTCATTCTATGTGATTAACTCACCCCAAACTGCCTAGTGGTTTCCATGGAGATTTTGCCAGTGTTGGAAATGAATTATGATATTGAATCTAAATACGTTGCAATAAATTAAGAAAAGTGATTAAAACCAACAGTCCTTAGCACACACTCATACTCATTCATAAATACTGCTCTGAAAGTTATAGGGGTTTTCTAGCTTACACAGTTCTGATTTTTACCAAGGAAAGAAAAGGCAAAAAGGAGAGAAAGAAAGAGAGGGTTAAGGAGAGAGATATTATAGTGGATGGGGGTGGAGGGATGGTGGGAGAAGAGAAGAAAATTAGGAAATCAAAACAGACCCAGTCCTGGGGATGCAGGCATCAGAGGTGAACTTTGCTGCCCTCCCCGTTCTAACCTTAGTTCCCTATTCTAAGATAGTAGTTTTCAAACATGACAGTGCTTTAATGGGGAGCGCACTGTTAATACTCAGGTTCACCCCTGAACGTCATGATTATGTAAATCTGGAGTAGCACCTAGGGATTTTCTTTTTAACAAAGACTTCAGAACATTCAGATTCAGGCTGTCCTTTGAAAGCTGTAGGAGGGTCCGTGTGTGTGTGTGTGTGTGTGTGTGTGTGTGAAAGAGGGAGAGAGAAAGAAAGAGAGAGAGGGAGACAGAGAAAGATTATTTTAAATAAATGTGACCATACTGGAAATTCAGGGCTAAGTTATTTTGACAAAATAGGAAGGATGTCCAAATCAAAGGAGGGAAGATGTACTGTAATTCTTTTTCTTTTTCTTTTTTAAGCTTATTTATTTATTTATTTTGAGAGAGAGATAACAATCGTGAAGTGAGGACGGGCAGAGAGAGAGAGAGAGAGAGAGAGAATCTCAAGCAAGCTCCACACTAACAGTACGGAGCCCAGTGTGGGGCTTGAACCCACGAATCTCGAGATCATGACCTGAGCTGCAACCAAGAGTCGGACGCTCAATGGACTGAGCCACCCAGACGCCCCGGTAATTATTTTTCTGTTGACGTCTGTGATGTGAGTAGATGTAGGGTCTGAGGTTACAAAAACCGCAGGCTAGGCTTCCTCATAAAACTTTCAGAAAGTGGGGCCATTCAGACAACAAGCTATATTAGGAGAAAACAGAGTGATAGAAATAACCCGCCAATCTGACAATGAGGAGTTCTCGCTCCAACTTTGGTGCTGCTTGGGGCAAATTTTCTAAGTTCTCTAGATCATTATTCTTACCTCTAAAGTGAGTCTGGGAAAGAGGGTCATTTGATTCTTTTCTAGCACTGAATTCTTCAGGAAGACTCTGCAGTGTTCTTACTGAGTGATCCATCACTATTAAAAACTGGCTGTCAGGTTAGTCCATAAGCACCAAGTTGTTAAAAGACAAAATACCAGCAACGATTTTACTCAGCATCAACCTGGTACCAGGATCACTGCATCACCCTTAATGTGTATTTTCCTCATTCTTCCCCAAATCCAGCAACCTGGGTTTCTTTACTATCATTTTATAAATGAGGAAAATATGACTCAGGGAAAAGAGGTGGCACAATGTAGGTCTTGAGAGCAAGGATTCTAGAACCTTGAGCCCTGGTCTTCAATCCTGACTCCACCACCTATTAACTCAGTGACTTAAGTATGTAAAAGTTACTTAACACTCTCTGTGCCTTAGTTTCCTCATTTGTGAATGGGGATTATAATCTTGCTTCCCTCAGGGGGCTCTTATTCATGGTACATACTATTCAAGTATTTGTTTTAACAGTTATTAAATGTTTTGTTAGAGCTGAGATTCAAACCCACACTTGTCTGAATCTGAAACCCATTCTGGTTTCTCGCCTAGGGATTGGAATAACACGGACATGCCACTGTCCAAGCCCAAACACAGCCCCAGTGAGTCAAGATGCATGATTCAAAAGTGAATGTCAACAGTAGCTCGCAAGGGAATGTACAACATGACCCCAAACTAGGACTGATTAAAATTTTAAGCCATTATGTTTCAAATAAACCTTCTGGAAACTTTGAATTAAATCCATGGCTCAGATAAAATTATGGGATTAAATCTAACAACCGTATTTTAAGAAAATTCTCACATACACACAAACACAGTGTTTGTCACCCTTGGTATGCTTGTAATGTTGGAGTAAAAATTTTAGAGGTGGGTGAACTAAGGCACAAAACCATGCATTTATTTACTGAATGTTCTGTTAAGTGCTCTCTAGGACTTTACATTCCAGTAGGGCTCATAAGTAAATAAAGAAATGTATTAAAAATTATGATATTTTGATAAGGTCTTTACCCATTCATTTATTTATTACTTGACACCAATTTTCCTGTGTTCTAAACTAGATCTTTTCCCTTTACAGAGAATCTGCAGTTTATCAGTTATCTGGACATTGTTTAGAATCATCTCCTTCTGCATTCCCTACCCATCAAATGCTTATCATTTTAAGTGTTATCCCAGTTTTATTTTGCTGGTTTGTAGAAGTTTAGTCTAGTTCTGTAAAGAGGCCTAATACGGTTGCAGTACATAGATACTCAGGATTGTCTCTCAAAATATTCTACCTATCTTTCTATAATCTATATCAGTTGAAACAATGGCTGGCAGGTGATAAATAATTTGTTGTTATATGAAATAGAGAGCAGCCATTTCTTCCACCGGCTCTAGCAATCTAGTTGACGGGTAATAACTCCCCTCATCTTCCAGCAGAGGGCAGTAGAATACGCTCTCTAGCTTGTCAAGGCCTTGGGAGCTACTGCCGATATTTTAAAAGGAAGCACTGTGTTCAGATAAATTTGAAGAGTGAGAATTTTTGCTGAAAACAGATTTATAGGAAAAGTGGGGGTTATAAATCTGAATAAAAAATTATTTCTCATTGTAACTTTCTTCTTCTTTAGGGAATTGGCCATTGGTACGTTGTTCAAAAGCATTCAGCACCACAAAATTCTGTACTTTTCAAGTATTTTTGTTAATTATCTTCTATATTCAAACAATATTTTATCTGTATTATATTTCCTTGTGAAATAGATTATAGGGAATATAAACCTACCCCTAGAGTTACTAGTTTATTTAATAAGGTAAAGCTGCCTTACAGTTACTAAAATATTTAGTCAGATAAGTTCATTCATTCATTTATTTATCAGTTTACTTATTAGTTATTTAAGAAACTTTAAAAAATATCTTTAAAAATGTTTTCAGGCAGAGGTCATTTTCTAGAGCCCCACTCTATAGATAGTTTTTTTTTTTTTTTTCCAAACTTTGTTTGTTCATGCCGAACCTATAGATGTGTTAAGATCTGGAGAAAGTTTTCTCAGTCTTCGCCTTTTGATCTCACTGCCTGTTTGATCATATTTTCATAATCTGCCGCTCACATGTACATATCTCAATCATCCACAAATACTCATACCTCCCTTGTCCTTCCTTCCACTGTGGTTATCACTGGCTGTGCAATTTTCAGTTAGGAAGATAAAGAGTAAAAGCAGTAAGACCATCCAAATGTTCCTGCAGACAATAGCTCCTTGAGGTATCCTGGGGTTGGAGACACTTAGCTGCTTCTTGGACATGATGAAGGTGGCATTGGAATTTGGGGAAAGATAGGGGTGGGGAAAGAGTGGGTCATAAAGAAGAGAAGGAAGGATTTGCTGAGCAAAGTCACACACAGCAGCTTGTGCCCTGGATAAGATTTAAAGGCTATTATCTTCTCAAATATTGTATTAATTCTTTTTTTGTAAAGGACTAAGAGACCGGGTTGTATTCCATCGATGCTTCATTCCAGTGTCAAATTCTCTAAATAGCTTCTCTTACCTGAATGTTTGTCTGAGTGGTCTCATGTAACAATCTTCATCAACAACTTTTTCTTCTGTCCCAGGCACTATAGGAATAAGATACATTAGGTCTCTGCTCTCTCGCAGACTTTTCAGTCCAGTAGCGATCATAAGTGAATAGAGAACAGATAAAGAATAAAGAATTATGGGATAACAGATGGTAACTTAGACTTATTGTGGTGACCATTTCATAATGTATATGTGTCAAATCACTATGTTGTACATATGAAACGAATTTAATATTGTATATGAACTTTACTTTTACTTAAAAGTAAAATAAACTGCAAATACCCTTTGGTAAAAAAAAAAAAAAAAGAATGATGCTGCCCCTCCATTTAACCTTTATTTATTTGACTAATGTTTATTGATGACATACTCTGTGTCAGGTACCTCACTTCCATGAAGACAGGAAATCAATCAGTAAACAAATAAACAAAACTTCACATAGTGATAAGTGCTATGAAAAAAGTAAATATAATAATATAATATGGATTGGATGGGAGAAGAGTGTGTTTGATTGGATCTAACTTTGGTTTAGAGGGTAGTTTTGGTATTAGTGAAGGATATCACTGAATACTTACCAAAGGATATGATGTGTAAACAAAAGTCCAAAGGATTCACAGGTAGGAGAGGGAAAGGGAACCTGAGGGAAAGGGAAAGAGAGCATTCCAGTGTGTGCAAGATCTAGGTACACGATTGCTAAAAAATGGTCAGCATCTTCCCATCTCTGAATGAGTGTGGTGGGTGGTGGGGCTCGAGAGGCTGGAAGGGCAAAACCAATGAAGGGTCTCTATGCCTTGTTAAGATATTTGGACTTGTCACAAGAGTAGTGGGAAACTAATATTCATTTAAATAGAATTGCTTCAAGTTTTGAGAAATATTTTCCAAATATGCTTTGGTACAGGGTGCCATTTTCTACCTTGTGAACTCTTACTTTGGAATTGGCAGAAAGTTTGTTTTTTTGTTTTTTGTTTTTTTTGTAAGTACCCTGTATTAATCCTGTATTAAACATTAGTTTTCCAACAAATGCTTTTTTTAAAGTAGGGTTTACCCCACCACGGACCCCAATGCGGGGCTTGAACTCACAACCCCGAGATCAAGACCTGAGCTGAGATCGAGTCAGATGCTTAATTGACTGAGCCACCCAGGCACCCCTCAAAAAACACTTTTAATTTCATTCATCTATTCATCAATATTTAAGTGAATACTTCACATAAGGCACTGTTTTGTGTGATGGGGATACATCAGTGAAGAAAACATTAAATTTCCCCCCATCTAGAGCTTCATTTGAAGGTATAAATTGGAAGAGAATTCCTTAGGGAATAGTTTTGTCAAGAACTGTAAATGGTCTGAAATTTTACTTTACTTGGAAACTAATAATTTAATCTGTGACAGTTTCACAGAAGCTGGCAGAAGACATGGGACTCCTAGGTCAGAGACTAAAGACTTTATTATTTATGGTAATAGCAGTAGCCAGAATATAAGTATGTGGGCCAGTTTCTAGTTCCCACAGGACAATGTGAAGAGGGCCAGTTGATAACTATACATGCGGTGAGTTGTGTTATAAGAGAGGAAACCCAAGTTTATGAAACATAAACCTTTTATAAAGGGCAGTTTAAAAAAAAAAAAAGCATGACTATCCTGTCCCCTAGCAGGAGATTGTGGGTTCAGCTTTTGCCTTTTCCAGCAAAGCCGAGGACGGCAGAAAGGATTACTCAAGACTCCAAGAGAGGTGAGAGGGAGGCTAAGGGAAGTCTCCTGGATCTGTTGTCAAGCTTCCATATTTATTAAGCATATATTCAGGGAAACATTGCTCAATAGGTCAGTGGGCTACGCCATTAAGAATGTATAGAAAGTGTGCAGAAAAACAAGGTGTTCCCAAAACTACAAAAGAGCAGATGCAGAAAAGCCGGGTGGAGAACAAGATAAGATATTCCATAGATAACGTGGTCGAAGGAATTCATGAGCACAGGCAGAGACCCAAACCCTACATACGCATTAACTAGATACTGGCCTGCTGTTTTCAGCAAGGCCAGAAAGCAGTGTTCTGCTTTGCAATATGTTCCCTATAATCTCTTAACCCAGGATATAGCTATTTCATTTCCCACGAGAGATATCATCTCTATTTGCCAAGGCTGTCGGCAAACCTGCTCTTGGTTCCAGAGGGAGGCACTATCTCTGTTTTCCAGGCCTGTTCACAATATAAACATCCTTGAGGACCTAGTTCAGATGAAAGCAGTTAGTGCAAAAGACGTGTGGAAATTCAAGGGAACTGTGCAGAATTGTCTCCCAACAGGTTTGTCTTTATTTTAGTCAACTTAAAGCATGGGCCACAAAATTATCATATGGCCAAAATAAGACTGAAAGTTTAACTGCTTCTTTTATTAGAGACAGTATAACTAGATATATCCTTAGTGAGTCTCTATAGGTGAGCTGAATAGCTGCCTCATTGCATTAGATCTGTACAGTTTAGTCCTGTCTACAGACATGGTCTCAGGGAAGCTGAGAGGTTTGAGGGTTCTATATACTCCTTTTCATGTCTCTTTTTACCTCTTTTAGCACACTTCAAGGGTGCCTTGTATGTTTATGTTGAATTTGTGTGCTTGTGTAAAATGATAAGAACTAGGTGTGATAAAAGGTACTCAGAAATAAATTTCTCCTCAAAAATTAATTTGTAAAATGGTCAAGGTGGTAGCTCTTAAGAAACTGTCATGAAGGATTTTCTGACCAAATTTTTAATAGACATTTAAGATTGGGGATCCTCTTGATGGATCTTGCCAGTGCCTTTAAGTGATTTTCAGTCTTATGTATAATATTTAAATTATGGCTTATTATTTTTAACTCTAGAAGTCTAGTTAATTTGACATTTAATTTTATAATATTTCCATGGAACATATTTAGTTCTTTATGCAACAAGAATTATGAATTTTTAAAATAAGAAATGCTATACTTGTGAAACATACAGAAACGTCTAAATTTTTGGGTTGCCTGAATCAAAGTATGTTTGAAATACTGTAGGAGACAAGACCAATGGCTTATTTAGGTAGTCATAGGATATTTTAGAAAATATATTTTAGAATATTTTAGAAAAGAGAAATCACACTTGAAAGATACATTTTGTTTAAAACCGTTGCTCAATCCAAAACAACATTTAACTCTACATGCTCTCTTTTTTGGAAAAACAATTGCATGGTAAATCTAGAAGACTTTTACCTCAAGGATTAAATGGGCATACTTTTCCATTTTTTTCTCTTAAAGATGATAGGGTTGGCATTTTATGCTGATGCTATGAATGCTTATATTTCTTGGTATCGGAGAAATACTCATAGTTTTAAAAACTAACACATCATAGGTTGGAGTTCCTCAGGCCAGTCTTAGGATTTAACTGCTTATTTTGTGCATCAATTTTGGTAACAATCTCTTACATGTGACACTATTAAACTTGGCATGAGCCCCATGTTCTTAAAAAACAGCAATGGCTGGGGCACCTGGGTGGCGCAGTCGGTTAAGCGTCCGACTTCAGCCAGGTCACGATCTCGCGGTCCGTGAGTTCGAGCCCCGCGTCAGGCTCTGGGCTGATGGCTCAGAGCCTGGAGCCTGTTTCCGATTCTGTGTCTCCCTCTCTCTCTGCCCCTGCCCCGTTCATGCTCTGTCTCTCTCTGTCCCAAAAAAAATAAATAAACGTTGAAAAAAAAATTTAAAAAAAAAAAACAGCAATGGTTAAGAAATCCTCCCATTCTTTTGTGTTTGTGAACATGGCTTAATGGCAAGAAACACCCTTCTCCAAATGACTTAGATGCCCCCTAGTCGATCTCTGACAATGCCTGACACACACCCTCCAAATACCCATTCTTTGTCTTATTAATGATTCCTTGAACTGCTTATACCACTGACTAATCTGAACAAAGTACCTGCCTTGACCAAGCTAATCTCCTTCCCCAGGCCTCCAATTCCACACCCCCCCCCAACAGCCCTTTGAGAATCAGCTGACCCAAAGGAAAGACATTCCTGGAACAACTGTCCTGTGACTCCACCCACTCTCCCACACCAGACTCTCTCTCCAGCCTGGTTACCATTCATATTGAGAACAAGTCCTTACTGGCTTGACCATTGATGCTCTGCAGACTTTGCAGGTGGAATGTTCTCTCTATTGCAACAGGACTCCCTTTCCTTCTCGAAATGATGCCTTTGAATTAAGATTTCCCTAAGCCCAGATTAGTTTTTTTTTTTTTAACACATGTTTAGTCTCCAATACTGTTCTCCTTTTCACTGCTCTGCAAGGAAATTATGGACCTTGTCTATATGGAAAATTAAGTTCAGTTAAAACATATAGCCCATGTATGGTGATGGATATAACTAGGCTTATCATGGTGATCATTTTACAATATATACAAATATGGAATCATGATGCTGTATACCTGAAACTAATATAATGTTATATGTCAATTATATCTCAAATGAAAATAAAACAAAAACAAAACACAACTATTATTTCTAGAAATATTTGGAATGTGTCTAAAATGTCAAATTCATTTTTAAATAATTTTTAAAAATGTTTATTTTTTTTTAATTTTTTTTTCAACGTTTTTTATTTATTTTTTGGGACAGAGAGAGACAGAGCATGAACGGGGGAGGGGCAGAGAGAGAGGGAGACACAGAATCGGAAACAGGCTCCAGGCTCCGAGCCATCAGCCCAGAGCCTGACGCAGGGCTCGAACTCACGGACCGCGAGGTCGTGACCTGGCTGAAGTCGGACCCTTAACCGACTGCGCCACCCAGGCGCCCTTATTTATTTTTGAGAGAGAGAGAGAGAGAGAGAGAGAGACAGAACATGAGTGGGGGGAGGGTCAGAGAGAGAGGGAGACACAGAAACTGAAGCAGGCTCCAGACTCTGAGCTGTCAGCGCAGAGCCCGACATGGGACTCGACCCATGGATTGGGGGCTCAAACCCACAGATAGGGAGATCATGACCTGAGCCAAAGCTAGACACTTAACAGACTGATCCACCCAGGCGTGCCCTTCAAGTTCACTTTTCAAGGAATCTACACTGAAGATAAAAGATGATGTAGCTTATGTTTGCAAATCAATTGGTTGCCAGAGCCACTATTAACAAGCCTCCTTCCAGGGAATTAGAAACCTTGGACACCAGAAGGAGTGGTTCTATGATGATCTTTCGTTGGGTGTCTTTACTGAAGTCTTCAGCGACCCTGAGTTTTGAAGATGAGCATCATCTTGCTCACATGTGTATCTCTGTGCCTGAGGGCTAGGGTGGGTGCTGAGGGCTGGGCAAATACTAGAGTGTCCCCTTGGGATCTTGCCAATGCTCCCTGTCCATCTGGTCCATGGGCACACACATGCTTTCCTAATAAAATGTTATTTTATTTTTTAACATTAGTTTCAGGTGTATACAATTTCTATTTTGAGTTTTAGAATATTGCAATTTGTTTGGACTCAATGTGAATTACATTTACATCACAACCAATTCAAAATCCATTTCTACTCCACAGATTTTTCAATTTGGTACAATCATTGCTTTTAGTATGATGATATTCTCAGAAAAAATTGTATTTGTGTTATTATTGAAAAAGTATTTAAAAACATTTATTTCCAAGCTCCCCATATCACCCATCTGCTTTGCAACTAGAAGCAAGCTGGAAGAAAAAAAAAAAAAACAAAGAGTGGGATAAAGGTCTAAAGAGTAGATGTTAAGAAGCATCAACGACTGAAAACCTCAATTGGTTTCACCACTTTCTAGATTTAAAACCGTCCCTATTGTATTTACGATGAAATACAGGATCTTCAGTGGGGCCACCCAGCCCAGAACATTTCTGTAGCCTCATCTTCACCCCCAATCCTGGCTCATCTGCCACTGACTTGCTGTATGGCAACCTCACTGATCTCTGGCAGTTCCTATAAACTCCAAGCTCTCTCCCCACTCAGGGGTTTACACATACTGTTCCTCTACCAGAATACTCTTCCCTTCCCCCTTTACTACTCATCCATCAGGCCATCTTCCCATCCATTAGAGAGGTTTTCCCTATCTCTCTTTGTCTCAATTAAATCTCTGCCATTCTGTATTTGTTAATTAACTTTAATAAAAATATAGGTAAATGAATATTTACTGTGAGTCAGGCATATGCTAAGTACTTTACACAATTTATCACCTTTAATTCTCCTTCTAATATTTATTCCACCTTATACAAGATTTAGAGAGGTTATGGAACTCCCGGGGCACACAGCTAGGAGTGGTTGAGCCCATATTCCAACTAAAGCAGTCTGACTGTAGCACCCTCCTCACTCCTAACCCTTTGCAAAATTGCCTCCAAAATAACTTTTTCTTTGCTACCCTCTCTGGTAAGCAATTTGCATGCATTTGTTCAGTTAAGCCTCACAATAATCTTGGAAGGTAATACTATTAGTATAAACATCCTCATTTCACAGATAAGAAAAACAAGGCATGGAGAGTAATTTGCCTAAGGTTATACGCAATTTGAAATGGCATATTAGCACAAGTAAAGGACCTTCCTGAAAAGTGGCCAAGCCAAGATCACCACACAGGCAACTTGATTCCAGGCTCTACTTTAAGCCAGTTTTGTATATGACCCCCAGTGTTGCTCTCCCACTCTGGTTCCACGGGTGTCAATTTTATTTAGCATCACTTACCCAGTACAATGCTAAGGTCAGAGGAGTGAATCAACATATATTTGTCCTCTGAATGAAAAGATGGTGGTTAATCTTTTCAATCATGGCTGGAAATTTTGTTTGCTTAAATCATCATGTATTTTATCATCAGAAATTATTCTCCAAAAACTTACAAATACATTTTTTATATTGAGCTGTGAAACCGTTTCCTCCCATTGACCGTTGGTTCAAACCTGTGGCAATTCTGGAGCATTTCCAACAGACAAATCATTAGCTCACTCAGAGCAAAGGTCATACATCCTTCATTGGCCCCTCAGTTTTTCAAAAATGATGTCAGCACATTTCTAGTATAACAGGTTTTTAAAAAAATTTTTTTTAAATGTTTTTATTTATTTTTGAGATAGAGAGAGACAGAGCATGAGCAGGGGAGGGGCAGAGAGAAAGGGAGACACAGAATCCAAAGCAGGCTCCAGGTTCTGAGCTGTCAGCACAGAGCCCAACGCGGGGCTCAAACTCATGGACTGTGAGATCATGACCTGAGTTGAAGTCGGACGCTTAACTGACTGAGCCACGCAGGAGTCCCTCTAGTATAACAGTTTTTAATTGGTAACTATATCAGTTACACATTGCTGGGTAACAAACCACCCCAAAACTTAGTGGATGTTAACAGCAACTATTTATTATTTTTTTTAGTAAGTCTAAGGGTTGCCTGGGCCATCCCACTGATCTGGGTGCATCTCTACTGTGCTGGTTGGTCTTGCTCATGCATCTGGCTTGAGCAAGTTGGCATGAGCAGGTGATCACCTGGTAGGTTGGCTGGTAACTCACCTCTTTTTCCACAAAGCCCCTTCTTTTCCAGTATCTTAGTCTAGATTTGTCCTTTAGGCAGAGGCAGAAATTTAAAAATGGTGGGGGGGAGAAAGAGAGAAAGGGAGAAGGAAAGGGAGAAAGAGAACAAGTGCTTTTTCAAGGCTCTATTTGCATCAAGTTTGTTACTTTCACATTAGTTAAACTAAGCCACATGGCTAAGCCCAGAGTTGGTGTGGGAGGGCACCACCAAAGAGTGTGAGTACAGGGAAGGTGGGAAAATTAGACCATCAGTATATCAGTAAGCAAAATGTGAAATACTATTTACCTAGAAGGACAGTTTTGAAGTCATTGCAATCTGATACCCATTAGAAGTTCAGCGGAGAGGAACAGTCTTCTTAAAGTCCTGATAGATATCAGTTAGCTGCTCTAATATAACCTGGATTTAAGTCAGGCCAGTACAGGGCTAAGTAACTGGACAACTATTCTGACCAAAAAGGGTCTTGTTTCTACCAAACTATGTTTTGATATAATGCAATTTGTCTAAGGAACAATCTTTCTCTTGTTGGATCTACTAAAATGGTTATTAATGATCAAAGCATAGGGGAGGGACTTTTAGCAATGTCTGGAGACATTTTGGTTGTCACAGCTAGGGGAACAGTGCTACTGTCATCAAATGGAAAAAGGCCAGGAATTGCTGCTAAATACTCTATAAAGCATGGGTCATAACCCCACAGCAAAGAATTACCCAGTTAATATATCAAAGGCACCAAGGTTGAGAAACTCCAATCTGCTGAAAGAATGCTGTTCATAGATCTTTTTCCAAAGATTCTTTTGAAAACATTTTTTTCCCCTCTAAGTGTCAGAAATAGTTGTATATCTGCAGAGTAATTGTTTTGGCTTAATGTTAAACACAAACACAGTGAATTGAATAAATAATCAACTTTTCCATTTTTCAATGGCTATTAGAAAGCTCAGGGTTGGGGCACCTGGGAGTCCCAGTTGGCTAATCTTCCAGCTCTTGACTTTGGCTCAGGTCATGATCTCATGGTTTGTGTGTCGGAACTCTACATTGGGCTCTGCACTGACAGCACAGAGCCTGCTTGGAATTCTCTCGCTCCTTCTCTCTCTGCCCCTCTCTCACGTGTGTGCTCTATCTCTCTCTCTCTCTCAAAATAAATAAATAAACTTAAAAAAATTAAAAAAAAAAAAGAAATCCCAGAGTTAAATTTGTTATACACCTGTATGTAGCAAACACTCATAATTCTAATCTTATTAGTCTCATTTCTGGCTCCATTTTATCACTTTACCATTTATTTGCCTCTTTATTTCTCAGCCATAGTATTTTATCATTTGTATAAGTTCCTGAAAGCTGTATTAAAGCTTATTTTTGAGGCTCTAGAAGCACAAATAAATAAACACATAAAATAAAATAAAATCTTTATAGTCTGTGATCAATGACTTACTCAAAAATAAATACATAATGAGAATTGCTACTTATAGCCAGTAGAAATAAGCATGAGCTCTCAGATCTAGGACTTGAAAGTAATATGAATCTTGAACAAGACCAATGGAAGCAAAGAACTGAAAAAGATTTAAAGATCCAATGCTGAACTTATTGAACATCTATTATATGGTTAGCATAGTGACTGATATATATTAAGTTCTCAAAAAGTATTTGTTGAATGAATGAAAGAGTTTAATTGGTCTCCATTCTGATAAAAACAAAGAAAGGATTTTATTTTAAAAAATTCTGGGTTCTGGGAATGCAAGCTGGTGCAGCCACTCTGGAAAACAGTATGGAGGTTCCTCAAAAAACTAAAACTAGAACTACCTTACAACCCAGCAATTGCACTACTAGGCATTTATCCAAGGGATACAGGTGTGCTGTTTCGAAGGGGCACATGCACCCCAACGTTTATAGCAGCGCTATCAACAATAGCCAAAGTATGGAAAGAGCCCAAATGTCCACTGATGGATGAATGGATAAAGAAGATGTGGTATATATATACAATTGAGTATTACTTGGCAACCAAAAAGAATGAAATCTTGCCATATGCAACCACGTGGATGGAACTGGAGGGTATTATGACAAGTGAAATTAGTCAGAGAAAGACAAAAATCATATGACTTCACTCATATGAGGACTTTAAGAGACAAAACAGATGAACATGAGGGAAGGGAAACAAAAAAATTATAAACAGGGAGGGGGACAAAACAGAAGAGACTCATAAATATGGAGAACAAACTGAGGGTTATGGGAGGGGTTGTGGGAGGGGGGATGAGCTAAATGGGTAAGGGGCACTAAGGAATCTACTCCTGAAATCATTGTTGCACTATATGCTAACTACTTTGGATGTAAATTTAAAAAAAATAAAAAAATAAAACAAGTTAATAAAAAAAAAATTCTGGGTTCAAGAAAGTCTTTGTTGACTAAATCTGATTTGCCACTGACGATTAGAATTTTAGCTTGACCAATTTGCAAAGAAATCTGGAAGGTCCAAAGTTAACATTATGTGTTCTAGGAATTATATGTCCACATGTCAATTAAATACATGCTTTCATATAAAGTAAGTTTACACAGACAACAGGGGGGAAGCATACACTATATGCTCTGAGTATAGGAGTGCTTTTTCCTCCATCTTCTAAGGAAGTTACAAGCAATCTTCTCCAAATCCCTTTCCATAAAACCATTACAACAGTCTTCTGTCTCAAAGTCATTATAATAGCTTTATAACCTCTAGGATAAAAGACTATAATTTCCCGTGGAATTCTGTCATTCATTAAGAAAACAAAAACTTATCCGCTCTAAAATGGAAGTTAACTAATTAGAGAAAACATTTATGAAGCCAGAAAGGAAATGCAGCCTTTCCATACCCTCTCAACTACCCTCAGAAAAAAAAAAATCTCTACTGTGTTAGTAAATAGGCTTCAAATAGATAATTAGGATAATTAGGAACAATAAGCATTTATACCCATTTCAGTGCTGTTTGAGGATATAATTTGTGCAAAGAATGCTTTGCTGTAGATGAGACCATAAGTTGTCAGTTTTATTTTCCATTACTCTTTTATTTAAAAGTGTAGTTTTAACAATGTGCTTCTAGGATTTATACACTGGAGACTTGAGTGTGATAATGACTTTCTGTGTTAATGCATGAGATATTTTGTGCCTATCACTTTCTACTCTGAGACGGTGAATCTGAAAACACTCCTAGGGCTTCTGGCATTTTATGATTTGTCACCATTTCTTCCAGAGAGTGTTACATATTTTCTCTTTAGAACTTGGATGAGCACAGAATTTCATATTCATTCATTTGCTCATCATTCATTCCTGCCAGATAGTAATTTGCCAGGAAAGTACTGGGCTTGTTGCTGGAAATACAGAGATGGTCAAGATACATGGATTCCTTCTTCAAAACCTAATGATATTTAGTATTAACAATTCCACATATGCAATAATATTAACAACTAACATAATTTGGGCCCTTACTGTATGTCTCAGGCACTATTATTATTGTTTTATATGGAAATTTTAATTTAATTCTTATAACAACCTGATGATGTAAATACTATAATTATCCTTGTTTTACAGTTGTGGGAACTGGGAATCATCTAATAGGAAAGATAATTAAGCAAATTATTAAAAGAAATCTGTAGGGGCACTCAGGTGGCTCAGTCAGTTAAGTGTCCTACTCTTGATCTTAGCTTAGGTCTTGATCTCAGGGTCATAGGTTCAAGCCCCACAGCAGGCCCCACAGTAGGCTCCATGCCCACTTTAAAAAAAATCTTTAAGAAGTGACATGCATAGGATAAACGGTGGTAAGGTAGCACAAAGGATAGAAAAGCAGCTTGATTTAGAGAATCAGAGAAAGACCCTGCAGTAGAAAGAATTCTAATGATGAACTCCCAAGATTTCCCATCTAATCCCGGGACTCTGAATATAATGTAGTGTCACATTCATAATTACATTACAACTTAGGTGATAAAGGAGTTTTGCAGATGTAATTAATGCTACTAATCAGTTGGCTTTAAGTGAATCAAAAGGGAGATCATCCGGATGGACACAATCTAATCATGTGAGCCCTTTAAAAGCAGAAGTTTTCTCCACCTGATAGCTGAAGGGAAAGTCCAATTCAGCACTGATTCAATGCACTGTCACTGGCCTTGAATATGGAGGGGGCCATGTGATAAAAAGCTAACAGTGGAGTCTGGGAACTCTGAGTGACCCTTAGCCAACAGCCAGCAAAGAAAGGGGGACCTTAGTTCTACAATCACAAGGAAATGAATTTTGCCAACCACCTGAATTAGCTTGGAAGTGGATTCTTCCCTAGAAGCCTTAGACAAGAGCCCAGACTGATTGTTATCTCGAGTTCAGCCTAATGAAAGACTAAGCAGAGACCCAGTGGAGCCTGGCTGGGCTTGTGATTTATAGAAATGTGTACTAATAAATGGATGCTAATTTAAGCCACTAAGTTTGTGATAATACATAGCAATAGAAAACTCATATAGTTACACTGAATTAGTGACTTTTAAGCTGATACCTAAAACATAAGTAGAAGCTGGCTTGGTGAAGGAGGTTAGGTAGAACCTAATGTTCCAAGTTTAGACAACTATACAGTCAGTCGTAGATCATGGATAGTGTCAGGAATTCAAAGAAGCTTGATGTGACTAGACCATGGAATGTGTATGCAGTAGGCAGGAGGAGGGAATGTGATGAAGTAAGCCCAGATACAAGATAAAGTTGGAGGAAGCTGGGGGAGGGAGCAAAGGCCAGGTAAGAAGGATATCATAAATCCTCAAAAAGAGTTTGACTTTAAAGGGTAGTGGCAAACCTCAGAGAGTTTTATTTAATATGTGGAAAGCAGAGTTGCTTTTTAGAAAGATTTTTCTAAAGAAGAGCAGAACCATAGGCAGGAAAGCCAGTTAGGAAGCTATTGCAATAATGCAATCATAAGTTGATGGTATCTTGAACTAGGAAAATGGCTGCCTCATACAGTCAATCACTAGGTCCTGAAAAATTAATTTATTATAATATTATTGTATTAGTTTTTCAGAACCTAGTGATTAGCTGTAGGAAGATGGTAGAGATAGGGAAGCACTTAAGATAACTCACTGGTTTTTGCCTTTAGGCTACTGTATACAGGCATCCTTAACAGAAATGGAAAACTCAGGATGAGGAAGATTACCTGAGATTGAGGAAGGGGATTGGGGTATTGATTAGAAGTCCCTATATATGTATATCTGGAGATGGTGTTTTTCATAAGGAGATACCCATAGAAAGTTGATTACATGGATCTGGAGTACAGGAGTAGTCTGGGTTGAAGATATGGATTTGTAATTCATCAGCATTGTGTTAAGCTAGGCTAACAAATACTAGCAAATAGACCCTCCTGCCTACCCCACGATTCCAGTGGTTTAACATAATAGAAGTTTAGGTTGAAGTAACATGTACTTCTCTTCCACCTGGTCATCTGGGGGTCCAGGTACTTTCCATCTTGTGTTTCTGACATCTCTAAGATAGCAGTTCTTAACTAGGAGTGATTTTGTCTCCTAGGAGACATTTGGTAATGTCTGAAAACAATGTTTTAAAATGTTTATTTATTATTTATTTTTGAGAGAGAGAGAGGAGGGGGGAGAGTGCACAAGTTGGGGAGGGGCAGGGAAAGAGGGAGACATAGAATCTGAAGCAGGCTCCAGGTTCTGCACTGTCATCTCAGAGCCCAACATGGGGCCTGAACTCATAAACTGTGAGATCATAACCTGAGCCAAAACCAAGAGTCGGATAGTCAACCGACTGAGCCACCCAGGTGCCCCATGTCTGAAGACAATTTTGATTGTCACAATTAGAACAAATGCTACTGGCATCTACTGTATCGAAGCTAAGAATCTGTTAAACACCCTACAACACACAGGGTAGCCTGCACAATAAGGAATTATCTGGCCCCAAATGCCAGTAATGCCAAGGTTGAGAATCCTTGCCCCAGGGACTCATTATCATCTCATGTAGCTGGGAGAAGAATTTGTAAACTCTGGAAGTATCAAATATGACTTCCACTCCCCCACTGAAAATAACTTAAGTATATAGCTACAAACAGCAAGAAATGCTGAAAAATGTAATCTATGTCAGGGGTTAACAAACTACAGTCCTCAGGACCAAGCTCAATACCTATTTCTGTAAAGAAAGAGTTCTTGGAACAGTCACGCCCATTTATTTACATATTTCCGATAGCTACTTTCATGCTACAACCCAACAGGAGAGTTGAGTAGTTGCAGCAGAAACCATATGGCCTGCATTACTTAGAATATTTACTATCTGGCCTTTTACAGAAAAAGTTTACCAACCCCTCATATACACATATACCCAGGATAAAGGTGAAATGGACTTTGTTAGATTGTTATTGGTCTTTGCCACAAGTAAAGCCATGATACAAGATGATATTATCCAGGGAGAATGTGTGGGGCAAGAAGATGAAAGATCCCAACATTTATGCACATTATTAGCTGTTATTTGATGCAAGAGCATCCTCATTAGACCTGGAAGACTAAACATAACCGTCACCTTAGTGCCCTTTCCCCAAATACCTCTTGACATGAAAGAAATAATTAAAGAAATACAATGTTAAAGGAAGAATAGCTTTGAAACTTACATCAGACTTTGGCAATGACTCACACATACACCTTTACTTATTTTTATTCTTTTCTGCCTCTCACGGGGATTACTACTTTAAATTTTCCTAAGTGTCTTGTTCTTTTTGAATTCTCTGTGATACAGATGGGAAGTAGCTGAAGTATCGTTTTTAAGTGTAGTAGGTATGAATGTCTGTCTGCCAATTCAGATACATGAGAAATGTCACTTCTTTTTCTGTAATGTGACATAATTTTTATATGCAAGACTTCATTTTAAATGTGGCAGTAATTTGATCTTAGTCCATTTAGGGTCTTCTTGGGTTGCATCTATGTCCCATAGTTGAGGGAGGAGGGCTTATGTAGAACCATGTTGTGTGGGGAAACATGTGGTCTGGATCTTTGCGTATTTTTTTTTAAGTCTATTTTGGAGAGAGAGAGGGATAGTGAGAGAGCAGGAGAGAGGCAGAGAGAGTGGGAGACAGAATCCCAAGCAGGCTCTGCACTGTCAGTGCAAAGCCCAATGCGGGGCCAGAACCCATGAACCCTGAAATCATTACCTGAGCCAAAACCAAAGTTGGATGGTTAATCAACAAAGCCACCAAGGCGCCCCTGGATCTTTGTCTATTGATGCTTCGTCTACTGGCAACTGCAGAGAAGCCCACTCTTCTGTATTGTGTGATGCTGGGGAGGAAGTCTGCAAGCTGTCTTTCTCACAACCCTTTGCCAGTTGGCTTCTAACTGGACTCTGACAATGGGAGACACTGGTAGAAAATGGGAAACACTGGTAAAAATTTGAAGGAAGGAGGAGGTGAAAAGGATGCTTGCTCCACTTATTTCTAGTTTCTGTCAACCTCCCTTGAGCAGAAGCAGAAGGTTCTGACTCCAGCCTCCAAATTCTTTTGCATTCCCAGAGCTAGCCAAGCTCTACCCTCTCAGAGGTATCACCAGCCTCAGTTTCTTAGGTTCAAGCAGCAACTATGGAGGGAAGGATGTCCCACGAGTTCCCAGATGCAGGTATCCTCACCTCCTTCCTTGTGTTCTGCCATCTATAGGGATGGTCACTGCCTTTTCAATTACTAATATTTGGGTGGTTCAGTGTCTCATTTTTCACTCTTTCAGCCTTCTAACACCTGTTCAACTTACTCTTTTTAACAAATCCTTTCTTCCTGAAATCCCTAGTGGGTTTCTGTTCTCCTAAATGGACTCTAACTCGTATGCCTAAATTCCCAGCTGGTCTTTGGCATCTTCACTCTCTCCTGCGTGTACTTGTGTCCAACCTGTGAGGACTGTGTGCTTGTCAACTATGCGGGTTGTCACTGGGTGCTCCTAAAAAACCCTTTTGCTGCTGTATCCCTCCGCGGTGCAGGAATTGCTGCAGCTTTGTTTTCTGCTTGTACCCATAAATCCTGGTACCTCAGGTGCCATGTTGAAGAGAAACTCCTTGGGAGAAACCCTGCAAGGCTCTGAACAATCTGCCTAAACACATAACACATAGACAGTTCCCGGTTCTGCACTCTGCTGGGACCTCTTCCTTGCTGGGCTTTCCTCTGGGATGGGGACATAGTTGCCTCTGTCTCCAACCTCACCCTCAAGGACATAGCCCATTCTCTGAGAGATCAATGATAGCTGTACTTTCTTTTTTCTCTCATTCTTTCCCCAACACAGGGACTATATTCTGTTCTCCAGTGTGTGTGTGTGTGTGTGTGTGTAGGGAAGAAAAAGGTCCTGACTGATACGCTTTTAAACCTCAATTCCTCCTTTAGGGCCTGAGATTTTAAAACTGAAAACTTGTACAGAAGTTCAACTCTTTTGTTGCCTGCATTCCACTGGGTCACATTCCTGCCTTGAGGCGGTAGAGACAAAATGTTAGCTGCTCCAAGAGGATGAGGAAGGTAGGAATAACAAGAACTACAAGGTAAATCTGTTAGTTTTCAAAATAGCATCCTTCCCCAAATGTTTTGAAATCACCCAGAACCATAACGTCCCTCTTTTCTTGATCACCTTTCTGTTTCCCTGATCATAACCCCCATCTCCCACCCTCTATGCTCTCCTCTCCAGTTCCCTGGAAGTTGCTCTGGTTTGTGTTGGGGCAACTTGTGCACATTTTCACTATGATACCATGTTCTAATGGCTAGAGTCTTCACAGGAGACTGTGAGAAACTTGAAAACAAATGTTCTATTCTACTCTGTATTTTCAGCCTCTAGGACAGAGCCTGGCATGTAGAAAGGGTCCAATAAACTGAAGAGAGACTGATATCTAGATTTTAAAAATTGCTTGTCCAAGCTAAGTACTAAAGACACTAGCTAACACTCACACAGCACTAACTATGCCCCTATTTGCTCTTAACAGATTAGATAACATTAATTCTTTAGTTCTGACAGTAATTATGAGAGTAGGTACCTATTAGTAGCCTCGTTTTACAAATGGGGAAATGGAGGCACAGAGAGGTTCAGTAGCAAGTGGAAAAAGCCATGATTTGAACCAGGTAATTCGGCTTTAGAGTCTATACTCTTAGTCACTACGCCATGCTACCCGTCACATATTGACTTGGATTTTGGAAGGACACAGCACGCTCCTTGTGTAAAGGATTCTGATACATTTTAAAAATTACATTGCTCTAAAATGCTTCCAATGAGGCATAGAAGGAAGAAAATACAGGAAAATGGGATTATACTATTTTACTTATCATTAACAAGGTTATTTATTGACACATTTATCTTGAAAGCAGCAGGTGACAGAAAGTCAAATTCTTAGCACTGTCACAGTAGGGTCAGGGGGTTCCTGGGTGTGCTAAAGGGTCATACTCTGTCCTAAACATTGAAGAGAATATACCCTCCAAGAAGGAAAAGGAAAGGGGAAATGCAAAGCGAGAAAAAAAATTATTCCTATTTTCAAAGCATCTGAAAAGAAGAGAGCAGGAGAATGGGCTAGGAACCTTCCAGTGCTGATCTTTCCAGAGGAGAAAAATAGAGTAATTCAGAGTTTCATTTATTTTTCTAGAACCACCAAACTTAAGTCTAATGAGATAGCCATGGAGGTGGCATTTAAATTGGTTATTGAAACAGCCTTAGACATTTCTTTTTGTAGGAATTTGTCTTCATCTTTCAAAAGTTTAAATATAAAAATTTTACATTTATTATTATGAGTAAGTATGAGCGATTTGGACAATTTTTCTCGGCAATAATCTGAAAAAAAATTTTCATTGCTTTATTACTTAGTATAACACTGAAAATCAAATAGATTTTTGTGAGCTACCTTCACTATAAACTATGATACCGATTATAATTTCACTTTTGTGAAAATTCTGATACCTACCTAGTTTTCTTTATTGTTCTATATTAAATATATCTACTTGAAACTAATGTGATACAGTGGAAATGTGATCTTATTCAAATAAAAAGAGTTATTTATAAATTACCATGGAAGAAGCAAGCCAGATTGAAGCACTGCGTATTGAGGGAAAATAAAATATAAATCAAAAGTAATAGGTCCTTTGGCCCATTTTGGACAAAGAACACACACACATTCATTTACTCATTTATTTAAAAAGTGTTGAGTACCTATTATATACAAGGCAAAAGTTGGTATGTTAACAATGTCTATTAGAATATAATAAATGACTCTAAACATGACCAGTCCATCAATTCATTTATGGCCTAATGGCTGGTTAAGTTAAACAATGGGTGCTGTCCATTTAAGGCTCTTAAGGCACCCAGAATCCTGGTAAATAATATGCACTGTAGTTTTTTATAGTTATACTTTTGTTTCCAAGGCTAATAAATAATACCACCCCATTGAAGTGTTAAGAACCCCAGCTAGTCACACTTATGGGTGGAGAAGGTGGTACTGTAAGCCAGATCTAATTTTTCATCTGATTATTGGTGAACATTTGACATGGTATATAACTACATTAAGTATCTAGCAGATATGCATATCAAAATGCCATATTAAATACATATGTAACTGTTAATAATAAAAGGAATAAAAGAGCATTAATGTGGAAATTTCATTAAGGAAATGTTAATAGCCCACATTATCTGTATATAGCCTTCCTACTACTTATTAAACTGAAATATTCATTTCTGTTTCATGTGTATATTTTACAATATGGGAAATTTCATGTAAAATGGAATAATTTATTTTGTGATGAAATTTGGAACTGCAGCAGAATTCCTGCTTTATTCTATTTTATTTCAAAAAACTTTTAATCCATGAGTAATGGCAAAATTTAAAACATGGAACTAGGTAAACACATGAAATCACAACTCATTACTGTTACATTTATTTTAAGCTCTTCTACAGTATAACTATAAAACCCCTTTATTATAGAATGCCTTAGTAGTGTCTTCTGTTAATGGAATTTAGTCTAGAAAATTTAGATTTTCATTGATTATTGTTCTTCTTTTCTGTACAAGATTGAAGATAAAGGTCAAATAACTTTAAGAATTATTATTAGGTAAAAATATCTTGTGTGCTCTACATGAAAAATCTTGAGCAATTTCTTCTCAATTAAAAATAATAGTAATATTCCCCATGGGATTATAATACAACAGAGACTTTTTGAAAGTAATTGAAATGTGTTAAGAAGAGGACAATATTTTCATGCTAACCTTAGTATCAGGAGTCCATATATTATTAAAATAATTTTTTTCATAGACGATGACCTACATCTTTATTTGCCTAGAAGTTTGACAATTGTTAACAATAGAAAGGTCAGTACAGTGTGGTACGAATCAGGTTTCTTGACACGTTCAGGTTTAAATGGACCAAACTTTCATTCAATTAGCCCCTGGCCTTTGCAGCCAGGAACCTCGTTTTCAGTGTCTTAACTAAAGGACAATGAAGGTACAGAACAAGCTATAAAAAAAGGAGGCATCTTAAAAGCAAAAGTCTTCTCTGATCATTCTGGTTTTGTTTTCTTTATTGAACACAGACCCGAATGCTTCTGTGCCTCTAAAGGTTTAGAACACAGCCATCAGGCATGTAGAAGAAGCACAAAGGTAGAAAAAAACGGTTCATATTTTAACCATACAATCATTGACCACCAGCACTTCAAGGAGCCTCCACTAGTCCCTTGGGCTCCTCTCCTCTCTCTGAGGGGCAAGGATTCCTGGAAACATCACTGTTCTTATTTCCATGCTTTTCCAGGCAACACAATACCACTGCTTCTCCTTCAGGAGCCAAAAGCAGCAAAGCTACCCTTTCCTTTAGCCATCCTGCCAAGAGCCACTAAGTGCAGTCTACTTCCTTGAACTCTTAGGCTGGGGATGCAAAGAAAATGAATGGAAGAGTTCATCTTTTATCTCTCCAATATTATGCTGTGTCTTCTTAGTTATGGAGTGGGGGTAGATCTTAGGGTGGGGTGGGAATGGTCATACATAAAGAGGGCAGAGTTTTCTGGAATTTTGAAATACCACCAAGGCACTGGTAGTTAAGTGGGCTTAACCAAAATATAAGCGGGGTGACCAAAATTTTAGAATTTCTGTCAATTCACAGGACAAAGATTCATGACTGCCCTTTTCAGTTCCCAAAGCATTTATTGATGGATTGATTGCCAGACTGGTCTATTTAATGGAAAGAGGCACTCTTCTGTTACCAGGGAATTAAGTGAAGAAAGACTGGAGCTGTAAGCACTGGTGATGAATTCCAGTTGGTCATGCTTTCTAATCCCTAACTACATAGTTGGATAAGAAAGTGCATCCGTTAGATGTGAAAAAGCATGTGCTGCCTCTCCAGAGTCCAGAAGTGCTTAAAAACTGTGATGTATATAATCCGGAACAATAAATTACGTGCACAAAAAGTTTATCATAACATAAAATTAAAAAGTGACAATTTCATCACACGGTTACACTGCTGTTTTCCTTTTTTTTTCTTTTTTTTGGGGGGGGGTTGTCCTTTTTGTTTCATTTTTCATTTCCATTTTTATTTTTTTTATGGAGGGTTGGGGGAGGGTACAGATTTGGTCCACTGAAGATTAATCACCCTCAATGATATATATATTAGAAAAAATATCAGCAGCAAGACTCTCTAGAAATAGATTCTGTTTGATGTAGCTAGTCTGTCTTTTCTGTTTTGCCCTCTTTCACGGCAGCCTCTGAAGTTTTCCGCAGGGGGGCTTTCTCCGAGTTGGCATGTCCTTGGCCAGAATCCGCCGCTCCGCCATTTTTGTGGGTAGTGTGTTTTTCCAAGTAGTTCAGCATTTCACTGAGGACTGTTTGGAAAGTGCTTAGGGCTGCACATATTGCTGGAGTCCCAAAGCCATGAGTGATCAAACTGGAAATGAGAAGTGGTAGGAAAAAAAGAAATGAACAACTTACAGTATGATACAGAACAACCACTTAACCCAGAACGTTCAATTAAACAGGCATTTATTGTGGTCCTAAATAGTGTCAACTATAATGAAAGGCAGAACACAAGTCAATGTATTGCTTTTGACCATAAGAAATTCAGGATGCATCTAGAAGATTTGTCATTGATAGACTTGATATACATTAATGATTAGCAAGTCTAGGTGTTTAATACATGATTTAGCTCTGATTCTCTATCTCATTAAGAAATGAGTGCTTGGGTGGCTCAGTCAGCTAAGCATCTGATTCTTGATTTCATCTCAGGTCATGGTCTCACAATTTGTGACTTCAGGCCCACAACTGGCTCCATGCTGACAGCATGAAGCCTGCTTGGGATTCTCTCTCTGCTCCTTTCCCACTCTCTCTCTCTCTCTCTCTCTCAAAAGTAAATACATAAAGATTTTTTTAAAAAAAGGAAAAAGTTGGGGCACCTGGGTGGCTCAGCCGGTTAAGTGTCCGACTTTGGCTCAGGTCATGATCTCACGGTCCGTGAATTCGAGCCCCGCGTCGGGCTCTGTGCTGACAGCTCAGAGCCTGGAGCCTGCTTCAGATTCTGTGTCTCCCTCTCTCTCTGACCCTCCCCCATTCATGCTCTGTCTCTCTCTGTCTCAAAAATAAACATTAAAAAAAATTTTAAAAAAAGGAAAAAGTCTTAAGACTTCATTTATTTAGAAGATAAGAATAGTCAGTGCTTAGACAACTATGCACACCAAAATTTGAAATATAAGATAATATCATAGTTCAAACATCTGCATATCTTTGCTATAATATCTTGCATTGCTGAGTGGGAAAACTGACTTCAGCTCCATTTCTCAATGAGATTGCTAGAAAGGAAACCATATGCTTTAAGGTCTATCAGGGAGTCTGGACAATAAATGGAATTGATTGGAGCAGTAGAAGAATTAATCATGGCTGCATCCACAAAAATAACTGAGTGAAGATATCCATTAATGTCTAAATGTTTGGCTCTGATTACAAACTGCCTCTCTTCTCATGCTTTATTCCTGTTTAGAGCTCTTTGTACCACTGGATGAATTTTATTTTCCTCTATAGTGCCATGTTCTCTTGGTTGTAACTGCCCTCTTTATCTATGGAAGAGTATGCAGAATTTGGTTTCACTAGGTTAAATATTAAAGTTAATAGCCAATATTTGAGTTCTGAATCTATGCCAGGCCATGTTCTATGTGCTTCATTCTGTATCACTGTATATAATTCTGGAAACAACACTAAAAATGAGGTATTATTATTTCCATTTTACAGATGAAGTAATGCCCAGAGAAGTTAGGTAATTTGCCTGACAAATCTAACATTCTGTACTGCCTCTGTGCTTATGTTCTTCCCAGGATGTGGGTATGTGTTACTCTTTTGTTTGTTTGTTTGTTTTTGTTTTTGTCATCGTCGTTTTTTGTTTTTTGGGTTTTTTCTTTTTGAGAAATCACATTCTATTGGCAGTTTTAGCTTAGTCTCTCAAACTTTGAGTTCAAACATCTGCATATCTTTGCTATAGTATCTTGCATTGCTGAGTGGGAAAACTGACTTCAGCTCCATATCTCAATGAGAAAACTGGAAAGGAATCCATATGCTTTAAGATCTATCAGCGAGTCTGATAGATCTTATCAGACTTGTAGTCCTGGAAGATGATCATTCTTCTTACTCACTTGTTCTGTCTAAGATCAAGGTTTTTAAAACTCAAGAACAAAGTGGACAGGCCTATATAAATGTGGAGAAGAGTTGTCACCGTGATGAACAGTTTTTAAGCTGGTCTCCTTTCTTGGCAGATGGCCTTTCTTGCTTCTATAATATGCAACTGATCATTAGCAGGATGCGTTGTCACCTTTGTCCTGCACTGAGACCCAAATGTGCCAAGTCTTCACTCGGGCTCTGACTTTAGGCACTTTGTGATCTGGAGGAAGTTTTTTAGCTTTGTAAGATGATAACAGTCTTACTAAAACATCTGCAAGGTTCTTTCCAACCCTAAGCCTCAGTCCACAGGTACTAAAGCTTAGGATGCTCTCCTTTAATTTTTTTTTTTTTCAACGTTTATTTATTTTTGGGACAGAGAGAGACAGAGCATGAACGGGGGAGGGGCAGAGAGAGAGGGAGACACAGAATCGGAAACAGGCTCCAGGCTCTGAGCCGTCAGCACAGAGCCCGACGCGGGGCTCGAACTCACGGACCGCGAGATCGTGACCTGGCCGAAGTCGGACGCTTAACCGACTGCGCCACCCAGGCGCCCCTAGGATACTCTCCTTTAAACCCAGGATATGGACAGAAGGTTATGGAAATTGGAGCTCAATAGAAGAGCCTAAAATTGATTGTAGAATCTTCAACATGAGAAAAGGCATTTCTTGTGTTGTATACCCAGAACTAATATAACATGGTATGTTAATTAGACTTTAATAAAAATAAATAAATAAAACTTAAAGAAAAGTAACTGTTTATAATGTTATCTTTCAACATGGAAAAATATGTTATGTAAATTGTGTTCATTCCTTCATTTAACATTACCTGCACATTAAAAAACACACAGGGCAGACTGCATAGGATGATAATAAGTACAAAAGATGGCTTCTGTTCTAGCAGTTTTCAGTGAGGTTTATAAATCCAAATATTTCAAGTAATGTAATGTTGTATTAGAATAGCACACAAAAAAAGTGTGAAATCACAGGATGATTAAAAGAAATTTCTGGAAACATCATTCTATTCTGTTAGCACCAACCACTCCGAAAAAAATAGGTTTATATTTCATTCATAGTGACATACAAAAAAAGAGAAGAGGAATAATGTAGAATCTACAGAAAAATAAAAGTAAAAACAGAAAGGATAAGGCTGACTTTCAGTCCTAGACAGAAAACAAACTAAGGTGATCTGTTAGTCAAATCTCCAAAATCTTTTACAACAGAGATCAATTTTTGCCTTTGGAAAATAACATTTTCAGCCACAGGCTTAATATTAAAATTATACTTGGCATTTGCATATATTTTCATCAGATTAATCTCAGAGAGCGTTTCACAAACAAATATTACTACCTGAGTTAAACAGTTGCCATGACGGTTTGAAGTAGATAGTCAAAATGTAAAAGTTCTAATTCAAATTCATCGAAAAGTTTCTCCTCCCGAACCAGACAAGTGAAAGAGACAACTAGCACTGCGCTCAATGTGTCATCTTCATGCCACATTTTCAACATTTTTGCTGAAGGTGGCAGACGATACAAACACCGCATCAGATTTCATATCATATTTGCATTTCTCAGGCCTCCTTCCTCCACCCTTTGTGATCATGTATTCTAGTTCTTTATTTTGAAAGGCTTATCTCAGGCTCTAAGCTTTTCTATCCCCAAACCTGTGATGGCCATTCCTACTTGGGCACCTTTGTTTGCCCTCCTTCTTCTCCTCAGCTGATCCAAAGTCCACCCACCCATCAAAGCTCCTTGGATGATGTTGAAAAACATGTGCCAGTTTCCTGGTCCCATGATTAAGAAATAGAAGTTGTGCTCCTGCCAAAGAGTAGACACTCGCCAAAGTTATGAGAGGACTTAAAAAGAATTTTGAGGAGAAAGGAGTAACATACCCTCCAAAATTGTAACACTAGAGCCTGGCAAGACCATGGGATGACAACAGACAGATGAGGGTAAGATCTCAGTCACCAAAGTAAGGAGGAGGACTGAGAGCTATATGGGTGACCTCAGAGCCCAAGTGATAATCAAAGTACACCAGATCTTTTTTTTTTAAGCTTATTTATTTTGAGAGAGAGAGAGAGAGAGAGAGAGAGAGAGAGAGCGCACACAAGCAGGGGAGGGACAGAGAGAGAGGGAGATAGAATCCCACTCAGTCTCTGCACTGAGCCGGATGTGGGACTCAATCCCAAGACTGTGAGATCATGACCTGAGCTGAAATCCAGAGTTGGATGCTTAACCAGATGAGCCACACAGGTGCCCCAAAGTACGCTAGATCTTAATGTACTGGCAAATAAGATGTTATCTGTATCTCTAAAACTTTGCGGTTTGAGCTCTTACTATAAATCCATAATCAAAAGTTATAGTCTAATCTTAAAAAAAAAATGAAGAGTTGTCAAGATAAAAATAAACCACAAACGAACAGCAACAATGAAAACAAACAGGGCTGAGATGCGACACTATCATCAACCCGTATTCTTCCTGACATTGCCCACTGTCAGCACAGTGGCTTCTGGTGACCTCCTGAGGCAGCAGACCCTGGGAAGAGAAGGGGCTGGGTACCTCAGTGTCCAGAATGATTGACTTAACAGAAAGCTAAAGTTCCCTGATTTCATTTGGGAGTCTCTGAAGCCCAGAGTAGTAGGATGTAGTTTAAATTTCTGTTCCAAGACCGAGGAAGGGGAACACTGCAGAAAAGGGCCCAAGGTTTGGAGGGAACACAGTGCTATGTTAGCATATGAAAGATTAAATGGTAAGTAAGATACTTTGCTTTCTTTTCAGAGAGTTTAATCTTTAAAACTGGCAATGGTATAAGGAATGGAGTTGAGACTTTTCTTTTTTTTAAGTATAGGAAACTATTTCAGGATAAAGAAAACATGCATGTGTTTTTGAGACACTGGAGTTGTTAGGTAATCTTTGAAAATTCCTGGAAGATTGGAGAGGAAGCATGAAATAGAACAGAGTAACCTGCCTTAATAATCAGAGCAAGGGATGGGGTGCCTTGGTGGCGCAGTCAGTTAGCCTATGACACTTGATCTCGGCTCAGGTCACGATCTCATGTTCCTGAGTTTGGGCCCTGCATTGGCCATGGGCCATGGCACTGATGGTGTGGAGCCTGCTTGGGATTCTGTCTATCCTTCTCTCTGCCCCTCCCCCACTTGTTCTCTCCCTCTCTCTCTCTCTCTCTCTCTAAATAAACTTAAAAAAAATTTTTTTAAGTAATCAAAGAAGGGAAAAAGAGACCGAGTTCAGAAACTCTAGCATATTTAATTACATTTAACTCATCCTTTAACAAGTTTCTTGTAATGGGACATTTTTAAAATCAGGTACATTGAGGTTAAATTTACATAGGGGAATATTTATCCTTTTCGGGTATATGGTCTGTTGAATTTTGATGAACTCATACACTTGTGTAATCACTACAGTTACCCAAAATGTGTTCTCATGTTCCTTTTCAGTCAATATTCCCCTCTTCCCCTCCAGCTCCTGGGAATCAGTGCTTTAATTTCTATCCCTACAGTTTTTCCTTTTTCCCCAACTGTCATATAAACCAAGTAATAAAGTCTATATAATAGGTCTAATAAAGTCTAGCTCTTTTCACTTCGCATAATAATTCTGAGATTCTTCCATGCTGTGTTTATCAATAGATTATTTTTTTATTGTTGATTAAGCAGTCCACTGAATGGGTTTATCACACTTTGTTCATATGATGGGTTCTTAGAATTCTAAAGTATTAATATTTTAAAAAGGGAAGTGACCACAGAAGTGCTGCATGGGTTCAGTGGTGAGCCCAATAAAGTAACTGTATTTTTTTTAAGATTTTAAAAAATGTTTGAGTAATCTCTACACCCACTGTGGGGCTTGAATTTACAACCCTGAGATTAAGAGTTGTATGCTCCATTGTCTGAGCCAGCCAGATGCCCCAGTAACTGTATTTTTTTTAAATAAGTGTTATTAAAGGACTAACAATGTACTTTACTATAGAATTTTACCAAAGCATCTGACAAAATCTCCCCAAATAAGGAGAGGGGGCAAGTGAGCTAGATGAGGGCAACTTAGATAGACTCACAGCTGGTTGGACAATGATGCCCAAAGTGCAGACTGAGGGCATTTGTCAACCTTGAAGGGTGTTTCCAGTGGAGTTCTGCAAGACTCTCCCATTCATCACACTCTGCTTGCCATGTTAATTGACAATGTGGTTGAAGGCATCATAGATTTAAGTGCTGGCATGAAAATAGAGAGGAAAATTCCTATGTTGGATAATGGAACCAAGATTTTAAAATACCTTAATGTGGTAAAAAGTGTAGGTGGTGGACCAAAACCAATGGTGTGAAATTTAGGTGAGATTAAGGGAAACATATCCACTTGCAGTATACTGACAGAGAGATCTGCACCAAGAGCAATTCTCAGAGAAAGGCTCCCCAAATCAGTAAGTCTAAACTAAAAAAGCAAAGGTCAGAATTTGAGGTTTAGATCACAGCTAGTCAGGCTTACAAGCTATATTTACCTTCATCTATTCCCTCTCTCTCTCTGTCTAACTAGATAGATTCCAGCTCATTGACTTCATTTTCCTATTACTAATTTCACACTGAGGAGCAGGAAGGGTCTGACAACTGACTGTGAGCAATACAATTACCTGCTGAGAAAATCCAGACTGCTATCATTTATGGCACCTGATGTTAGAGAAAATGTAACTTCTATTTAATAGTCATTTTCTTAATTTTATTCATGGTTTTAAAAACTCCTATTCTGCTAGGTCCCCCCAATTAACATTCTCAAGAGCATCTTTCTGCAATATAAACCATCTTTTCAAATTGGCTCAGCTCAGGAAGATAGTAACTATGCTGGATCCAAAAGGTAATGTTCTACTTTGGACTTTCCCCCTGAGCGTTAGGGTATGTTCCCATTTCAGCAATTGGAGGGAGAGCACAGGGTTAGAACCACCCTTTCTAAGGAGGGAGTATGTCTGTGTGTGCATGTGTACCTGTGGACTTATACTGCTTTTTGTCTTTTTATAGGGTGTCATCCTAATCTCTTCTTGACCAATGGGCTTGACCTGAATAAGCTCTACTGATGATAGAATTTAACTTTTTAAGGGAAAATGTACTGCAGCAGTTCAAACTCTGTTCTCTATTAGTAGGGTTAAAAATGAAGAAATTGAGACAGAAATGCAAGAGGTAATAATAACAGATGGGATGGGGTCCCTGGGTGGCTCACTCCATTAAGGGTCAGACTTTGGCTCAGGTCATGATCTCATGGTACATGAGTTCGAGCCCCGCATGGGACTCTGTGCTGACAGCTCAGAGCCTGGAGCCTGCTTTGCTTTCTGTGCCTTCCCCTCTGCCCCTCCCCTGTTCATGCTGTGTCTCTCCCTATCTCTCTCTCTTTCTCAAAAATGAATAAACATTTTTAAAAAATTAAAAAGAAATAACAGATGGGAAAGAAGAGATTGCTATTTGAAAGAGAATAAATTAGAATCCTTTCTTCTTTTTCCCTGTGTGATTTTGCTAATAAGATGTTAAGAACAGTCTATCTTTAACTCAGTGTTTATACTTATAAACTACCTGACATTATTGATGAGAACCTATCAGGAAATTTGCATATAATAGAAATTTCACAAACTTCTCTTCACACCTTATGATCTCTGGGTAAGTGCATTTTTTGCTTCTGGCTAAGGCCTTATATGTTTATCTTGAAAGTCTCCAAAGCTTCAATGCTTACTTGGAATATAAATTAACATAGGATTCTCAATAGATAACTACCTGAGGAACAAGAGCTATTTTACTTTTCTTAATCTAAGTAAATATGGTTTATATTCCACTAGCTTTGTTGTAGGCCAGAGAAATGTTACAAAACTTTTCCCATATTGTTCTAGCTGTCCTTCAGAAATACACTATCATTACTTTAATTGATTTGTCTAAACTAATTTAAACAAAACAGCAATTAATAAAAACATAGCCTAAAGCAAACTCCTATGGAATCTTCCCCTGAATTCTTCCTATCTTGGCAACAGTTGGACCTAGGATTCAGCACATTCTTTCTAAAAAATAAGCAAATACTGAATTAAAATATATTGAAAGGGTGGGGGGCCTGGCATGCTACCCTTGATGTCTAGGTCTTGAGTTCAAGCCCCACATTGAGTGTGGAGCCTACTTAATAGAAAAAAAAGTAAAAAACAAAAAAATAAATAAAATGCATTGAAAAGGAGATGGAAGCCTCATTAGTATTTGCCACTGAAGACTAGGTCACTCAGGTGTGTCTGACAACCATGGATGGATTTTTTTAGCTTTCTTGTGGGACACAAAAAGATGGATATAATAGATATTATTATGCTACACACTGGAAGACAGAGAATCAAGAGAAAATCACCCCCATCATCATTCAGGTAATTAGAGTAAAAGCTAATTTCATTTTGTCAAATTCCAACTTTCTACCTGGAAAATGTTTGACAAGCAAACTTCTCTTTGTAAAGGTTGAAACAGTCTGGATTATTATTCTCATTATTTTGTTATGTTGCATCGTTCCAATAGGTGTTTGCTATCATAGATCTTTGATTTCCCAAATTTCATACAAATGCCACTGTCACCAACCTCAGTTTTTGTTTTTTGGTCTCTAGAGGCTGCAGGCAGCAAGGTTTAAAGGGAAGACAAGCCTCCTCTTTCCCTCCCGGATTATTCAGCTACTGCAGGTTTAGGTCCAAATGTAACCTGAAGCTTAGTCCGTACTCCCCACTACAGTTTCAGGTGACAGTCAGCAAAATGCCTTCTTCTACTCCTGAGAACAGTCGTGAGGCAGATGGCTGGGAACCAGCCCCTGGAGAACACCAGCAAAGGATTGTGGGGCTTTTCTGCAAAACCTTACTTCTTTTCAGGGCTGTGAGGGTAAGGCGCTTCATCTCTCTGAGGTAGCACAAACCCTGAATATAGGCCATGGACAGAGACCTCACCCAGAGGAAAGTAGCTGGGGTTTATCCTCCCAAAACTTGATGGCATCTACCCTTTGTAGCCTAACTGGCTGCAGATATAGAGGAAGAGAGAAACTGTCTGATTGAGCTTATTTTCTACATAGATTATATTGTCCCATGGTCCTAAGTGCTTTTAAAATGGAATTTAATTAAGGAGCATAATTAAGGTATATAGTTCTCTGGTGGTGACAAGTTACTGAGATGTACTCATTAGCAAGGCCTTACCAGCACTCACAAGTGTTCTGTGCTTCCTTCAGCTGGTGGTATCCCCAGATACAGCTACCAAAGTCCACCCAGGGAGCTTCTTAAAAGATACCAAAGTGCGGGTCCGACTCCAAAGATCCTGATTTAATTACTTTGGTATAGGTCCAAAACATTAGTATTTTTTAAATGGTACCTATTCAATTTAAATGCAACCAGGGAGTTGGGTATGTGCCCCTAGCGCCAAGAAGTAACACCTAACTACCCTGTCTGCTATCCTTCCCAGAAAAAGAGAATGAAGAACTTAGCATTTCCCCCAAGAACTTCTGTAGAACCTGAGTTTCATGGGATGTGAATAGTTATTCTGAGAAAAAAAGAGTTCCTGTGATCGCGTTTTGGAAACATGGGGCTAAGCATTTCTTCCATTCATAAAGGGTTCTGGGAGCTTTTGATATGCTAATGTGTAACTGGCATACTTCAAGGAGAGTATAATAGGCAGGGTTTCCTGAACCATAAAACACTTGACCATGAGACACTTTCAAGGAGCATCTCATGAGGCTAATGTTCTACAAAACTCACTTTGGAGAAGTGTATTTATGACATCCCTGAATCTCTGCCAGACTGGGTGATGTGTTGCCCATCTACCATCATAAGGTCTCATTCTTCCTGCTCTTCTCAGCCACTTACTCAGGTCCCAAAGGGGATTGAGTCCTTGTGATTCCATTTTACTTCAATCCAGCTCATTAGCAAAGGAGGCTAAGGGTATGATCATTGCATGTGCATTAGGAAAGACCCAAGTCAGTCACATTCTAGTCAACTCTTTGAAGGTGAAGATATTTTTGACATCTGCACCCTATTTTTGCATATAAGAATAGAGTTTTTAGGAATAAATTAACCATCTCCTTATATTTCTCCCTATCAGGCAATTTATATTTTCTATTTAGAATAAGGGAATGGAAATGCTAAGCTTAGGGCTCTGTGCTTTCTTAGATGAATTTTATTCAATTGTCAACTTTTTAAAATGAACAATTTTCTGAAACATAAAGAGAAAAAAATGAGATCATATGGGAACACAGAATAGAATAATGATTTAACAGGGAGCAGGAAATGGAGAATAGGGTAAAAGATCATTGGTGTAGAATGAACCTTAGGGATCATCCAACTTAAATGTATTAATTTATAGATGAACATGCAGAGGCCAGACTGGTAAAATGTCACCTCTAAAACCATACTATCAGCTGGAAACAAGACGAGACAGAGTTAGGTCCCTGAAACCCATCCTGAGTGCTTCCCACAATCCTGTGTTGTTTCCCCAGACCCTCCCCAAATCCAGAGCTCAACAAAGATAGAAATTATTGAAATAAAAATGTATCCAACTTCTTTACCAACTATGCACTCCTGAGGCAATAATTCACATGTGTTGTTTTTACGGGGCCATGTTTGCGACTTGCAGTTGCCTCAGGGGGTGCCTGGGTGGCCCAGTTGGTTGAGTGTTGGACTTCAGCTCCCGTCATGATCTTGCAGTTTGTGGGTTCGAGCCTCGCATTGAGCTCTGTGCTGACAGCTGAGAGCCTGGAGCCTGCTTCAGATTCTGTGTCCCCCTCCCCTGCTCATGCTCTGTCACTCTCTCAAGAATAAATAAGCATTAAAAATAATTTTTGAAATAAAAAGGAAACAATTTCTTCTGGTTTCTATTGTTTGAATTACTAGTTTCCTATGTGCTGACCCTAAAAATCCATTAAATTGCCATCAAGTGACCTTCAAGGGATGCTTTTATATGTGTATCTCCTGCGGCATTTGCTTTGGTGCCATGCAGCTTGTGAAGTATGATAAATATTGGCAACTGATTTAACTCTTAAATTTCTTGCCCAATGTTTAGTTAATCCAAGTAATTTAATGTAGGTTCCTACAAGAAGTTCATCATGGTTCCACCTGTTTGCTAAGGAAGTGAAATTGTTTACTTTTTACTCTACATTTTATTTTTACTCTACATTTTTACTAGGAAAATTTTTTACTTCAAAGGAGACTATTTTTACTCTTATGTAAATAGAAACTGTCCTTATTTAACTAGTGAATAAAAGGTGACCACCTACAGTTATGTGTTGCTTTCTTTGCACATGGGAATTGTCCTCAGTTTCTTGAAGCTTAAGCTAAAGTTTTAAAGTTTAATTTCAACCTTACATAAAGGAGCTTAAGTTTGGGAAATATAGGACTTTTATTCTTCACAATTCAGGCCCATTATTTTGAATATTCTTAATTTTTTTAGTTTTTTAAAATGTTTGTTCATTTTTGAGAGAGAGAGAGTGAGTGCAAGCAGGGGAAGGACAGAGAGAGAGGGAGACACAGAATCTGAAGCAGGCTCCAGGCTGAATACTAAATCAGCACAGAGCCCAAAGTGGGGCTTGAACCCATGAACCGTAAGATCATGACCAGAGCTGAAGGCAGGGGCTTAACTGATTGAGCCACCCATGCATCCTTCATTATTTTGAATATTCTTAACTAAAATGGTCTTGAAAGACCCCTTGAACTGGCAGAACATCCTGAAGAAGGCTTAATAATTTAACTTCTTAAATGCCAATCCTAGTTGTATAATTTCATGGCGTTTTCTCTTTTGAAATTAGACATTTAATTGAAATGCCTTCATTTCTCTTGTGACATGCAAGAATGCTTTCACAAGATTAATAAAATCATCCAATGCTGATTACCTTCCCTAACACTTTTCCATCCTCCCCACCCCCCCGCCGCCTACAAAATGAGAAAAATAAAAACAAGAAACAAAACATACACACTTTGGGAGTTTCGGTTTCTGGAGAAAACCAAACATGTCATGTTTAAGTAGAGACACACATCCTCTCTTGAGGGTGTTGCGGAGAAGGTAGTCGAGCTGACTGGAATTCATGTCATATGTGGAATACTAAAACAAAGGGGGATGAACAGCCCAGAAAGAGAAAACTCAGACACCAGAGCTGTCTTTAGAAATTGGGAGAGAAACAGAACTAAACTGACTATGGAAGGCCCCCAAGGAGTGGGATGTTAGGGAGACAGACGTTGCCTCCATGGAAGGAAGGCATTTCAAATAGAGTTGGTGGAGATAGAAGGGATGTCTAGGTAATAAAAGAGCAGTCTATCATTGAAAGTTTTTAAGCCCGGAATGGGTGACAACCTGACAAGGATGTTGGAGAGAAGATCCAAATGTTGAGGGAGAGTGGGAAATGTAAGGGGCCTTCCAACATTGAGAATCAATGAAGAAAATGTAATCACAAGCAAAATACAGTTATCTGGGACTGCCTATACATTTCTTATTTCCAGGAACTATGGGAGTAGTAGAAAGGTCTATTTCTGAGAAGGTGTGATGTCAATACACTTTTTGACTCAAACAGAAGACTTAAGCACATTGATCATTTCACTTCCCCAGCCCATGGTTCAATTAAAACACTATGGCCTTGGGAATAAGCCAGTGGAGAAAACATCCAAGACCTAATAGAGATATTATCATAATCTACATTGATTAACATATTTATTGGGTACATACTATGTGCTAAATACTATGGATAGATAGATGAAAGCCTTTCCTAATCACCCCAGGTAATTACCTCTACTGTGCTTAATCCTTCATTACAAAATTTCTCATATATTGCAAGTCTTTGTAAGTAATTTTCCTCCACATTACAAGTTCCCAAGGAATGGGACAATCCTTTATTTCCAATCTTTGTACCACTGGCCATTACCACAGTAAAATACAAGAAACAATAAAATTTCAGGCAAGGTGGGAAAGAAAATCTCCTCATTTTTCTGATAGGCTTCTCTTTCAGAACTGAGCTTTAAAGATAGTCTAACTTCCTTCCCTTATTTACGTTGTTAGACACACTTTTACTGGACCTTAGATTCAAGGCAATTATGAGAATGTAAGAGACAAAGAAGGGAAAAGTTGTTAAGATTTCCTAAGATCACAAAGAGGGGAATTCCTAACATTTCAGAAAATTAGGCATCTAGGTTTCTGTCTGAGCTGAGTGTGTTCTGTCCAGAGGCCCAATGCCACCTTGGTCTAATTGCCACCACTCTTCCTGGGAATTGTATTTGCAAGGTCTTCTGCAGATTTCAATCAATTCTCGTCCCCCTTCCAGTAGGTATTATGGTGTCTGCTGTCTTCTCCACACTTTTGATGGTATTCAGTAAACTATAAATAATGAATAAACCTGCCTCCTGTCATTTTGATGGAAACAAGCAGCTTTCCAGGGTATGAATTTGGAGAAGGGTCACTGCTGTACAGTTACCCAGATCACACTAATATGTCAACTACCACAGAAAACTGGAAGTAGTTACCTGTGCTTTATAAGGTCAGATCATTCCCTAGTTTTACCTGGACACATTCAATGTGCTGAAAGTAAGCCACAGTTCTCAAGGTACCAAATCAGCCACTCTGTAAGGTGTAATTCAAGTGGTCTGCATTGGGAACAGTATTTTGACCAAGTAAAATAGCACAAGTTGATGTTACTAATTACAGCATTCTCTATGCCTATTCAACCATGTTGTATCCTTACTTCTTTTCCACCCAGAACTCAGCAGAAATAGTAGAAAATCAGACTACCAATGGACTGTTTTCAAAGTTGTGTTATGCTTCCTTTCTAATTCATTTTTCTCTTGAGCTTATACTACTATCAAAATTAAAGTTACTGCTGTCAGTTGGAAATTATGAAGGAGACACATTCTATGCTGACATATTTTTACCCAGATTATTAGAAGAATAATAAATGTAGAATCCTTTTAACACGTTAGTATACAAGATAGAGCTTTATACAATTCTTAGTGTCATTTTAAAAATGAATTAGAATTGTTTCTCTTCCAAAGTTAAAAAAAAAAGTTAATAGTCTAGAAACATCCTAGGGCTCTGTTTCTTAAAGATGTCTAACTATCAGAAACAACTTCAGAGCTTTGCAAACAGCCCAGATGCCCAAGTTCAATGCTAAACTTGACCTATTAAATTAGATCTTTTAAAATGTGTTTGTGTCCTTGAGATTTTTAAAAAGCTCCAAGAAAGATTTAAGGGCTTACTTAAAAAGCATGAAGTCTTTTTCAAGGTTAGGCAGCAAGCTGACCTTTACTGTCCTATTAAGCTATTCTATTGAGGTTTCTTTTAATAAATGCATAATAAAAAAATACATTAAATTTGCTCTACATTGGGAGACTTCAACTTGGGTTTTAATTGGAAATGTCAACCACGTATCTTTTATTTAAAAGGACATAGTTTAAGACATGCAAAAAAATGGCCACTTATGTTATACCATGTATAAAAATTAACTCAAAATGGATCAAAGACCTAACTAAACTTAAGACCTACAACTATAAAACTCTTAGAAGAAAACATATAGGGGAAGCTTCATGACTTCAGATTTGGCAAGGATTTCCTGGATATGACAGCAAAAGCACATGCAACAAAAGTAAAAACAGGCAAGTTGAACAACACAAAAATTTCTGTGTATCAAAGGACATAATCAGCACAATAAAAAAAGACAACCTACAGAATGAAAGAAAATATTTGCAAATCATATGTCTAAAAGGTGCTAACATTCAGAATATATAAAGAACTTCTACAACTCAACAACACAAAAGCAAATAGCCAGAAAAATGGGCAAAAAAACTTGAATAGGCATGTCTCCAAAAATGACACATAAATGGTCAACAAGCTTATGCAAAGATGCTTCACATCATTCATCACTGGAAAAATACAAGTCAAAACCAAAATGAGATATCACCTCATACCCATGAGGATAGCCGCTATCAAAAACAAAAACAAAAATAGTAAATAATAAGTATTGGCATGGATGTCGGGGAATTAGAACCCTTGTACACTGTTGGTGAGAATGTAAAATGGTGCAGTCACTGTGAGAAAGAATTAACATATTTATTGGACATACTCTGTGTGCTAAGTACTGTGGATTGAAAGATGAAAGCATTTCCTAATTACCCCAGGTCATTACCTGTGCCCTGCTTAATCCTGTATGATAAAGTCTCTCTCATATATTATAAGTCTATGGCAGTTTCTCAAAAAATAAAAAAAATTAAAAATTACTATATCATATAGTAATTCTACTTCTGGGTTTATATCCCAAAGAATCGAAAGCAAGATCTCAAAGGGATAGTGGCATACCCATATTCATAGCAGTATAATTCACAACAGGCAAGAGGTAGAAGCAACCCAAGTACCATTAATGAATGAATAGATAAGCAAAGTGTGGCATATACATACAATGGAGTATTATTCAGCCTCAAAAGGAAGGATATTTAACACACGGTACAACACAGATGAACCTTGAGAACATTATACTAAGTGAAATAAGCTAGTCACAAACAGACATATTGTATGATTCCACTTATATGAGGCCTCTAGAATGACCAAAATCACAGAGACAGAAAGTAGAATGGTAGTTGCCAGGGACTAGCAGGAGAGGGAAATGGGGAGTTGTTTAATGGTTATAGAGTTTCAGATTTGCAAAATGAAAAAGTCCTGGAGATTTGTTGCACAACAATGTGCATATATTTAACATTGCTAAACCATACATTTAGAAATGGTTAAGATGGTAAATTTTACATTAAGTGCTTTTTTAAAAACATTTTTTTACTGTTTATTTTTGAGAGAGAGAGAGAGAATGAGTGGGAGAGGGTCAGAGAGAGAGAGGGAGACAGAATCTGAAGCAGGCTCCAGGCTCTGAGCTGTCAGAGCAGAGCCTGACGCAGAGCTTGAACTCACAAACTGGGACATCATGACCTGAGCTGAAGCCAGACGCTTAACTGACTAAGCCACCCAGGTACCCCTATAATTATATGCTTTTTATCACAATAAAAAATATACAATTTAGGAAGTTTGCTATAAAGCAAATTTTAGTTAAGTGATTTCTATCATCCTTCTACCTTCCATTATGAAATCAGAAGATGTCATTAAAATAAGTAATCTGGAATGTAGTAAAGCAAAGTAAATGAAAAATCTAACAAATATTAGAAAGGCATAATAAATAGGAAATCACAGGAGCACCTGGGTGGCTCACCTGGCTAAGTGTCTGACTCTTGATTTCGGCTTAGGTCATGACCTCACCGTTCATGAGATGGATCGCTATTAGCATAGAGTCTCCTTGAGATTCTCTCTCTCTCTCTCTCTCTCTCTCTCTCTCTCTCTCCCCAATAAATACATAAATAGGAAATCACAACTTTATGATAACAAAATACTCAATATAAATAATAATACCAAAATTTTATATATGATACCATGTGGTATTAAATTGTTTTAAGGTATGGTTGTGTGTTTCAAATTGTTGTGATTGAGAATCTGCAGCCATATATAATCTTAAGAGTTTTGCATTCAAAATATAATGCCTTTTTTGCTGAGGATGGGGAGAGCCACTTTCAATATATTTAGCTCTTCTCTGGCCAACACCAGACTAGCTTGTTACCATATTCTGCATGAGGAAAGATAAGCAAGAGCATATAAAGCCCACATAGGAAACATTCAGCTCAAGTTTAGAAGTGAAAGTTTTCTCTAAGGAGTTCTGTGGCATTAAGTTGGCAACTAACTAAAGTATCAACAAATTAGCAGATTGTGCCTATGCTGAGCAAACAAATGGTTTGCCCATTTCACACTGTCGCTAATATTCAATTTACACATTGATGCTGTATTTTGTTTTGAGCCTGAAAAAGGACAGCTCACTGTCTGATGAAGGCTGTGGCACCTGTAACTGGAAATAACCTGGTAGCTATCATATAAAATCTGAGTTCTCCAAGTTTTAACAGTATGTTCTTCCTTATAGTATATTGGTAACTTAACAAACCTCCTTAAATTGAGAATTGAATTTGTATAAAAATTTTTATTAAGCTCTGAATTGAACTTGTATAAAAATTATACAAATACAAATAAAGTATATTTGAATTTTATTTTATACAAATAAAATATATAAAGTATATAAAATTTGTATTTTATACAAATAAAAATATGAAAAATATTGGGGCACCTGGGTGACTCAGTTGGTTAAGTGTTCGACTTTTGATTTCAGCTCAGGTAACCATCTCAGGGTTTGTTGGCTCGAGCCCTGCATCAGGCTCCACACCGACAGTGTGGAGACTGCTTGGGATTCTCTCTCCCCCCACCCCTCTCTCTGCCCCTTCCCCTCTCTCACTCTCTCTCTCAAAATAAATAAACTTAAAAAAAATGAAAAAAAAATATCTGTATGGATATGACAGTGAAGCAAACCATACCTTTTAAGTCTGGATCAGTGGTAAACAGTACATTATTTACTAAATGCTTACTTTATATTCATTATCTTATTTTATCTTATTTTATTTTATTGTTTTTTTTTAAAGTATGCTCTATGCCCAACGTGGGGCTTGAACTCATGACCCCAAAATCAAGAGTTGCATGCTCTACCAAGCCTGGTGCCTGTGTCTATAATCATTATCTCACTTTAGCTCACTACCACCATATAATACAGGGTCCTTATTCCATTTAAAGCTAGGGAAATCAAGGCTTGGAAAGAATGCATGTTACCTCCAGCTCACATGTATCAGGGTCCAGATTTGAAGATGGTTCTACTCCAAAGCCTTTTTCTCTTAACTTCTGGGCATTGCCATTTCTACCAGTTTTATTACACTCACTTTCACTAATCCAACTAAGTGGTAGGAAAAAAGTCCTGTGAGATATATGTTTGGTACATCTGGTGCATTGTTAGAAGGTAAACCCTAAGTTTATTCTTCAAAGATGTATCTATTACATCTTGAGGACCCTTGTGGCATTATACAAAATAAAATATTCTATTTAAAAGCCTCTGATGTTGCAGATAAAATTCCAACTCATTTAAATACCCATTATTTTATATAATGGAGTATCTTCCTCAACAGCATTATAATCAGTGAGAGGTACTGAAAACATTTTAAAATTTAATGTGTAATAGTCTTTGCTTAGCATTGTTTTTTAAACTAAATGATAATTATTAAAAGAGGATAACATATTTTTTACAATGATGAGAAATATCATGAAAGACATCAGAATTTTAGAGTCTTAAAACCGGAAATTACCTGAGTAGTTAATATATTCCTTTCCACATTGCATCTAGGGCATAAATTATCTAGAAAAAAAATTCTACTATCTTCCAAAGAACCTCAGAAAATAAAATTTGAATATGCTTTCAGTAACACATTCCAGAAGGTTTAAAATACACTTGTGTGGTCTAATTTAAGAACCATTTGCAATTTCTAATTGGGCAGAAATTAACACACGCCTGTAAAATCAGTGTATGATATCCCATTAATTTGTGTCATATCATCTGTCCATTCAACAATGTGCCTCACCAAGATAAAGTACTATTTAAATGATTTCAGAATCCTCATTCAAAAGTACCATTATTTGAAATAATAGTGTTCACTTTCAAAGTCACAATTTCCTGAAGATCGCACAGACACTAGATTTTCTGATCTAAAATGCTTCATGCATTAGTTATTTTTATAATTTGACCTTAGATGTTTGCAATTTCAAAAGATTCAGTCAGTCACTATATGAATATATAAGTGATATCTCTAAACGGAACTGTGACATGAATATAAAAATGCCTGGGCTAATAAGGATGGTTTAACAATTTAAAAAGAGTCTGAGGAAATTGGAAAACCAGTCTTACCTGAAATGTGTTAAGTGTCTCTGGATGTCAAGGTCTAGGATTGGAGTGGGTCTGGAGGATCCCAGTGGTGATCTATCTTGGCTCAAGAGGTCTTGGAATTCTTTACAAATTTGTCTAGAATAAAAGATTCAACATTGAAGTTGAACTCAACATGGGGCTTTAATTTCATCCCGTGATATTTTACCAAAGGCTTGTTTTCTCATTTAAAAGAGAGTAAACTTTCATAAAGCAACCTCCAAAGTTCCATCTATAACACACAGGTAAGGTTCACAATAGCAACTTTGTTTTCAAGCACTACAGGATGATTGTAAAATTTTTGACGTGACTCACAGCCCACGAGCACTGACAAAACCAGTGTTCATTTTTAAGGTGAATATTCATAGATTAACCTCAGCATAAGGAAAAATCTATATGAAAGGATCACACTTAATCATTGCTTTTTATAAAATTAAAATATGATTTTTGGAAGGGATATCACATTTATAAATAAGTTTAAATCAAGTTATATAGGCTTCTTTCAGAGCCATGATTCAAGTGGACTTTGGAAAATCCTGTTTCCCAGCATTTCATTATAATTCAGACTCCTGTGAACCGAATTTATATTTTAATATTTAAAGTATATATTTATTTGCCACAATTCAGCCCACTAGCCTCAAAAAAAAAAAAATGATTGCTATGTCCCATGTAAGATGGTTCCTTGCAAAAGGTACCCTTAATAGCATTTTCCTGCTACTTTTCTTAACATTAAACAATCATGATTTCTGGTCACTGGTTTCACTTCTAATTACCACATTCCTGAGTATGTTGACTAACAGTAAAGCTTTTGTGAAACGTAATAGAAATGCTGTATTTCTAAAGAAGCAAAACATATGAAGAAAACAGTTCTTTTTTAAACAAACAACAAAACACTAGATTAATACAGTAGCTGAAGAATGAAGTAAAGGACAGCCAAGGAACTGTTCAAAAGAACACATCTAAAGTGATGCTACTCCATATTCAAGAGATAATGAGATAGTGATTAGTCCTTTTCTTCTGGGTTTACAATGGGTAGTCATAAAATCTAACCATTGGCCCTGACTATAATTATCAATGTAGCCAAAGACAAGTACAAAAGAGTCCAATTATTCCAAGTGAATGTCCCTCCATGGACCCAGCCACTAATTCCTCTCCAAAGCATTTGTGTCATTAACAAATAACTACCAAAAAGTGACAAAATGTCTTGTGGCACAAATAATTTATCACCGAGTTAAAACCAGTGGAGTTTTATTATTAGGTGCCTAAAATTTCTTCTGAAGATCATCTGTGATTTTTTTTATGAACAATAATCCTCAGGTTTATTGCCAGCATTATTTTCATATTGTGTTATTTCATAGAATTTGCCTCTTTCATTCTGATCACAGCTGAAAGTAAAAGGGGCCATAAGGAGACGAAAAACAAACAAAAAAAACAGAGATAGCCCTTACCTGCTCTAAATCAAACAGGATTCTCCATATCCTCCAGCTAATGTTTTAGTTGAATCTCTGAGATGTAGCATCTAAATGCACGCTTTGAACAACTGCATGTATATACTTTCATTGAGGATACTTGATCTGAACTTCTCCCTTTTTCTGTTCTGAGTTAGACTTAGCTGATTGACTGTCAACTGTATTGCTTATGTTTTAATAGAGGAATAGCAGTATTAGACTATTTTATGTTATCGGTGGCATCAAAAAATGCCATTTGGTGGGGCATCATTACCTGTTATGCTTTGTGTTAGCTTTATTTTTAGGAAATTTCTAACTAAAATTTTAAATACAGACTCATGCTATCATTTCTCAGACTGGCAATAGAAATTACTATCTGGTAGATGATCAGTGTGATCCATTATTACAAAAAAATACTGGAGTTGTTTAAAGACAAGTATTTAATTTTATATCAGATTAAAATATATTTAAAAACTAAAATAAAAGTTGAAACATTGCTTTAGTTCTTATGGTTAGGATTTAGGAATTATTTGGATAATTGAATAAATCAATTTATAAGTTGGTAAATAAACTTCCTTACCATATAAACATTATAGCAAGTTACAATAAACCAAAAGTCGATGAAGAAATGAGGAAGAGGCAAAGGGTGGAAAAATTTAACTCATGCTGAGCAATTCAGCTACACCACACAGGAAGCTGTATCTGGAGAAGTTCCAGAATTCTCAACCTCTGGTATTTGATTCTGCTGCTTAACTCACTGACTTAGGACAGCCTCTCGACTTAAAAACAGATGACAATTTTGTAGACTCCCCTTAGGCAATTATGATCATCATCTCATTATGACAGTTATGGGGCTATTATTTTTATGACTAGTTTCATCCTTATTTAAAATTTTATTTATAAAGCTACAATAAGAAATACTTCTCAAAACAAAATGTCACATTATGAATTATGTAACACGATCTTTGGTGAATCATAAATTCTAACTTTATCACTTACGTCATTGTCCTTAAGGACATGATTTTTAAGCTGATGTCTGAATTTCAAGTTCTGTGTTTCTCCTTTTGACGATTATTGCAACGGTAACAATTAAAACTTGTTAGCAATTCTGCTTTACCCTAATGCAGATCAGATGTTAAGCATATTTAGTTATAAATTCAGTGAAGAAGTTTAAATGTGTTTTTCCATATATCAAATGTTTTGTCTGTACATGTTTGAATTAAAAAATTGTCTAATTCAGTTTCTATCCCTCCTATATATAATTGTCTAATTACACCAAAATATTTGGCTAATCAACCAAACATAAGAAATTAAGAGGAATTAGGAGGCTAGCCCCTTAGTCAATGGGCCCTTCATATAATTGTACAGTTGGCAACATAATTAAATAGAACTGAATTTGTTTATTCACAGAGGTAAAAAAGAAACATGTGAGCCAATCCAACAATGCAGATCAGCTATTGGATCTCTCATCCGAAGATTTTGAATTTCATATGAATTTTTGATGCAATTGTCATGGTCTTACGAACAAAGGTGAACTAACTAGGATGTAATGAATACCCACGTAGTTGACCATTTCAATGTCGAGCATTTTAATTGAAAATATCCAATGAGTTACCTTTGGAAAACAAGAAACTGCTCAGAACACACGTTAGATGTATCTATACATTGCAGGAAAGTCATGTTATTCCTACACACCCCTTAACTCATCTACTTCTATTGATGACTGCTTGTATTGTGTGTGCTTGTATGACTGCATTGTCTCTGATTCTTTAATTCTCATTTCACATTGTCTAATAGGAAGATGGGACGGATATAAACAACCAAAAAGACAAAAAAATTATACAGGCTATCTCCTAATTTCTAGATGCTTATGGCCTCTCTACACTTACATAAAATAAGTTATTTGGAATCAGTGAACTCAATTCTTGATATTTAATGGTTTGCAAATGTCCAGCTATGGGCAGAAGGATCAAAGGAAAGTACATGTCCTTGCAATATTGTATGAAACCACAATATCATCAAAAAAGAATTCACTACTCTAAAATAGACATCTCAGCATTACTTTGACAAATATGAAAGTATTTCTCCTAATCCCCGAAAGTGCTTCTAACACTGGACTTCTGTGAAAATGAAATCTCCACATCAGTTTGAATGCACGAACATTTAAACAGAGTTATGGGAATTCGCAAGAAAATAAGAACCTCTATTTCAAACGTTAATGGTGGCATTGCTGCAGGTGGCAAGGGTGGGCAGCTGTGGAAGCATTCCTGGGGGAAGGAGGACAAAAAGAAGGATTTCTCTAGATTAGGGAGTGAAGGTCTTAGAACATGCATGATGAGGGGAGCTTGGGTGGCTCAGCCAGTTAAATGTCTGACTTGGGCTCAGGTCAAGATCTCACGGTTTGTAAGTTCGAGCCCCGAATTGGGCTCTCTGCTGTCAGCACAGAGCCCACTTCAGATCCTCTGTCCCCGTCTCTCTCTGCCCCACCCCCCTCTAAAATAAATAAACATTAGAAAAAAAAAGAATATGCATGATGAAACCTCAAGCAACTAATTTTGAGGTAGAAAATATAAAGGTGTTTTTTCTTAGATAATTTGTATTTGGGGATAACTGTCATTCAGAGGTGTCACATGAGTGCACATATTGGCAAAATCAGTATAATCCTGCCAGCCCGAATGATATTATGCTTTGCGAACACCTGGAGGATACTACCTAAATCCTAGCATTGCATTCTCTTTAAAAAAAAATTTTTTTGAATGTTTATTTATTTTTGATAGAGAGAGAGAGAGAGAGACAGAGCATGAGCGGGGGAGGGGCAGAGAGAGAGGGAGACACAGAATCTGAAGTAGGCTCCAGGCTCTGAGCTGTCAGCACAGAGCCTGACACGGGACTTGAACTCACGGACCGCGAGATCATGACCTGAGCTGAAGTTGGACGCTCAACCGACTGAGCCACCCAGACGCCCCTAGCATTGTATTCTCTTGATCTGTAACATGTCTTTATATTTCTCCCAAGACTATATCAAGGATTCAAACTGACTACATGTACTTTCAGTTCCTTCTGGAGAAACTGAAATCTTACTGATGAAGACCCCTTTGGGTCTTCCCTTGGAAGAGGGCAAGAGTAGAAGCAAAACAGAAGTAAATATCCCCCAGGAGATACACCACACAAAATAATCCAGATCCAGCTCGTTCTACCAAGAAGTTTTCAGGAGCTTACACAGAACAAGGTTTTCCCAAAATCTTAAGTCCCCATTTTATAACTGCCATATAATTTTCTTTCTCTGCTATTCCTTTCCCCTTCCTTTCCTTGTTTTACCTTTTTTCTCCTTTGCCAGCACCCTTTGTTTTCCTTCTCTTTGGGGCGAGATGAATCATCTAAGTTACTGTCCTAAACAAATATATCCTAAACCCAAACAGTGCCAGACACAAGCAGCACAAATCCCTAACAAGAGACTCAAGTATCTTGGGCTAGCCTGTTGGGTGACAGGTGTCCCATTTAAACCCTCAAACTTGTAAAAAAAAAATAATAATAATAACTGTGTGACATTAGAAGTTGGTAGAAGAAGGGGCGCCTGGGTGGCGCAGTCGGTTAAGCGTCCGACTTCAGCCAGGTCACGATCTCGCGGTCCGTGAGTTCGAGCCCCGCGTCAGGCTCTGGGCTGATGGCTCAGAGCCTGGAGCCTGTTTCCGATTCTGTGTCTCCCTCTCTCTCTGCCCCTCCCCCGTTCATGCTCTGTCTCTCTCTGTCCCAAAAATAAATAAACGTTGAAAAAAAAAATTTTAGAAGTTGGTAGAAGAAGAAATATTTAGTTTTGGTTTTATGCATTTTGAGCCCAGTTAAATTTTAGCCAATGTGATGGGAAGTCATGTTTCATCAGTTTCTAAGAAGCAATGTCTTTAACACTGTCTACCTTATTCTATCTCTTCAGAAGTTTTCCCCAAAGGGCACCTGGGTGGCTTAGTCTGTTGATCGTTGGACTCTTGATTTTGGCTCAGGTCATGATCTGACAGTTCTGAGATCAAGCCCTGCACTGGGCTTTGCACTGACAGAGGCAAGCCTGCTTGGGATTCTCTTTCTCCCTCTTTCCCTCTCTGCCCCTCCCCCACATGCACGCAAGTACATGCACTTTCTCTCTCAAAATAAATACTAAAAATATATATATATAAGTTTTCCCCAAATAAGAGACTAATTTAGAAATAATTTAACCCACCTGGGACTATTAGTTCTAAAATCTGATCATAGAGTTAGGAAATTAGATAAAATTATTAATCATCTATTATGTACCAGAACTTAATTTAATAAAGAAAAGAGCAAAAATTTGCTAATGCCTCAAAGATTATTCTCTAAAAATTCCAATTTACTGTTCTGTTCTGTTGGGCTTTCACACAATAAATGGCATTCTTCCATTCCTTATCAAGGAACATTTTTCAAGTTTGAGGGAATCCGAAGTCATCTTATGCATAAGCTTCCCTTTTCCTACATCATCTCTGTCACTATTTTAATTCACATTTTTGTTGGGCTTCTTACAATTTTCAGAAGCTTTCTCATACATTATACTTTTCCTTTTTAACAGTATCATTATTGTGGGTAGAGCAGTACAGGCATTATTTACCTAATTACACCCAAGAAAAGATGAGAGTACTGATGGTGATCCTTGGTCCCACAGATCTCCCTTTTACCTCTCACACATTTCGGTCCTCTTTTTTTTTTTTTAATTTTTTTTTAATGTTTATTTATTTTTGAGACAGAGAGAGACAGAGCACGAACGGGGGAGGGTCAGAGAGAGAGGGAGACACAGAATCTGAAGCAGGCTCCAGGCTCTGAGCTGTCAGCACAGAGCCCGATGCGGGGCTCGAACCCACGAACCGTGAGATCATGACCTGAGCTGAAGTCGGACGCCCAACCGACTGAGCCACCCAGGCACCCCCATTTCGGTCCTCTTTTGTCACATTCTCCAAACATTCATAGTGTTTTGAGATCTTCCCCTCTTGTGTACTAAGGCACAACGAGTGGTTTGGGCTAAATTACATAGCAGCTAATGACATACTTGCCTGGAATCTACATTTCCTAAACCTGCTTTTCTCCTAGGAATTCCTGCATATTCTGGAGAGGTTTTCGTCAGTGTCAATGATAGCTCCTAAACAAGGGCAGTTTGTAAGTCTTGCTACGGACACAAGGCCAGGAGTGGGGAATGTCCTTGTATAACTCATCTAGCTACTGAAGTGTGAGACACCCTGTTGTAAAGAGCTGGTACTTACTAGACTCATTCAAAGAAAATGGAAAAACGGAGATAAGGCACATAGAGACATCCCATTCTGCTTACTTGGTGGCTAGGATCATCTTTTTTCTTGCTGTCTGTTCTTTCTGTTCCATATGTTGTCTGGCAAGATGTTCTCCTACAGCTTTGGCTGGAAACTCTGTTTCACAAGTGTAGCCAAAATCCCGAGCCAAGTGCAAAGCTTCCCCTGTTGGCAGAAAATAAAAGTCAGTTTTCCACAAATGTCTAAACTCAGTAAGAGTAACACTTTATATTTTCCTCAAGCCTCATTCCTGGTTGTGGTCTGATGGATCACGGTTTCTATTTATTCTAAACAATCCTAGGGAAAGGACTCTTGGGGGTGGAGTGGGAATGGGGTAGGATGAAGAGAAACTGAGAAACAGAAGCTACTTACCAGGCAGGTGTATGTGAAAAAGTAAGGGGGAAAACCAGAACCACAATCTGGGAGTTTTGACTCCCCTAGGGGTTCTGGCCATTAGACCAGATTGGCTTCTCAGATCCTACACATCAATGCCCTAAGGAAAAAGCTCCGTGGGCTTGCCATTCGTTGTTGTTCACCCTCCCATCTATTCTTAGTATATCCGACATATTCAGATATCTTTCCCATGAGATCTATCAAAATATTGGCAAAAGGTCCACGTAACTTTTCAAAGAAGCTGAAACACTTTAGAAAGGGGAGATAAATGGATTTTATCAACTTCCTACCATGATGTTGCCAAAGACACTATATTGTGTGATTATACTAACAGCATTATTGGGCTTTCTGGCAGGCTTCAGTACCTTTTAGTGTATGCACAATGCTTCTTAAGTACATTGTTAAAAATACAATCCTTTTAAGTATAATAAAATCATAAAAGAAATTTTGGTCTTTCACAAAAATCTTAAACCTGAGTAAATTTTTGAGAAATGAGGTAAAAATGGCTTATCAGCAAAGTAAGTTTTGGCAATGTATTTCAACCTCGAAAACAATAGTACTTTCAAAGCTTAAGCCAAATTTTACCCGAGCAATAAACTAAAAAAAAAAAAAAGTGAGCTTTCATTGCGCATATACTGAGCACTTATTTTGTTTAAGGTGCAGTGCTATGTAGGAGTAATGAGGGATTTAAAGAGCCATCCCTGTTTCTAGGAGGATGGCAATTGTCCCAATAATAGTAGCAAAAACACCTTAATAGTACTTTATAATTTATATTGCAACCTATATAAACACTATAATCTGCTCATGTTTACTGCCTTTACATTGATATTATATATAACACAAGCTTCTGTACTGCAAGTACCAAATGAGTGTTACAGATAAAATGTTTTACAGAAGTTCAAAGGAGAAGGTGGTAATCATAGGGAATTAGATCACATTTTGTGAATTACTGATCATGACTTCCATCCCCCCCCCCCCACTCACACACTGTATCAAAGCAGTAGCAGGTTTTTAGTTAAGATTTTTATATTCACTCGGTAGGAAACATTCTAAATAGGAAGATGACATAACTAAATGGAAAGGGTCTCTTTACTGATTAGTCTGAATAGTGCTAGCTGGTGAAGGGTGACAGTTTTAGATAAAGTTGCAATGTAAAAGGAATATTTTTAAAGTGCTGATTACCAGTGGCTTATGACGCTAACCGATTAGAAAAGAAAACGTGTGCGTATTTGGCAGAACAATGGCACCAAGTTTTTTTGGTTTTTTTTTTTTTTTTTAAGGATCTAGTAATGCCATATAGGATGGTCACTTTTGCTAGAAAAATGATAGAAGGGAGATAATTCAAGACCTTTCAAATTTTAGGTATAAAGTCTAAAAGCCTGATGAAACAGTGGCAACAGCACGTGACAAAGGATACACTCATGTGAATTTAAGACTTATAAGCATCTCACCTGGAACACAATGACCCATTCAGTATCATCTTTGTACACACAGCATGTTGAGTTATGTATCCTGATAAGTCTGTATATTGCAATATTAGCACAGGAAGAGATATTTAGATACCATTCTCACAGAACGTTATATACAATATATCTTTGTGTGTCCCCCCCCCCTTCCCCGCCAGTGCAGTAGTGGGAGAAGTGAAACAGCACAAACAGGAGGGTGGCAGCATGTCGCCTCAATTTTATGCTAAAACCTGATTCTGGCCCATTATATGCAAAGCTCTCACCGTGTGGTAGTTTTAAAAACAGTTTGAATGGAACAGCTGCTATTTACATTTACACTGACAGCCAGATCCCTCCTTGCCTTAGTTCTGTTTACTGCTTTCCCTCCCTTGCAATGTAACATTGTTACTGGATGTATAGCGATGCTACATCAAAAGAAATGGCAAGTGAAGACACTCTGATAAGTAGTTAAAATGTGTGTATCATGCCACAAAAGCTTTGTGTGTGAGGGCCCAAGAATGAATGAAAGAATCCATGAATTAACATACACATGATATTCAGTAAGGAGAACAAATCTATAGTTAAATCCTGTACGGGAGGTATTTTAGAGTCAACAAGTTTGAGAAAAATACAAATTTTAGGATCAAAAAAGCATGTGAATAAGGCTCTCCGGGATCTGACTGATCCGTGAAGATAAATATCAATGAGCTTCTCCGTCTCTGTGGAGGGACAAAATGCCCACGTGAACAGCAAGCAGGTACAGTAATCTGTGGTGGAACAGTGATCCAGGAAGGGCCGGGAATGTGTTTCCTTCTGTTTCCATCTGGCAAATACTGCTGTGTCACCTCCTATCTTTGTAAGATGAGGGAGGACGCCCTAATTCTTTGTTTGCAAAACAGGTTTAAGCCTTTTTAAAAATTTCAATGCATTGTGCCTCTTGACAAACCAGTATCCCCTTCCCCCATTCATTTTTATACGGCCACCAAAGCAACACCCCAACTTTGGCATGTGTGACCATTTTATGTCATGTCATTTCAAGAATATTTTAGAAGTAGGGTGGATGTTGGGGGATTAGGGTTATTGCTTGTGCAGGAGTATTTTAAGTACAAGGCTTTACGGTCTATAAGCCAGGTAGTGCTTACCGCCCTTCCAAAAGAGTAGAAACCACTAAAAGTATTCAGCTTTTCAAAAACAGCATCAGCAGTGGGTGACACATACTGAGTAACTCTCAAAAAGCCAACAGAGGTCAAATTTCAGAATCTGAGAAGAGCATAAAAAAGGAATTTGCTCCCGGTTTCAGGACACTCATTTTTCACACTTGAAAGCAAAAAGTGAACAACTAGGGGAAAATATTAAGAAAAGTTTCAATGTCCATCACTGATGCAGCCTAGAAGTGGAAAGTTAATGGGAAAATGCTTTCTGGATCACTTGTTTTACTGAGTTTCTGGGCTCCCACATTATTTTACAAAAAGAAGATCTAAATGTATTTTTAAAGAGAAATAAATGCACCTGATTTTTAACTTTTATAAGTCAGTAAGGATTTTTCCTTCCTTTAGAATTATTGTTTTTTGGGGAAAATGTACTTTAGACAATTAAAAATCAACATCTAGTACACTAATTTGCACTAAAAGATACTTCTACATTGTTATCACTAGATAATTCTGGTCAACTGTCACTGTAACAATATTGCCTTAAAAACAATTTGTCTAACTTAGTATTGCAATACCTAATGTTATTAAATAAAAGCAACAATTCATATGTGTTAAATTCCAGTCACATAGCTATGATTTCAATTTTATTTATATATATGGAAAACTAGCACATTCAAATCTATCTTTGGGATTATTCCAAGAAGTACCGATTAGAAAGCAAATTTGAGGGGCACCTGGTTGGCTCAGTTGGTAGAGCACGCAACTCTTGGTCTCGAGATTGTAAATTCAAGCCCCACACTGGGGGTTGTGATTACTTAAAAATAAATTCTTAAAAGAAAAAAAAGCAAAATTGAGAATATTTTCAAACCTGAATAAGATATTCTACTAAATAGGGGTGCTGGGTGGCTCAGTCGATTAAGCGTCCAACTTCCACTCAGGTCTTGATCTCACGGTTGGTGAGTTCAAGCCCTGCGTCACACTCTGTGCTGACAGCTCAGGGCCTGGAGGCTGCTTCGAATTCTGTGTCTCCCCCTCTGCTGGCCCCTGCTCATGCTTTGTCTCGTTCTGTCTCTCAAAAATAAATAAACGTTAAAATATTTTTTAAAAATTTAAAAATTTAAAAAAGATATTCTATTAAATAAATTGTCTCATAATATCAAGCTATAGTAATTCCTAGAGCTGAAGGACAAAGTTAATATATTATAGGGTTCCCAAAGTATTCTGAAATGAATGTACTCTATATATGATATGATACGTACACTACATATCATATAATCTACGATATGAATAAAGGTCTTATAATGTGGTAGTTCCCTGGCTTCATGATAATTTTGTTTAAACACCAACACTTTGTTTTTTAAAGTGACAATTTTGTTACCTATTCCACACCTTACACTTAGCACAGCACCTGATTCATAATAAGTACTCAGTAAACATTTGTTAAGTGAAAAATCTTTCAAATATCTTATTGGTTAATTATAACAATAGTCTTGTGAGGCACTCCTTTAAAGAAAATAATGAAAAACTAGAGCAAAAGAGAATTTCTAGAAAGAATAAACTGTATAGGAAATCCATAAAAATAGAGTATATCATTATATCAGCAGAGCCATTTTATAAAATAAGTCTACTTATACTTTGCAACACTTGCTGCTCCCATAACCTGGGTATTTTTTGGTTTTGTTTTTTTGTTTATTTTTTTAAATGTTTATTTACTTTTTGAGAGAAGGAGAGAGAGAGAGACAAAGAGAAGTGGAGAGGCAGAGAGAGGGAGACAGAAGATCCAAAACAGGCTCCATGCTGACAGTAGAGAGCCCTATGTGGGACTGGAATCACGAATCACAAGATCATGACTGAGCTGAAGTTAGACACTTAACCTACTGAGCCACCCAGGTGCCCCTATTTTTGTTTTCAATGTATGGGTGTCACCCCATATCAATTAACCTCTAGGTATGTGAATGTTTTAAAGCTCCTAAAGTAATAAATATCAAGCCAACATTAAGAACTACTGTCTTAAGGTGAAGGGAAAGTATTATGTAGGGATGAATGATACATCTTCAGAAAATTCAAGAATTCTGTGGCTTATACAAAAGGAAGGCAATAAATTGCACTAAATAAATACATTTTAAATTGTAAAGACCTCTATCTGGGCTCTTGCATAAAGAGTTCTGCCTTATTTGGCTGATAACAGTATAAACTCTAAACACAAAAACAGAGGGGTGGATTAGTTGGTAGAGCTGGCTAGGTCATTAGAGATGCAACTCTTGATCTCCGGGTGGTGAGTTCAAGTCCTACTTGGGCATGGAGCCTACTTAAAATAAAAATAGAAATAAATTTTTAAAAACCCAAAACATAAAAAAGGAAATGTGGTGGTAGACGTAGAGACAGGCAACATTGCTAGGGAAACAAAGTCATCAGTCCACTTAAAAAAAGTCTATCTGTATAGAGAGATTTAGTGTAAGATGAAGCCTGCTTTTCATACTGGTAGGGAAAAGATGGATTTTCAATAAAAGGTATTGGAACAACTGGGTGGCCATCTGGAAAAAAAACAAATAAAACTGGATCTATACCATGCATCTAACAACAAAATAAGGTCCAGATGGATCAACAATTTAAACATCAAAAAACAGGACCGCAAAGTAATTGAACATGGGAGAATTCTTTTATAGTCTTGGGATAAAACATCTTTTAAAATATTACAATTAAAACTAAAAACCATGATATAAAATATATGAGACATATGATTATATTAATATCAAAAAGTCTGTATGGCATAGACCTAAACAAATAAGCAAACCAACAGAAAACTTATAACAGCAAACAGACAAACCAAAGCTAGTGGTGGGGAGGCTTTGCAACTCAGATCAGAGACATACAGCCAGTTTTCTGTTTTATAATGAGTACTTACCAATCAATAAGAAAACAATTTAAAATTACCCCATAAGGACAATGTAAATGAACAGACAGCAAAGTTCATTAAATTCTTCTAGGAATACTCAACTCAACCCAACCTCCTTCATAACCAAGGTAGCCTTTTTGTTTGTTTGTTTGTTTGTTTGTTTAACCAATAAAATTAGCAAAGATCAAAAAGTTGACAACACTCTGTTTGGGCTCAAGTTCAGGGAAGTACTGTCATATGCTCCTTATCCCCTTCGCTGATGGGATTATAACTGTATGACCACTATGGAAAACAGTCTTCCAATAATATGCTCGAATCACAAATGCTAATATCTTTAGACTTTGCAACATCCCTAGCAATTTATGAGTGGATGTACTTGCACATCTGCAAAATTATTTACATAAATGTGAGGTTATTCATTGTAGCACTATTTATAATAGCTGAAGATTGAAAACATCTATATAATATTTAGCAGGGAACTGGTTAAATAAATTATGAAACACTCAAATAAGGGAATACCATGAGTGTTTAAAAGAATGGAAGCACTTGTAAGCACTGGAAAAAAAACACTATTATAAGGCATGGGGAAAAAACCCCAACATGCAGAATAATGTGTAGAGAATACCATAATTTCTTTTAAAAATTAAAAAGCCCATGCATACACACATATATCCCTGGAATGAAATAGAGAAACCATTTGTTTAACAAAACAATTGTTTTCTTCCAGGAGGGGAACTGAACAGCTAGGGAATAAAGTGAAAAGGAGATATTTTACTCTATAGTCTTCTGTAGCTTTTAAATTTTTTACTATTTGAAGAAATTATCTATTTAAAATTATATTACTTCTAAAGTAAAATTACTCTCTGACTCTGTTCTCAGAGAGACTTAATTCTAAACTCAAATATTTCTTGTAAATTAAAACACAGGCAGTATGAAAACTGCCATTGGTATTCTGTAGGATGTAGACATTGATAGGAATAACTACCATCCAGGGGTGCCTGGGTGGCTCAGTCAGTTAAGTGCCTGACTTCGGCTCAGGTCATGATCTCACGGCTCGTGGGTTGAAGCCCTGCATCAGACTCTGTGCTGACAGCTCGGAGCCTGGAGCCTACTTCAGATTCTGTGTCTTCCTCTCTCTCTGCCCCTACCCTGCTCATGCTCTTGCTCTCTCAAAAATAAACATTAAAAAAATTTTAAAAAGGAATAACTACCATCTGTAATTTTATTTAAATACCTACGAATTTTGTTAAATGGAAATAAAGCAAAAACTGAGTGTTTGAAAAGCACATTAGTCCAGGCATATATGTTGGAAGAGAGAATAATGGAAAGAAGAAAATCAAATCACCAGGGAAGTCATGCAGAGACATGAGTTTTTTTTTAATTTTTTTTAATGTTTATTTATTTTTGAGACACAGAGAGACAGACACAGAGAGACAGAGCATGAATGGAGGAGGGTCAGAGAGAGGGAGACACAGAATCTGAAGCAGGCTCCAGGCTCTGAGGTGTCAGCACAGAGCCCGACGTGGGGCTCAAACTCATGGACTGTGAGATCATGACCTGAGCCGAAGTCGGACACTTAACTGACTGAGTCACCCAGGCGCCCCAAGACATGAGTTTTTAAGTGAGCCCAAAGTGGACAAGGGCAGGACTGAGCCAAAAAGGCTTGGATACACTTGCTTTTTGCAAAGAGTAAAAACAGTAATTTAAGGCCACTCCAAGCACATAGGCAGACACAAAGGCATATGGATAGTAGCTTATTTCCTCTGCCCCTACATGAAAAACAACTTTTTTCCCTGAAGGTGAATGAAATCATAAGCTGCAGATCAGGGAAGTAATATTAGGAAGCATTAGTAAGCAAATAATTTAAAAGCATATCCCCTAAGATGGGGTCTACTTGTCCATAACATTGTATGCTACAATCTCTGGGTCATGAGATCAACTATTGAAATTCTGGTAAGTGCTAGTTCTCAGACACAATATCTAATTACCAGTTATCAAAGCAGAGTCTCTCAGAAACTCTTCCATAATTTAGAATAAGAAATTTACAGTTAAGATGATACTTATTAGTCTGAGAAAAAACAACAACAACAACTTTTCCAAGACAGAGCTTAAAATGAGTAACATAGGCTCTCCTAGCATTTACTTTTTTAGCTCATTTCCACTGTCAGTTCTGAAATGCAAAAACTGTGCCCAAGACATTGTCAAAGCCAGAGAGTTTGTGTGCAGAAGGGAACACCAGGGTCTCCTAGTGATTGCACTGTTCCATGTGACTGTCTGACCAAAGTGAGCACCAATTAGAGCTATTATTACAAAGGGACAATTTATTATCCTTTTTATATCACATACAGTTTTAGAAGAAAGCTGGAAACCTTTATCCTGAAGGAGGGACTAAAGTGGGAATGTGAGGTGTGGAATGGCCAGCAGAGGAGTTATTTGGGGATGAAGGTCCTTTCAGACTGATAATCATGTCGTGAGTCCCCAAAGGCTGGCCTTAAGCTCCACATTTCCACAGAAACCCACTGGGGTACCGTGTGAAGGCAATGAGAATATCAGTTTTGTCCTAAATTCCATGAGAAGAGCAACTAATACTAAGCATGCCCTGTGCATATATTATCACTAATACTTGGCAAAAGGATTTGGTGTTTGAATCTTATAAGCCTCGAGCAGTGAACAATACTTCTTCCTAAAATAAAAAGCCATTGACTAAACACATCAAGAAAACTTGATATACCTAAACTCACTCACTATACCTCATCTATAGGAAAGAGTTCATCGCCAAATCAGTTCTAGGCTATGCGAGTCTATTTAATCCAACAAAAGACATACAAGACAGATGCGGCAGAGATGAGTGAGGGACCTTGTCCTTTCTTTATATATTATAGCATTGCTGCTGAGAAGACTCTGCCCAGCTAGAGACTACATTTTCCAGTATACCCCACACCCACCTCTGGAATTGAGTGTGGCTGTAGTTCTTAGAATGTGAACAGTAGTAACGTGGGTCACTCCCTGGCCACGGAGGTAAGAAGCTGCTTACTTTTCCATCCTGTCTCTCCTCATGGTGAGCTGAATGAATAGGACTCCTAGGACCTACAGAAGGGCATAGCTACAGAGGGAAGGACTCTGGGCCCGTGAATGAAACTGTGAGAAAAGACCCCTGGTGAGGAACACCCACATTAGACTACAGTGAGAAATAGCTTCTATCATGTGAAGCCACTGAAAATTTAGGTATTAACTGCTGTAACAGCTAGCATTCTCTCAACCATTATAAGTATTATTATCTTTATTTATAAATTAAGAAAATGAAGCTAAGGCACACCTGTCCCAGTTCCTGATTTTGGCCCAAGTCATGATCTCACGGTTCATGAGTTTGAGCCCCATATCGGGCTCTGTGCTGACACTGCAGAGCCTGCATGGGATTCTCTCTCTCCCTCTCTCTCTTGCCCCTCCTATGCTGTCTCTCTCTCTCTTTCTCAAAAATAAAAAAAAGATACACTTAAAAAAAAAGAAAATGAGGGGCATCTGGGTGGCTCAGTTGGTTGGGTGGCCGACTACGGCTCAGGTCATGATCTCACAGTCTGTGAGTTCAAGCCCCACATCGGGCTCTGTGCTGACAGCTCAGAGCCTGGAGCCTGCTTCCGATTCTATGTCTCCCTCTCTCTCTGCCCCTTCCCTGCTTGTTCTCTGTCTGTCACTCTCTCTCAAAAATAATAAACATTAAAAAAATTTAAAAAAGAAAAAGAAAATGAAGCTGAGTCAGGTTAAGTAACCAGCTCAAAGTCTGACAAAATTTCAAAGGCGACATTACTGGGGGGCGAGGGAGGTGGTACTAGCCCAAGAGAGAATACATTTTGCAAGTGGGACAACTGTTCACATGAAGTAAGAAGTGCAGGGCAAGGTCTGGAAGTTTACAGTGTTTAAAACTAAAGAAGGAAACAACAGTGACAAAGGATTCAAACTTGAAAACTCAATGGAGATAATATATAACATTTGTAAAGAGTCCCCTTTCTTTTCCTGATGTATATTCACATCCTTCTCTGCTCCACTGTTTTTAAATGCAAACACACACACACACACACACACACACACACACACACAGAATTTGACTCCCTGTCACAGCAAACTACAAGCCAAGGTATTTATGTTTAAGGACTCAAACTGTGCTTCCAGAACTCCTGGTGTTGCCTGAGAATGTTATACCAACTTTTGCAAATTCAGCAGAACTGTCCCAGGAAGGCACCCTACCCCAGGGAACAAAACTACCCTCCAGCAACACTCTGTAACCTTGGCCATCTTGGAAAACTTCAAGTGAGGAGGGAGCAATGGGCGGGAACAACTAGATCATTGACTCCTCATGTTTAGCAACTACCAACTCTGCAAAGATTGTTCTGGAATAAAATACAGAGGAGGCTACTAACAGAAGCTGCTGATTCATAAATAATAAATATATAGTAAGAGTATTAGAATGAGAACAATATTGGCCAAATTTTCTGAATCTCCAGAGATAGAATTATTTCCACTATAGAAGAGTCTGGGATTATCCTAGGATCTCCTCAAGAAGATCAGGGTATTGGGTTAAACAACCCTAATCCACTATATTTTCCAGAGTGTAACATCTCTCTGATGTCATGGATACCAAGGTGAGACAATTAAAGGGAATAAAATATCAACTTTATGATAAAGTGGGGTACAAGAAATCATTATCAACCACTAGTTATATATCTAAAACTTATTAGATGAAGACATGTGAATAAAAGTGGGATATGATCTGCTATTACATTCTGGGGACTCTGGATTCAAAAATTCATATCTCACTCTAGGCCAGATATATCTGTTATATGGACCAAAAAAATCCCCACTCAACATCTGCCCTACCAAAATGTTTACTTTTCAAACAGCTTTGTGAGGTGAAAAGATATCAGTCTCAAGTTCTTCATCTCATTGGTTACTAGTTGCAATGATATTTGTAACAGAAATGTTGTGAATTATACAAATATATTACAAATTTGTATTAAACAGCCCTCTTCTTTAAATTCCTAAAATAATCCCTAAAATAATGACTTTAATATGTTGATTTGAGAACAATGTTAGGAAGGCACTATTAATTGAGTGACTCAATTTAAAAGAAATACAGGGGAAAATTATTTTAAAACAAATACAAACAGAATGATTGAAAGCCCAGGACAAGCATGGAAACTTGGAATATCCTGATGAAACTACCATTATGTCAGTGACAGGGGTAGTTTTTGAAAAACAAATGTTCATTTGCTGATTTCAATCCCCGTTATAAGGCACCTTGCTCTTCACTGATTGGACCTTTACAAAGGTTATATCATCTCTACATGGAATGCCTACGAGGGTTTCCATACGCTACTTTTTTTTTCTTTTTTGGAATTTCTATCAAAATAGAAACAATGGCAAGGCTATATTCAAATCTATCCCCGGAAAGGGGCAGATACAAGTACTATAACATGATGGAAAGTTGACCTTCGTGAAATTTATTACTAAATCTGGCCTATGAGGAATAAAGCCAGTTAAATATTATCTCACTTGTGCTTAAGGGTGTGTTATTGGATGCCAATAATATATTGAACCATCAGGATGTTTGAGAAATAACTATATAAGAGTCTCAATCAACAGTCTTAAGAGACATTTAAGCTATTTCAAAATAAAAAGCTTTTGCACAGCAAAAGAAACAATCAAGTATACTAAAAGGCAACCTACAGAATGGGAAAAGATATTTGCAAATGATATATCCAATAAATTGTCAGTATACAAAATACATAAAGAACTTATAAAACTCAACACCCAAAAAAGAAATAATCCAATTAAAAAATGGGCAGAGGATCTGAATAGACATTTTTCTAAAGACATTCAGATGACTAACAGATACATGAAAAAATGTTCATCATTTAGCATCAGGAAAATGCAAATCAAAAGTACAATGATATATCACCTCACACCTGTCAAAATGGCTAAAATCAACAATTTAAGAAACAACAAGTATTGGAATGTAGAGAAAAAGGAACACTCATGCAGTGTTAGTGGGAATGTAAACTGGTAGAGCTACTGGGGAAAACAGTATGGAGGTTACTCTAAAAACAGAACTGCCCTATGATCCAACAATCATAATACTAGGTATTTACCGTAATTCAAAGGGATATATGCATCCCTATGTTTAGAGCAGTCTTATTTACAATAGCCAAGATATGGAAACAGTCCAAGCGTCCTTCAATTGATGAGTAGATAAAAAAGATGTGGTATGTATGTGTATGTGTGTGTATATATATATATATAAAATGAAATATTATTCAGCCATAAAAAAGAATGAAAATCTTCCCATTTGCAATGACATGGAAGAAGCTAGAGAGTACAATGCTAAGGGAAGTAAGTCAGTCAGAGAAAAACAAATACCATATGATTTCACTCCTATGTGGAATTTAGGAAACAAAACAAATGAGCAAAGGGAGAAAAGGAGAGAGAAAAACCAAGAAACAGATTCTTAACTATAGAGAACAAACTGATGGTTACTAGAGATGAGGGGTTGGGGGGGGTGGGTAAAATAGCTGAAAGGTATTAAAGAGTGCACTTGTCATGATAAGTGCCAAGTATTGTATGGAAGTGTTGATCGCTATGTTGTGTACCTGAAACTGATATTGCACTGTATGTTAACTATCTGGAATTAAAATAAAAACTTGAAAAAATAAGCCACTTAAGAGAAACTAAATTACTAGGTATTGTTTTTCAAATATACTGTGGGTTATTGTAGAAAATCTGGAAGATAAAGGGGAGATATCAATAAAAATGGTAAGAAAAATACTATTCCTCCCCACAAGACTAGAGATTTATAAGAAAGCTGATGGACCATTTTTGATGACTAATCTGAAATGTTGCTGGTGCTTGCAAAAAATGTTTGATGGAAGGAGTAAAGTATCACCCAAAGACATGGTCAATTCAAAGTCTTACTAACACCAATTGTAGATATGGTGAAGTTTTAATTTACCACTTAAAACTGGAAAATCAAAACAAACCTGAAAGAACTGAATCAGACCCATGTTAGCTCAAAAATAATCAAGGTCCCAAATGTACTGAAGAGAAGCATTCACTATGTAAATCTTGCAGGAGCTTGATAAATCAGAATTGAGGCACTATTATTTTGTATCCTATAGCATCATCTATAGGATTCCCAACACTCTGAGCCTAATGTAGAAAATGGCAACTTGTTGGCTGGAAAGAGTCATCAACTGTCATCACCAACCCAACTAAAATGTGGGAATAAAATATACAGTACAGTCCTCAACAATGAAACTGCTGCTCTGCTTGTCAGCTCAGGAATAAAAGGAAGCCTATTTTAATTTAGATTGGCATGTCCTTGTTCTTCAACTATTAGGTCCTCTTCATATCCTAAGGCAACTTGTACTTTTTAAAATTTCCTTACTTATTTTTAAATGTTTATTTATTTATTTTGAGAAAGAGAGAGAGATAGATAGAGAGAGAGAGAGAGAGAGAGAGAGAGAGAATGCATGAGTCAGGGAGGGGCAGTGGGAGAGGGAGAGAGAATCTTAAACAGGCTCCATGCTCACTGTGAAGCCTGATGCAGGGCTCAATCCTACAACCCTGAGGTCATGACCTGAGTAAAAATCAAGAGTTGGGCATGCAACTGACTGAGCCACCAGGCGCCCCTAACTTGTAATTTTTTTTAAACTGTGGGTCATGACTCATGACCCAGCATGAGTCCTGAAGTAAATTCAGTAGGTCTATAATCAGCATTTAAAAAGAACACAAAAATAGGAAGTAGAATAAAAATCAGAGAACACATGGTTATGAAACGTCTAATGTGTGTGTGTGTGTGTGTGTGTGTGTGTGTGTGTGTGTGTGTGTGAAAGAAAGAGAGAGAAAGGGGAAGTGTGCATATGTAGTTTGTGGGTTATAATATGTGAGGGGTTGAGGGATATAAAACGTCCCTTTGCCTCTAAATACCTTTTCCTCAGTTCCATCACAGTGCCTGGAATTCAACAATAAAAGATTTATTTCTCTACAGCACAAAGATTTGGGGGATTTCAAAAGCAGCCAATTAAAGTACCTGGAAAGAATAAAATCTTATGTTTCATCAGCCAAGGCTGATGTGACTCCTCCATGAACACAAACCAAATGAATAGAACACAGTTAGATACTCCTATGGTAGGACAGTATGTTGAAAGAGTAGATGGCAAAACCACAAAGATCATCCTAGGAGTTCACATATTTAACCTGCAATCCTTCTGTTAGTACCGTTGATGATTCCCACACAGGATACTTCAGTGGTTGGCCACCATAAAACTCAGTAAGAAAAATTGTGAATATACCCTTTTATGTATGGCTCTTCAGTTCAAATTAGCCAGTATATTCACAGACACCATGGGAAAAGGTCTTTCATAGGGCCTTTAATTTTCACACCAGTTATAAATTTCATGAGCATTCATAGTCAGTCCTTCAAAGAAGTGGAAAGAATCTAAACAAACATTTAGACCAATGATCCCTTAAGCCTCATTATACATCAGAATCACTGGGGATGTTTAAAAAATATATACGTACCTAGATCATATCCCCAGAGACTGAGTTCCAATTGGTTTAGGGAAGGGGCCCAGGCATTTTTTAATAAACCTCCTGAGTTGATTCTCCTGCAGAATTGAGTTTAAGAACTAATCAAGTCCTACCACCCATATGATTCTTTAAAAAAATTTTTTTAATGTTTATTTATTTTTGAGAGAGAGAGAGACAGAGTGTGAGCTGGGAGGGTCAGAGAGAGAGGGAGACACAGAATCCGAGGCAGGCTCCAGGCTCTGTCAGCACAGAGCCCAACATGGGGCTTGAACTCATGAACCATGAGATCATGACCTGAGCCAAAGTTGGGTGCCTGACTGAGCCACCCAGGTGCCCACACTCATATGACTCTTGAATCCACTTCATTATATTCTGAACAAATGTTTTGTTCTATTACTAAATAGCTATAATTACAATTATCTTCTTACTTAAATTGAGCAGCAATCTGTCTCCCTTTAGAATCAACACATTAGTCATTTTTTTTCTACTTTGTCCTTTTCCCAGTACCCTCAACCCATATGTGTAGATGACAGGTCAACCTCCTCTATGATATGTCAGTTCTCAGTAACAGCACACACAAGCAAACACATCACAAAACACAGAACATAGTAACAGTAACACTTACTAAATGTTGGTGACCAATAATAATATTGTTGTTGTTATCATTATCACAATTAGGGAACAAAGCAAAGGTAACTATTAGTAGCAAAATTAGCGAAGCAATTTTGCTAAAACAAATGTCTAGAACATACTGCTTCACAAAATTGTATGGTAAATGGTATGAAATGATAATCTGGAAAAAGGCAAAATGTTTGTTTTTGTGTTTCCCTTACTTTTCACTTCCTACAGTGTCTTATAAAGAAGAAAGTAACAAGTGCAAGAAAAGTGTCACAGGTATGTTCAGGTGAGTCTTGGTAACAAGGCCTCTTTGTTCATATTTAAGACAATAGCATTTGACATTCAAAAGCTCTCGACAAAGTTAAAAATAGGTCTCTAGTAATACCTCTTCTTAAAAGAAGTTTGAATAAGAATATGTAATTTTGTCCTTACAGAAGAAACAAAAAGGAAAAGGTAAATTGGAAAACAATAACTTCTGGGAATATATTTTTACTTCTGTCTCTATACCACTGGTTAGCCTTAACCCTTCTGTAACTCATTTTATCCACCCATAAAGCCATGGAACTTCACTGTACTTTAAGAGATGTCTACTAGGATTAATACAATATGCTCTCAGGCTTGGTATCATGTCTCAACTCCTGTGAACCCTCTATAAAGGATTACTATTTATCCTGTAGATCATGTTGCACTGAATTATAATGAGGTAAGCCAGATTTATCTGAGCTCTAAAATAAACAATAATAAAAATGACGATAGCACAGCCAGTTTTTTTGTTGCTGTTACTTAGGAAGTACCAGTGAAATACTTAAATCTTCCATTGTCTTCTGTATTTTTGCCAAGATCAGTAAATTAAACAACATTTTATGAATTACCTAAGCCTTATGTTGTCTAATTTAATCATGTATGTCATGATTAATTGGGAAATTCACCTGTAACTGTTAACTGTCTTGCTTAATACTATAGACAAAAAATGAAACAGCATAATCTAACAAACCTGAGTTCCAGAGGATTGCTAACTTCCCATCATTACTTTGCAGAGCTGAAAAATCATACCTTCAACTAAGGAAGTAAGGAGGGTAACATTGGCTGCTTTCCGTCTTCCTGCTGGTAAATTCAGGCCAAGCCTATCCAGTTTCTCTCTCAGGCAGCGACCCCCATTCTTGGATTTTGCTCTGTCCAGAAACAAATAAAAACTAAGTTTTGAAAGTTCACATTCTGAGGGAAATGATGAGGCGATTTGACCAGATGGGGAATTCAACATGAGATAGGAGGTCTACGGACTGAGGGTTGAGGAATATGGTATCAGTACAGCCAGAAAACAATGTCTTACCTTCTCAAAATGCCTCCCAACAGTGAAGCATTGAGGCATTCGGGTGGTGAGAGGCGCCTCTTCACCTCAGCAATGGTCACCTTGTATTTGGAAGTTGAACTGAGAAGGGACAAACGGCCAGGGACAGAGCAAAACAAGTCTGTGGGGTTGACCACACAGGTGCCACCTTGGGGGGGGGGAAGTATATCACATATTAGTGACAGTGAGAGGAGATCATTGAAAGACAGTTAATATCAAGCCACTACTTGGGATTTGGGAATACATGGCAACAATTGCTCCCATACATACACCACCAGGATCATCTCAGAAAGCTGCTCTGAAGATGTCCTTTCAAATAACAAGGCTTCATCTTTCAAATATCATACAGTACATGTTTGTGGGGGCACTATTTTTTAATTTTAACAAAAACCAGCATTCTATAGAATGTTGACTGGCCCACCAGTGCTAATGGTGACATCATACACACCAAGAAACACTTCAATTAATAAAAAAAACCCAAATCCATCAGTGAACCCCACAGAGGGTATGTATTGTTTTTCCATGGCTCTGTGTATGTGTGTGCATAGATGTGCACATACATACAATGGATGGATATATTTTGTCTGTGACTTGTTATATAGACAAAAGTTTGAAAGCTCTTTTCTAAATTATTTGAAAACTTCCTTCTCTTTTCCCTCATCCACCTGCCAACTATAGGTACTTGAGTCACTCAGTTCCCAGGTACCACCAAAAATAATTTTCCTATTGTCATAAAGTTTCAACTCATGTCAGGGGATGATAGGTCACAGCTCTCTACCATATGTCAGCTGTCAGGATTGGCACACACAGTCAAATACAGTGCAAGAGTTAGAACATAGTAACAGTCACATTAAATGTTGGTGGCCAATAATATTGTTTTGGTTGTTGTTATCATTATTACTATTAGAGAACAAAGCAAAGATAACTGCTAATGGCAAAATCACCAAAGCAATCTTGCCATGCTGGGGCTCCCGGGGCAGAAGACTTTGTCTCCAAGCTCCAGAAAGATCCTTGAACTTTGCTCTCCTCCAGGACACCAGAGTACATTCCCCAACCCCAGGTACCTGAAGTAGACTTGAAGACCCAAGATGGTCATCGCTGAGGAGAGTTTCCCTCTGCCCAATCCTCCCTTACTGCAAAAATCCTGAGCTAATATCCATATTACTAACACTGTGCTAAATAGCCTTGGGGTCCAAGGCTGCCTCCTTGTGCTTTGAGCAATCTGAGGACATAGTTTTTAAGGTTCACTGGCAAATTCAAATTCAAGGTTTGCTTTCCTGAGCATACATTTGATTTCTTCAGCTATGGGAGATCTTAAGACTCATCTCCCCAAAAGTCAAGTTCTATGAGAGAAAAGAGGAAGAAGTAGGTGGAAGAACACAAACAGGCAGGGGAGCATTATCCAAAATCTTTCTACTTGAAGGATGTTCCTCAACTGGCAGCACTGGCATCTCCTAGGGGCTTGTTAGAAATGCACACTCTCAGGCCCAACTCCAGACCTTCTGAGTCAGAATCTGTATTGTAACAAGATCCCCAGGTGGTTAACGTGCATGTTAAGGTTTGAGAAGACCTGGTCCAGGACTCACCACTTGCCTCCTACATAGGTCCTCACCTCCTTTACTAAGCTGCTCAGGTGAAATGCTGTGTTGCTAGAGTCTCTGGCATTCAGATTTGGGTGTGTTCTCTGAGCACAGTGGCTAAGGAACCTGGGAGGATGTTTAAAAAGGCAAAGGGGTCCTGGACCTGGGTGCAGAGAACAAGTTAACTTTACCCTACTCTTAAAGTGTTTCTACCCTTGTACTACCTGGAATTCTTCCAGGTTGTCTTATTGTCATCCAAGCTTCCCCTGAGAGTACTGGGATCAATGTCTTTCTCCTTAAGCATTCTGAGGCTGGTGATCATTCTTAATGACCCCTCAAACAGAAGACAGGATATTGAGAATATTAAAGTAGCCAGACCTCTCCAGACTGGGAAATGAGTCCTGTATGCTTGGCTAAATTTCCAATGCTAGTGCCTGGAAGCTGGTACTTAGTTTGAAATCTGAGAGGTCACAGTCTTAACTGTCAAATTGAAATCCTTTTCCTGGAGGCACCTGGGTGACTCAGTCAATTAAGCGTCCAACTCTTGATTTCTGCTCAGGTCAGGATCTCATGGTTGTGACATTGAGCCCCATGTCGGGCTCCACTCTGATAGCTCGGAACCTGCTTGGGATTCTTTCTCTCCCTCTCTCTCTCTCTCTCTCTCTCTCTCTCTCTCTCTGCCCCTCCCCATAGCATGCTCTCTCTCTCTCAAAATGCATACATACATATATACACACAAAGTCCTTTTCCTGGCATTAACCTTGTGGTCAACATATTGGAAATCATGCAAATGTTTGTCTCAGGAGCTTGAAACACAAACTCACCTGTGCTTCCCCACTTTGCATTGTCATAGAGAATTTTATTTTATTTATTTTTTAAATATTTCATTTTTAAGTAGTCTCTACACCCAATGCAGGGCTCGAACTCATAACCCTGAGATAAAGAGTTGATTGCTCTGCTGACTGAGCCAGCCAGCTGCCCCTGTCATAGAGAATTTTTAAAACTAATCATCGTCATCATCATTATCCCCAGATTTGGGGTCCCAAAACTACCATCATCCTTTCACTGATGCTCTCTCCTTTTATACCTATAGATGCAAAATGCATTTTACAAACAAACTCTTAAGTGACCTCTCAAATGTTGAGATGAACAGGATATCAATGAAGCTGGCTTTTAGCATCATACTGTGAGAATCAGGATCCCCAAAAGTTAAGAATTTAGGCCATTATGAGGTCATCCTAGGAAAAAATATTAAGAAATCATAATATCTACATTCAAAATTCACAGAGCTCTCTCCCCAAAATAGGCCTCCACCCATGGTCATGGAATCATAAGTAAATTTACATTCTTACATAAACCCCCTCCTCTTGTAAAATAGCCAATACACAACTGAGGACACAAGGAATCTCACCCAATAGGTCTCAAGTCAATTATGAAAGAAGAGTGTTTGTGCATGTGTTACTTTCCCAGTTGGTCAAGGGAAAAGGACAAAATTTTAGACCTTTCCTATCTTTACTAGTCTACAGTGGGTTAGAAACCTATTTTAGGGAGATGGCAGAAGACTCTAAAAGATTGTTTTTAAAAAAAAGTTAAATCAGGCTTTCTCCACTTGGAAAATCACCCCCTTTTAGCAAAATGAACCCCATGCACTGAAAGCCAGCTGCTCCCAGAGAAGTCACTAGATCTGCTATGTGGCCAAGTGCTATCTTCCTGGGCTCTGGGTCTTTCTCTCCTGCATCCAGCCCAGGTTGGGCTTCTGGCTTATGCTCAAATAAGCATTTATTAGGTAAGTTACACAGCCTGCATATTAAGAGTATTCTTTATGCACACACAAACTGCCTGGAGGATTTATTTTGTATTCAGGATTAGCCATCAACTCTAGAGTCTTTTATTTTTTATGTCACAGCATCTTTAAAGGGAATTTCTGTTGCTTTGATAGTTGGCATTGCTGCAGCCTTGGGGAACTCTCTCGTCCTGGCTAAAGATTTGGCAACTTGTAGAGTTTACAGCAGCATGGGGAACCTGCTATCTTTCTTCCCAGTGGTTTATTTGGGGAGGGGGGAGGAAGAAAAGGGTGATAGGTCAACATAACAGATGTTTGCATTTAGAATGAAGAACCAAGGAGGTGGGGTTTCATTCTGGAGATCCAGACTACAGATAGCAATGATGAGATTTCAGAGGAAAGACATGAGAGTCAACCATACCAAGCCATTTACAGTATTCATCCCCAGTATTACCAGTTGAAGTTCCTCATGGTGCCTGTGTTGCATGTCAGCTCTTATTGAAATGATGTAACATTCATTCTAGATCCAGCACTCCAGTTAGAGGTGTCTCTGGTGCCACAACCAAGGTATTCATGCAGAACTTCTCTAGAGTACATCTCTTTTCCATTCATAGTGCACAGAAGCAATACTTCCATGGAGGGCACTATTTTTAAAATTGAAATTTGGAGATGGGGCTTCCTATTTCCAGTGATGCTCAAACTCAGATCTGTAGCTATAGAAACAGCATAAGAAATCAGGGACTATCTATTTAAGGTCACTTGTCTAGAACATGACTATCATAAAAGGGATAACTTTGCCACAGCTACAGGGAAGTCAGCCAAAGAATTACTGTGCTGGGGACAAAACCAGGCATGAGACACACAGACACAGATTCTTCGGCTGCCAGACCTTGTTAGATCCCATGAGGCAAGAAGAAAAACGGGGTTGGGCTGCGCCATTCCTGGTATGCCTGGAGACCTCTGGCCCTGTGTGTGCAAGCACCGCGTGGGGGGAGTGGAAAAAGTACGGGGCTGCAAGTAAGAGGTTGGCCAACTAGCGACCCATGCAACCTTAGATGAGTAACAACTCTGGGCCTTGATCTGTCCATCTGAAAAATGGGGATGTTCACGCCTGCTCAACTTATTTCCCCAGCTCGTCAGGAGGTGCAACAGGAAATGGATGCACATGTGCTCCGCAACCTAAGTAAAGCCCACCCAACTCCACCACTGTGTCAAACAACTACCGCGTCTCAGGGCGCTACCTGTGCAGCGCAACAAGACCCCCACCCACCTTTTGCCGGGCTATCGGAGAGAAAGGCTGAGGTCTGAATGCGCTTTTTCCCTTCTCATCCAAGGCAATTAGGGCAGAGGAAACAGGCTCGGCAGTCTCCAAGGAACTGTGGCTCTCCTGGCGCCCCCAAAGCTGCCTCTAAGCCACGCGCCCCCTCTGGGTGCCTTCCTCTCTAAGAACAGAGCTGCTGATGGCTAGAGGCCCTGTGCGCTCTCCAGGTGCGATCAATACTTCCTGGCTGGCTTCTGGGCGCGGGGCCCCTGCGCTCAGCCTCCCCAAAGCCGCAGCGCCGCCCCACTCCCTGCCGCTTCGGTGTTGACATAATTAGACCAAATCTTGAGAGCAAAATAAATGTTCTGTTCGCCTTACAGCCAAACAGATGTTTACAATTCAAATGAAAGAAATACAAACGGCAGGGATTTTTTTTCTCCCCTTCTTCATCTCCAGTGATCGCTCGTTTTTTCTGACACATTAAAAATGTGTAAGCGATTATAGGAGTTTCCTGTCCCTGTTTGTTCTGCGGGTGCATTTCTGCGAGGTGCGCGTGGAAGCTGGGTGGGGTAGGATCATTCTCGGCTGCTTCCTCTGTAGCCCCTCGCCCTTCTCAATCCCAAATCCCTGGTGTAATACCCTCCTCGCTCCTCTCCTCCCACAGCAGATATTAATTGTAATCAAACGGCAAAGGGATAGTGGTTTAATTGCAATCAAATAGGCCTCAGATGAGGCATCGGCTGCTAACTGCCCTATTTCAGGGAAGGATATACCCTTACAGGTATAAATGGATTACCAGGTTTGAAAGCGCTTCTTCCCGTGCAGATTCGAGGCAGAACAAAAGAAAGGGATGTCTGAGCGGGGAGACCTACTGGTTTAATGTGGCTGTGTGAGTGTGTGTGTGTGTGTGTGTGTGTGTGTGTGAGAGAGAGAGAGAGAGAGAAAGAGAGAGGGAATTAATCCCCATTTCCCAATGCAGGGAGTGCTCTGGCTTTTGGTGATTTTCAAAGCAATAAAGAAATTAGAGAGAAGACAGTAGGCTATGGAAAAAGATCTCCCCTTGCCAGCAAAAAAAGATTTCCAAGAAACCATGCCTATAGACCCTTTACTATATGAGTTTTAGACTTCATATAAAGGAGACTGGATTTCGACTCTCCAGCGTCTGTATTTGGGGACTAAAGAGGCAGACAAGGCTCCAGGTGTGTTTCTGGCTCTATTTTCAAAATGGATGAGCTGTAGAGATGAGTTTGGGCGATTCTCATAAAGAGAGATTCTGGGGGTTCTGACAAAAGAGAAACAAGGCTTTCCACCCCACTCCAATCTTAACGCGTTCTGGGAGCTGCTGAAAGAGCCTTTGGCTCTTCCAAAGTCGAGTTCCAAAGCTCAGGGCTCTCACAAAACTGAAGGAGCAGAAGCAGCTCATCCTCTTGGCCCAGGCAGACTGTGGGCAGCCAGGTGGTGGTGGGGGGGGCAGGGGTCTGTAGAAGGGGACAGCAGGCAGGTTCATCTACCCCATTATTGGCAGGCTGGGTGATTGATGCTAAACTCCATTTCACAGAAGCATTGTTAAAAAATTAAATCAGATCTGACAATGTTTGTACCACAGCGTAACTGCCTCCTCCTTGGCGTGCCAGTCACCTCTAAGCGATCTGACAAACTCCAGCTCTCTTAAAACGTGCAGAGTTCAGATCATATTAATTCCCCAAAAATGTTTTGATTCAAAGTAGTTTGTATTTTGTGTAGCCACGGGCAATCCAGAAAGCGCTCCTGCCTGCCCGTGGCCTGGTCCGCTCCCTCTCCGCGTGGCCCAGAGGCTATGGCGGTATTTAAGCGTCTGAAATTAGCCTGGGGCTGCAAGGCAGAGTGATCACAAAGCGAAACAAGGGCGCTTCCCCCTCTTCACTTTTTTTCATTTTTTTCTTTCTTCCTTTTTTTTTTTTTTTTTTTTTTTTTGAGTTTGCCATCCTCATTTCTCAAAAAAGACCAGGGCCAAAATGTCACTTTCCACCCAAATATGGGAAAGCTGGGTCTTCTCATCTCCCCTCCATCCTCTTCTCAAGGCCATAGCCCCCTACCCAATTGAACCCCTAACCCCTCGATTCCAATCTATATCCACTCATTGTTAGCATCATCATCATAGTCGTCGTCATCATCAACACTGTTCTCCTACTATTAAATTCTCAGAGCAAGAAATGAAAGGGACCAGCACCTGACAAAGGGGAGGGGGCCATGAGGGAGCCTCAGAAGATTCTTGGGGAAAAGAAGAGTGGGCTTTCCTTTCTTTTTAATGATTAAAAACACAGACGACTCCTGTAAATAGAAGCCTCATTTCTTCAAGATGCCTTTTGAAACCCAGTATCTGAATATTCAACGAAGGCAAAGCCCCACTCTGTACGTACAACATTAATATGATCTCTGCAGAATTTGCTACTCAGAAATATTAACATATCAAAGCCCAAGCCGGAGGCGAGAGAAGCTATCGATACTCAAGCACAGGGTAAAGTAAAGATTATTGGTTCTGATGGTTGGAGTAGCGGAGCTGCGGGCAAAATCGCGCACACCATTAAGCGAGAGTGAGCGTGCGGGAGCGGCACCTCCGAGGCGGTGGCAAATATTTTATCTAGGTGGTAATTACCTCGTTGGTGCCCCTCTTCCGGGCTTTCTTTGGCTATCCGGCCTTCATTATAGGCAAAAACAATGTAACTACCACTTACTGAAGTGAGTCAGAGAAATGGTATTTTGTTCTTTGCTAATAGAAGTGGCCAAATTTAAAGAACTGAGTGCTCTTCCGTCCTCCAACACACACACACACACACACACACACACACACACACACACACAGCAAACCAGGACAATCTCTCCCTGGTGAACTCATGTGGGGCACTTGGGGATCTTTCTTCTGGAAGAGCACTTAGGAGTCTTTGGAAATGAAATCTGTTTTGTTCCTCCCACAGTAAATTTTGGAAATTGTCAGAAATGTAAGTTTATCAGAGAACTTAGCAGGGGAGGAAAAATGGCAAAAAGTTGTGCTTTTCAAGAAATCATGTTTCCTGTGGAGAGTCACCTCGAAAGTATGGATTAAAAGAGAAACAGGCATTCCTATCTAAACAAAACCATTACAGAATATGGCAGAGTGCTTGACTTAGTGTCCTCCTGATTTTTGATGAACAAAGGTGACTTGAGTTGTTTATATTAAGAATCCAATGCACTACCATGACAACAGAGAGAAGGGGCTTCCTTAACTTTTCTTCAAAAATGGGGAGTCCTGAGATTTAGGGCTGTGTGGGATCCAGCACGATGTACACAACCTTTAGGCAAAACTTCCTTGCTATCCATTTGTAAATTGTCATGAACATTGATTGTTTCAGAGTAACACACGCACACAGACACACACTTGGTCTCCTGGGCTCAACCAATTTAACTGGCTTTTCTCTTAAACATGTGGAAATGGAATAAACTCAGCAGCTAAATTCTAAATTCCTTCGCAGGGGTTGAGGCAGGGAGGACTAGGGTTTAGTCACACAATACAGACAGAAACCCCAAGTTATCTCCCCTTCCTCTTTGAAGCCATGCTATTCTCCTAAAAGATCAATATTTGACTTAAAATAGCAGGCTCCACCTGATTTTCAGGTGATACGGAGTGACACCAAATTCTACAACAACAATAAAACATCACCTAAGGAAGACCATTTATGTGCCTGTAATAGGACCGGACCGCAGTTCTCATTTTATAGTTACCCAAGAGCATTGACCTTTCTTTGGGGCATGCTGCGGAGGTGTCCCTTAAATCTCCCTCCAAAAATTCAACTAATTACACAGCCACCTCCCTTCCAGCTCCCGCCCTCGATCTCAAATAATTCCCACCCTCTGGCAGCTATTGTAAGATCTGATGCAATTTCCAGGCATTTGAGAAGGTGATCTTGGAACAAGTGCGGAACTGAACGCGTCGACCGCAGTAGCGCCAGCCGGACTCTGGGAGGAGCCGGCTCTGGGCGCTAATTAGTGGCGCTGTCCTTCAGCACCACCGACATCTCCATGCGCCCTCAGTGTTCAGCCTCACCTTTAGTGTGACCGCCCCAACAGACCCAGATCAGCACACCTCACCTGACCCCTCTTTCATCGTGCATTTTTAATCCCTCCCTTCAACAGTATGTGTATTTCATTTCAATTTTCTCTAGTCTGGGCCTATTTCATGTCACTTCAATATGGCTGAATATTAGCCTGGCTGATAAGCATAATATTGCTCATTTTAAGAACTCCTCATCGAGCAACACTAGTAATTTTTTAAAAAACCTCTATGGGGTGAAACAACAGAGTTGAATGGCTATTTTGCATTTAATGGAAGTTCCAAGTACCCACTATGACAATCGTCAAGTTCCAAAAAAAAAGCAATCTTTCTTCCTCAATTTAAATGGAATTTCACATTGGACATTGGGTTCTAAAGACTGCCGTTTAAACATGAAAGAATCCATTGCTTTCTTTGGAAAAGCACTGGAATCTTTCAACAAGCTTTGAAAGAGATGGACAGGGACTGAAGGACATTTATTTGGTGCCATCTGAGAAGTGACTCAGTCTTTAGCAGTTCAGTTACTAAAGACAACTGTGACCCTGGAGCTGGAATTAGTCCTGGTGAATAGGCCACATCTTATTAATTCGTATGAAGTTGGGATAACAGCTGGTCCCCTTGCCTTGTGTGCTCCTCGGGTTACTCAGCTTGCTGGGAAAATGAGCTTCAGAGGCTCTGGGTACAGTTAAGTGGGGAGGCCAGCAAAATCTGCACTGCCTTGAGGCCCTTAAAATGCCATAGTTCAAAACCTTTTGTCAGAATGGAACATCTGAGATGCAGCCCCCTTCAGTGTCTGAGCCAAAATCAACAGCTCTCAACTCTGGCCTTCCCCCCCCCACCCCCACCCCACCTTCCGATTCCATGGGTAACTCTGGATTCAGATGTTTTCCTCAACAGATGGGAACAAGAAAGCTTTATCCAGTACAGTTAACACCACCTCCTCCTCCCACCTCCCTTAAAGAAAGAAATGTTCTGGACACTTAGAAAAATAAGGGCAGCTACAATATTGGTGTTTCATTAGCCTTCCCTGAAGCCTCGACGAATCTAGCCTTTCACAGTATCCTTCAAAGCCTCAAGCTAACACCATCACCTCAATCACCCAGGCGGTGGCTGGCACATTTGGGGCTAAAAGAGACCAGAAATTCTGCTTGAGGATGTGGTGATGGGGAAAGGAGGTGTGACAAGGATTTTTTCCCTTTCTTTTCTTTTTTTTATTTTTTCCCCCTTCTAACTTTGATTCTGTCATTGTTCCATGAGAAACAGCAAATCTCTTCTTTTGTAGGTCTTTTGGGAAGAGGCTAGATCCAAGCCTCAATGGAGAAAGGGACTATGCCTGTGTTGGACAAAAGTAATTGACCAAGAGTAATTGTTTTCTTAATTATCAGACAAGTGTCTGATGGTTACAAGCACCACCAGATCTTCAAAACAAAGTATCAGATGAGAGAAGAATGTTTCATTTTAACATGTCACTTACCTCTTCTTATCACTCCACCTTGACCATTGAGAACAAGCCCACACTGGGCTTCCACGGAGCCCTTAATAAAAGAAAAAGAAATAAAAGCTCTCAAATAGATACTTAACATGAGTTAAGTCTTTCAATCTGCCCCATTCCTTGAACCCCCATATCCCAATAACCCTGTAGTAGACATTTAAAAGCAACCATTGAGCTGGAGCAAGTTTGGCAGCACACGTGATTTCAAGGGGGAAAAAAGTGCCAGAAAAACCACAATCTAAAAGTTGTATAAATCTTAAGGTATGCATTTTGCAGCACCATACAATATTGCACTTCAAAGCACCTGAGTGCCTTTCATCTTGGCATAAGGGAATGAGAAGCCCTTTGAGTCCCCATCAAGGCACATAGCATATATACAGACAGTTTCCACAGCACTTTCTGCGTGGAGCAAATTACACTGAAAGTGTCAAGTCTGGCACTGTGGGTTTCTTGGGAGCTCAGAGGAGCCATTTCAAGTGCAGGCTTCAAGATATCTGATGTTGGTTCTGCTTTACCACAGAGTAGGAGTATCCTACCCAAAATATGCCTTAGAGAGGAAACACCTTCAGGTTCACTCACTGTAGGTCTTCAGGCTCCTAATGGATTGAGGGATCATTTGAGCTGGGAAGAAGGAAAGGGTTTGCTGATTTTTTATTAAGAAAAATAAAAAATTTCTCTCTCTGTCTTTTTTCTCCTGAGTTGAAATGTGTTAAAGGCTCATTTTCCTTTACAAACAAACGAGGTATTGGACATGAAAGAGGCCTTGAAGGGTGTTAACCTACCCAACAGCCCGTGAAGAGTTAAGTAAATGCGGAGAGAGTCGGTGCATAATAAAAACCCACTTTACAAAACAACCTTTACAGCCCTGGCTCCCTTTCGCTTCCCCATTTTCACCATATTGAGGCAGGCCTGTAAGACCCCCCTTTTCAACCTACTCACGAGCTCTTTCTTATTTTAAATGTTCTGCCTTAAAGTGATTATCAAATCAATATGAAAAAAAAAAAACTTGGAGACTGAGCATAAATTAAAGCAGTGATGGGAAAAGGTGTGACAGTTTCCTTTGTTGGCCATAGCAAATCTTTTTAGGGGACTCAAAGATGGAACTGAAGCCACAAGACTGTTTGCATCTGTTAGGCAGACTTAGACCGCCCTCCAAACCATTGGACTTTCACTTAAAATTCTGTGCAGGGAAAAGTATATTTACATTTGTTGCATTTGAAATGAGGCATATGCTGATGAATGTTTTAAAAAGGAAGAAATAAAAGGAGAGAGACGGGTTTCTCCCACACATCCCCTCCCTATTTCTCTTTTTAAAAGTAGCTATTACTTTTTTTTCTCTTTCTTTTTCATTCTGCCAACTACGTCCAGGAGGAGTGGAAGAAAATAACTTGCCAGATTTACAACTTGCTTCATATATATATATATATATATATATATATATATATATGGCATGTATCTACATACATAACAATGATATATACATATATAGATGTGTCTATAGACATAGATACATAAATATGTCATATATCATACTCCTCAAATTCTTTTAGTATCTTGGAGTATATCCCTCAGTATGAGCAATAAACTGAAAAGAGGAAACCAAGAATATAAAAAAGATATAGACTTTAAAAAAGGTCTCGAAATATCTGAAATGTAGAAGGTAAAGGGCCTTGAAGCTCTCCAAGGGAGTGAACCGCTTTCTCTCCCATTCTCTGGCACACTGTTAAGATGTTTATTTCCTTAGAAGAAACGAATCTTGGTCTCTACACTTAACAAACTTTTCCCCCTCATAAGTAAAACATGTTGTTTGGTCGGATGACATTGCATAAATGACCAGTTGAATGGCACTAAGTCGAAAATTGGATAAACTACGGTGTTCTTTTGCACGGGATTCGCTCTTTGTCTGGTGCTTGCAAATGTTCTAATCCCCTCTTTTGAAAAATGCCCGGCTTTGTGCCTAGCACAGAAAAAAAATTTGTACAGATACAAAAAAATCAGCAGCAGACGCGGCTATTAAAAGGAGTAAATAGGTTTTAGTTGAGCTAAGCATTGAATGGCAGATTTTTTTCCCCTCGAGACATAAGGGGATCCTTGTGAAAAATGTAAAAATGTTCTGAGTGTATAAAATTATTTTGTGTATACAAGTGGAGAAAGTCAAGGTTTATGGAGCCAAATCTCTTTTCTTGTGTGCCGATCTTGCACCTATGGTTCTTTGTTGGGACTGTAAGGGCTTTCACTTTAATTTCAAAATAATCCCTTGGTCGGAGGTAAATGAAGGGAAAAGATTTTCTGTGCGCAACAAGGGATCTCTTACGTCTCCAACTTGTGCTCTTCCCGTATCTTCCCTTTCGTTGTGGAGGCTGTGGAGAAGCTGGCCCCCTTTGTGCGGACTGAAAAAGTAGGGACTTATCTACGGCTCCTCTTTCAGCCAAAAGAAGATACAAATTCATGTCTTCTAAGTTCTTTTTTAGATATTTGTG